>NW_028251642.1:0-492520 GCF_964263255.1 Lissotriton vulgaris | reverse complement strand
CCCATACCCATACCCTCACCCACCCATCACCTCACCCATACCCATACCCTCACCCATACCCTACCCACCCCCATACACCCTACCCTCACCCATACCCTCACCCATTACCCATCCCAACCCATACCCATACCCTCACCCATACCCCATACCCTCACCCATACCCTCAACCCATACCCTCACCCATACCCTCACCCATACCCATACCCTCACCCATACCCCATACCCTCACCCATACCCTCACCCATACCCTCACCCATACCCTCACCCATACCCATACCCATACCCTCACCCATACCCTCACCCATACCCCTCACCCATACCCTCACCCATACCCTCACCCATACCCTCACCCATACCCATACCCTCACCCCTCACCCATACCCATACCATACCCTCACCCATACCCATACCCCACCAACCCTCACCCATACCCACACCCATACCCTCACCCATACCCTCACCCATACCCTCACCCATCACCCTCCCACCCATACCCTCACCCATACCCACCATCCCATACCCTCACCATACCCTCACCCATACCCATACCCCACCCATACCCACACCCATACCCTCACCCATACCCTCACCCATACCCACACCCATACCATACCCTCACCCATACCCTCACCCATACCCATACCCTCACCCATACCCAACCCTCACCCATACCCACACCCTCACCCATACCCTCACCCATACCCATACCCATACCCATACCCTCACCCATACCCCTCACCCATACCCACACCCATACCCATACCCTCACCCATACCCATCACCCTCACCCATACCCATACCCTCACCCATACCCATACCCTCACCCATACCCATACCCTCACACCCATACCCTCACCCTCACCCATACCCATACCCTCACCCATACCCTCACCCATACCCTCACCCATACCCTCACCCTCAACCTCACCCATACCCACCCATACCCATACCCATACCCATACCCTCACCCATACCCACACCCATACCCTCCACCACCCATACCCATACCCTCACCCATACCCTCACCCATACCCTCACCCATACCCTCACCCATACCCATACCCTCACCCTACACCCTCACCCATACCCCCCTCACCCATACCCTCACCCATACCCTCACCCATACCCTCACCCTCATCCAACCCATACCCTCACCCATACCCTCACCCATACCCTCACCCATACCCATACCCTCACCCATACCCTCAACCCTCACCCATACCCTCACCCATACCCTCACCCATACCCATACCCTCAACCCATACCCTACCCATACCCATACCCTCACCCATACCTACCCATACCCTCACCCATACCCTCACCCATACCCATACCCTCACCCTACCCATACCCTCACCCATACCCATACCCTCAACCCTCACCCATACCCTCACCTCACCATACCCTCACCCATACCCTCACCCATACCCTCACCCATACCCTCACCCATACCCATACCTCCCATACCCTCACCCATACCCTCACCCATACCCTACCCTCACCCATACCCTCACCATACCCTCACCCATACCTCACCCATACCCTCACCCATACCCTCACCCATACCCTCACCATACCCTCACCCATACCCACTACCCATACCCTCACCCATACCCTCACCCATACCCTCACCATACCCTCACCCATACCCTCACCCATACCCTCACCCATACCCTCACCCATACCCTCACCCATACCCTCACCCATACCCTCACCCATACCCATACCCATACCCTCACCCATACCCATACCCATACCCATACCCTCACCCATACCCTCACCCATACCCACCCTCACCCATACCCTCACCCATACCCTCACCCATACCCTCACCCATACCACCCATACCCTCACCCATACCCTCACCCATACCCTCACCATACCCTCACCCATACCCTCACCCATACCCTCACCCATACCCATACCCACACCCATCACCCATACCATACCCTCACCCATACCCCATACCCTCACCCATACCCTCACCCATACCCTCACCCATACCCACCCATACCCTCACCCATACCCATACCCATCACCCATACCCATACCCTACCCTCACCCATACCATACCCTCACCCATACCCACCCATACCCAACCTCACCCATACCATACCCATACCCATACCCTCACCCATACCCATACCCTCACCCATACCCATACCCTCACCCATACCCACACCCATACCCATACCCTCACCCATACCCTCACCCATACCCTCACCCATACCCTCACCCCAACACCATACCCTCACCCATACCTCCCATACCCTCACCCATACCCTCACCCATACCCACACCCATACCCATACCCTCACCCATCACCCATACCCTCACCCATACCCTCACCCATACCCTCACCCATACCCATACCCTCACCATACCCCAACCCATACCCATACCCTCACCCATACCCATACCCTCACCCATACCCTCACCCATACCCATACCCTCACCCATACCCATACCCATACCCTCACCATACCCTCACCCATACCCATACCCTCACCCATACCCTCACCATACCCATACCCATACCCATACCCTCACCCATACCCTACCACCCATACCCACAACCCTCACCCTCACCCATACCCTCACCCATACCCTCACACCCATACCCATACCCTCACCCATACCTACCCTCACCCATACCCATACCCATACCCTCACCCATACCCATACCCTCACCCATACCCTCACCCACACCCATACCCATACCCATACCCTCACCCTCACCCATACCCTCACCCATACCCTCACCCATACCCTCACCCATACCCATACCCATACCCTCACCCATACCCTCACCCATACCCTCACCCATACCCATACCCATACCCTCACCCATACCCATACCCATACCCTCACCCATACCCTCACCCATACCCTCACCCATACCCTCACCATACCATACCCATACCCTCACCCATACCCTCACCCATACCCTCACCCTCACCCTCACCCATACCCTCACCCATACCCTCACCCATACCCTCACCCATACCCATACCCATACCCTCACCCATACCCTCACCCATACCCATACCCTCACCCATACCCTCACCCATACCCATACCCTCACCCATACCCATACCTCACCCATACCCTCACCCATACCCTCACCCATACCCTCACCCATACCATACCCATACCCATGCCCATACCCTCACCCGTACCCTCACCCGTACCCTCACCCATACCCTCACCCATACCCTCACCCATACCCTCACCCATACCCTCACCCGTACCCTCACCCGTACCCTCACCCGTACCCATACCCATACCCTCACCCATACCCATACCCATACCCTCACCCTCACCCATACCCATACCATACCCCTCACCCTCACCCATACCCATACCCATACCCTCACCCATACCCATACCCTCACCCATACCCTCACTCATACCCTCACCCATACCCTCACCCATACCCTCACCCATACCCTCACCCATACCCTCACCCATACCCTCACCATACCCACACCCATACCCTCACCCATACCCTCACCCATACCCATACCCTCACCCATACCCTCACCCATACCCTCACCCATACCCTCACCCATACCCTCACCCATACCCTCACCCATACCCATACCCATACCCTCACCCATACCCTCACCCTCACCCATACCCATACCCATACCCTCACCCATACCCATACCCTCACCCATTTCCATACCCATACCCATACCCATACCCATACCCTCACCCATACCCATACCCTCACCCATACCCTCACCCATACCCTCACCCATACCCTCACCCATACCCTCACCCATACCCTCACCCATACCCTCACTCATACCCTCACCCATACCCATACCCTCACCCATACCCCTACCCTCACCCATACCCTCACCCATACCCTCACCCATACCCCTACCCTCACCCATACCCTCACCCATACCCTCACCCATACCCTCACCCATACCCTCACCCATACCCATACCCATACCCTCACCCATACCCATACCCTCACCCATACCCTCACCCATACCCTCACCCTCACCCATACCCATACCCATACCCTCACCCATACCCATAGCCTCACCCATACCCTCACCCATACCCATACCCTCACCCATACCCTCACCCATACCCATACCCTCACCCATACCCATACCCATACCCATACCCATACCCATACCCATACCCTCACCCATACCCATACCCTCACCCATACCCATACCCATACCCATACCCTCACCCATACCCATACCCTCACCCATACCCATATCCTCACCCATACCCATACCCTCACCCATACCCTCACCCATACCCATACCCTCACCCATACCCATACCCTCACCCATACCCTCACCCATACCCTCACCCATACCCTCACCCATACCCTCACCCATACCCGTACCCTCACCCGTACCCTCACCCGTACCCTCACCCATACCCATACCCTCACCCATACCCTCACCCATACCCTCACCCATACCCTCACCCATACCCATACCCTCACCCATACCCTCACCCATACCCTCACCCATACCCTCACCCATACCCTCACCCATACCCTCACCCATACCCTCACCCATACCCTCACCCATACCCACACCCATACCCTCACCCATACCCACACCCATACCCACACCCATACCCACACCCATACCCACACCCATACCCTCACCCATACCCATACCCTCACCCATACCCTCACCCATACCCATACCCTCACCCATACCCATACCCATACCCTCACCCATACCCTCACCCATACCCTCACCCATACCCTCACCCTCACCCATATCCATACCCTCACCCCTACCCTCACCCATATCCATACCCTCACCCATATCCATACCCTCACCCTCACCCATATCCATACCCTCACCCTCACCCATATCCATACCCTCACCCCTACCCTCTCCAATACCCATACCCTCACCCCTCACCCCTCACCCCTCACCCCTCACCCCTCCCCTCACTGTTTGAAGGGCGATCTCAGGGGAGGTCAGATTTTGCACCTGACCACCCTGGGACCCACCTCTCCTAGGTACACAGCCGAGCACTGGCGGGAGACCCTCAGGGTGAGGATCCCGAATCTAGAATCGTACACGCTGCACTAGCACCACTCAACAAAGACACCACACCGGAGGTTAAATGGATCTTTACAATCCGCAGTTTCTCAAGTAAATAGTTGCCAAATACTTATTTAAACACAAAGTAATGCAAAATACATCTTACCTTTCTCTTTCCTCGCTGCTCCCTCTTCTTTTCAGCTACGGTCTGTCAAATGAAGCATCAGAACAATGACATCGGCATTAATAGTTATGCTAAATTACATACGTGTATTATCAAATACTATCCAGCAGATTCGCAACACTAAAATACTACATAAATAATAGAATCGATAGGTTTTCTCTAGCCATAACATTTACAATAGGAAAAACAGTTAACACAAAAAGTTGTAACAACAAAAGAAAACAAAACTTACCTTTTGCTTCGCTTGCTGCGCCTTCTTACTAGCGACCGGTTACGGAGGTGGGGCATCACAAAATTAGCATAAACATTGGAAATCCCTGTACAATACACGTGCGCATTATGAAACATTACACAGCAGATTTGCAACATAGTAATATATGCATTATTAATAAATAGTTGCCAAATAACTATTTAAACACAAATATTTACTTTACAAAAAATATAAACACAAAGTAATGCAAAAATAGAATACAATATTATGTTATTACTTACCTTGCTGTTCCGTCTTGTGACGCCCACGCAGTAAAGAAAAGATTCACAAAATACCATAAACATTAGCAGGTACCGTCAAGTACACAAACGCATTAACAAACAATACATAGCACATTCGAAACAAAATAAAAAAACATTTTTAACAAATAGTTACATCAAATATTTTTTCAAACAATAACATTTACAATACAAACCTAGTTAACACAAAGAAATCTACATAATACATTTTTAACTTTTATATCCCTAAGGGCGCTGTCTTATGACATATAATCCATGTATTAGGCCATCACAAACATAGCATAACATTTTGTTAATGTAAATCATACACGCATAATCCCAAACACAACAAATTTGCAACATATTAAAATACCAAAATATTTTTAAATATGTAAAACAAAGAATTCTTTTAACTGTAGCATTTACAATAGGAAAACTGATAACACATAAAGTACTGTCAATGTCACAAAGGCAATTTACTTTCCCTTTGGTCAATGCCACCACGTGCGGTGCATGGTATGGAGCATAACAACAATAACAAACATTCAATAAAACTGTAAATCAACCATTAACATTAACCATATTCACAAACGTAATACACAAATACAGGCTCCGTAAAAAAAATCTTACCTTTCTCTTTCCTCGCTGGACCCTCTTCTTTTCAGCTCTGGTCTGTGAACAATGACATCAGCATTAAAAGTTATGCTAAATAACACGCGAAAATTATCAATCATTGCAGAGCAGATTCGCAACACACCAAAATACTACATAAATAAATACTTAAATCTATATGTTTTCTTTAGCAATAACATTTACAATAGAAAAAACAGTTAAGAAAGCTGTAAGAAACAAAACAAAAAAAGTACCTTTTACATTGCTCACTGCGCCTAGTACTATTTGGTACCAATTATGGCATAAGCAATCACTAAAAAAACAGTTTTGCTGAAAATCCAAGATTTATCCAATGTAACATTAGTCTAAATAAAACAAACTATCTATGTAGCACTTGCTATAGACATTAGCACAGATAAAATACTACCATGCTCATATATAAATGCAATGAAATTTGAACATATACCAATACAATTACAATTGCATAATTTAGAAGAAAGAGGACTTTCTCCACAAATTCCTTTTGCGCAAATTTGAACATTACCTCATGGCTCTCGAAAGTCATCTGGGGCTGTTGTTAATGTACCTGCAGATGTTATGACAACAGTCACAATTTTACCAAGGC
The DNA here is from genome assembly GCF_964263255.1 of Lissotriton vulgaris. NCBI lineage: Eukaryota > Metazoa > Chordata > Amphibia > Caudata > Salamandridae > Lissotriton > Lissotriton vulgaris. The sequence continues at coordinate 485,571 of NW_028251642.1, read as the reverse complement.
AAATCAATGATGAAATGACAATTCCAATCAAACTAAAAAGAAAGTTAGCTTTCAAATCATTTACCCAGTTTGAAAATGTTAGACCAAACATAGTGTAAAGAGCAGCACTATGGCTAGCAACAAACAGTGACATGTTTAAAGAATATGGAGTCACAGTTAATCCAGATTGGTAATATATACCACAAGAAATAAACTATTGCAGTGAAACATCTGAAGATCATAATTCAACAAGCTCCTCAGACATACAAGCAGGAAATTTAGATACTTTATTAATAAATGAAACGATCACAACCGATAGTCCCAATGTATTATGTTTAGCACCTGCTGAACATAACACACCTAGAGGTTTATATGAAGACAAAGATTCAGAATTTTTTGCTTTTCCAACCATATTTGCTGGCCCTCGAAGACCTAATAATAATGATAGACATGTACCTGTACATTATAGTACAATATGCTAACGGAAATTAAGGAGGTATGATAGAAGAGTGTCCAAATCTATTATAAATATTTTCTTTAAACTAAAAAAAATTGCACTTAAAACAAATAAAAGGGAAAGTAAATATTTAATGAAATTTTTCAACAATGGTGAATGTATTACTGCCAAAGACAAAACATAACTTAGAAAGCATCTACAAATATAATGAAGGGTACAAAATATTAAAAACTATTTGCAGTTCACCACCATATTGAGAGCACTGCAAAAAAGATCTCTTTGCAATGATAAGGCAACTTGGAATACCAACATTTTTCCTCACTTTATCTGAGCCAGAAACTAAATGGCAACACTTAATTAATATATTATTATGAGTGCAAAATCTACATGATTGCACTGAAGAACAATTTAAAGAAATGTCCTGGAAAACAAAATGTAAATAAATACTTGAAGATCCAATTACCTGTGCAAGGCATTTTGACTTTCTAGTAAGCTGCGTGATAATGGACAAAACAAACCCTATTGGAAAATTACAAGACTTCTTTTACAGGGTTGAATTCCGACAAAGAGTTTCACCACATATACACGCAATATTATGGATTGAAAATGCACCATTATATGGAATAGCAAAGTTACCACAAGTCATTACATTTATAGACAAATGTATACCTTGCAGTAAATCGCAAGAACCAGAATTAGAGAAATTACTACCTCTACGAAAGCATGCACACACCAACAATTGCAGAAGATAGAGGGATGGAAGGGAAAGGAAGGTAACACTGTTCCAGCCCTGGTGTGAGGGAGGGAAGGGAGGGATATAGGGATAGAAGAAAGGGATAGAGGGAAGGGAGGGATGGAAGGGAGGGATGGGAGGGATGGAAGGGAGAGATAGAGGGATGGATCTTCATAGTACCGTAAATAAATTGTTACAATATATAACCACATTCACATAAAAGTACACTAACTTTATTACACACTAGCTATTTACCTTTCTATTAGCTTGCTGCTCCATGTTTTTCACTCCATTCAACAAAGTAAGGCATCAGAAAAATAAATAATCTTTGACAGGCCCCTAAATTGCAAGCAGTTAGTAACAAACAGTACAAAAGAGATGCCAAGTATAGTAAAATACACAACACTTAAAAATAATAGCACATAATAGTTTTTTTCATGCAAATGTATATAATACACTGAAATGAACACATCAAGTAGAGTTAACATTAAATATCGAAGCATACCTTTCTGCTTCCATGCCATCCTTTCTTCCTAGCAGTAAGGAAACAGGTAAACATATATAAAGCAAAAAGATAAACTACATCAATTACAGACAACATTCAATATCAAATTATACCTTTCTAGTTGCATGCTGTCCTCTGTTGTCACCTCCTTATGAAAGACTGGACACATACAATAGAATGGGATGTATGTTGTTACAACGCATACTTTTACTCCGCGTACCATTACAACGCGGTATTTACAACGCATACCGCTACAACGCATAGCGCTTTGGGGTGCTGGATAGTGGTAAGTATAATTTACTATTCTAACTCTAGTCCCCGTGGACCCTAGGGAAGGTGTTGGATAGTAAATTAAACTTACCTCTTATCCTAGAGCGCCCCCCAGCGCAATGCGTTGTAACGTCATGCGTTGTAATGCCCGCGTTGTAGTGGTAGTGCGGAGTAAAAAATGCGTTGTAACAGGTGAATACCAATAGAATGTGATGAAATACATAAAATAGAAGCAACATTAAATATTAAAGCATACCTTTCTGGTCGCATGCTGTCCAGTCTTTTCAACTCCGTACAAAGAGGTGCACATATACAATACAGAGATATAAAATAGTCAATACATTACAGTAAAGACAAAGTACAGCCAATGTTCAAAACCAAAACTTAACTTCCTCTTCTCTTGTTGCTATGTCTTTATTACTCCTGTTAGTGATATAGGCATCGCAAAAACACTATCTACATTGTTAGTTGCAGTGGGATTCTATTTTCGCAATACATACAAAAAAATGTACCTTTCACTTCACTCGCTGCTACATTTTCTCCGGTCAGGTCTTAGGGGTGGGTTATTAGTTCATAACATAAAATAACATTATGGTAACGCAAATTATACACACGTAATACCAAACACAACAAATTCACAAAATATCAAAATATTTAAAAAAATGCAAAGAAATGTATTTTAGCTATAACCGTAACAATAAGAAAACGGATAACACATAAATTAGTGTCAATATTAGAAAACACAACTAATCTACGCTTTCCTCGCTGCTACCACATGCACTACATAGGATGGAGCATAACAATAACAAACATTAGGTAAAACCATAAATCACACATTTACTGTCAGGATCAGTCTTCTCAACTCTTCGGGGCTGTGCTGAATGACCTATAACCTCCCCAACTCACCCAGAGCCTGAAGTATAAACACAGGCAACTAGGACAGTCCTGCAGGGGAAGGAAAGGAAGGGGACACCGGGGAGGGAGATCTGAAACAAGAACAACAGCCAGTTAGAATACACCCCCGAACCCCCTTAAATGAGTATCTCCCACTTTCTTTCCTTTCTTATATATTACAGTGTCACCCCTACCTGTAAAGGAAAATACGTTGGACCTGAAATCTAGGAGAAGAGACTCGGGGCGATGCCAGGGTGTTGTAACCAACTGCTGATCAAGACACAATAAATAACTTATAATTCACATTCCTATGTGGGCTGAACTCCCGTACAAACAATTCTTATGCATACCAAACACTGTTTGTTTTCATTCCTGTAGGCACAACACTCCCTCTGGCTTGAACCCCCTATCTTGTTTCTCCTGTGTAGGGATGATATAAAGTACAAAACAATGTGAAGACTTCTCAGACAGTTCAGGAGTCAAAAGGATAACGGGTTCAGTTGAACCGATAATGATTCCAAGTTCCACAGGCGTCTAATACCTCTTAGACGTCCATGCAGTTATGCATCACAGTAAATGGGTAGAAAATAGTCAGAGCCCCAAATTCTATTCAATTATGTACGATACCCAATAGTGCCTGGGCTCAGGTTTCTCCCTGCATGAGACGACAAAGTCACGTCTCTTCCAACAGGGAGATTCGGACTGAGAAAGCGACTAGAACATGCCCCAAGACTAGTTACCAGCGAGACTCCGCTTGGAGCATCCGTGGCAGCATACCCGACCCAGAGCGGGGTATTGTTGGTTTCAAAGACATGGAAGAACAGAGAAGAATCTTACCGGAACTGCAGCATACCAACCCTCTCCGTCTCCTCACAAGAATAATCGGCAAAGTCGGCGTCTTTGGCAAGCTATTTACTTCCTTGTTTTGCGTGGCTTGTGTCACGCACGCAACTTGATACCTGGCATGCTGGGAATTGTAGTTCTCTGCTTGCGCGGCTGCCTTCGTCGTGACGCAGAGTTGCTTACAGTGATCAGCGGAAGACAGGAATCCTGACATTTACATTAATATTCACATACAATATACATAAATAATGGCAACGTAAAATAATACATCTTACCTTTCTCTTTCCTCGCTGCTCCCTCTTTTCAGCTACGGTCTGTCAAATGAAGCATCAGAACAATGACATTGGCATTAATAGTTATGCTAAATAACATACGCGTATTATCAAATACTATCCAGCAGATTCGCAACACTAAAATACTACATAAATAATAGAATCGATAGGTTTTCTCTAGCCATAACATTTACAATAGGAAAAACAGTTAACACAAAAAGTTGTAACAACAAAAGAAAACAAAACTTACCTTTTGCTTCGCTCGCTGCGCCTTCTTACTAGCGACCGGTTACGAAGGTGGGGCATCACAAAATTAGCATAAACATTGGAAATCCCTGTACAATACACGTGCGCATTATGAAACATTACACAGCAGATTTGCAACATAGTAATATATGCATTATTAATAAATAGTTGCCAAATAACTATTTAAACACAAATATTTACTTTACAAAAAATATAAACACAAAGTAATGCAAAAATAGAATACAATATTATGTTATTACTTACCTTGCTGTTCCGTCTTGTGACGCCCACGCAGTAAAGAAAAGATTCACAAAATACCATAAACATTAGCAGGTACCGTCAAGTACACAAACGCATTAACAATACATAGCACATTCAAAACAAAATAAAAAAACATTTTTAACAAATAGTTACATCAAATATTTTTTGAAACAATAACATTTACAATAGAAACCTAGTTAACACAAAAAAATCTACATAATACATTTTTAACTTTTATATCCCCAAGGGCGCAGTCTTATCACATCCAATCCATGTTATAGGGCATCACAAACATAGCATAACATTTTTTTAATGTAAATCATACACGCGTAATCCCAAACACAACAAAACAGATTTGCAACGTATTAAAATACCAAAATATTTTTAAATATGTAAGACAAAGAATTCTTTTAACTATAGCATTTAAAATAGGAAAACGGATAACACATAAAGTACTGTCAATACCACAAACACAATTTACTTTCCCTTTGGTCGCTGCTACCACGTGCGGTGCATGGTATGGAGCATAACAACAATAACAAACATTCAATAAAACTGTAAATCAACCATTTAACATTAACAGTATTCACATAGGTAATACACAAGTACAGCCAATGTTAAAAAAATCTTACCTTTCTCTTTCCTCACTGGACCCTCTTCTTTTCAGCTCCGGTCTGTCAAGTGAAGCATCAGAACAATGACATCAGCATTAAAAGTTATGCTAAATAATACGCGAAAATTATCAATCACTAACGAGCAGATTCGCAACACACTAAAATACTGCATAAATAAATACTTAAATCAATGTTTTCTTTAGCAATAACATTTACAATAGAAACAGTTAACAAAAAAAGCTGTAACAAAAAAACAAAAAAAGTACCTTTTGGAAAGGGGCGACCACTCGGTCCCCCCGAACGTATGGCGGAGTGCCTCGATCCCCCCGGGAAGCCATTTTTGGGCGGGAGGCGCGTCTCGGCTGGTATGCCCGAAGCGGCGTAGCCGGGGCGCGCTTTTTCCCGCCCTAGAGTGGGCTGGCCTAGACACTGACGCAGCCAGCCACGCCCTCAGGGCAGGCAGGGGCGGGTTTTCGCCCGCCCTGAAGACGGATAAAGAGGGACGCAAGACTGGAAGACGTCCTCTTGTTCTTGTGCTCTGAAGCTGCACCTCCTCGCTACACGTGAGCTCGGGACAGAACGAAGAGCCAATTTTGAGCGTTTTGATCTTTTTTCTTTGTCTTCCAGATACTTCGTCGGAGAGATGCCCAAGAAAGGCGCAAAGAGAATGACGACTGATCAGATGGTTCGGGTCCTCTTTAAAGAGATGTCCGACATTAAGAAGCGGCTGGCGGAGCGAGACGGGGAGGAGGGATCGGGGCATCCACCGGCTGGAGGGAGACCAAAGAGGCCAAAAAGGGTTCCGGCCGGGGGGGACGTCCCGGTTCCCTCTGCCCCGCTCGAGGCGCCGACCCCGGTACCGATGGAGGGGAATCCGATCCCCGTTGTCGTCACACCGACATCCAAGGAGGACATGCCCCCCGAGCTGGCAGCACAGCTAGCAGCATGGTTGGGTGATAGTAGTGAGGGCGCCATGGCTGCCGAGGCACAGGCACTGATGAAACAGCTGCGAGAAAAAAGAGATGCAGCCAAGGTGATAGACAAGCCACAAGTGGCGGAAACAGCGTCCGGTTCAGGTAAGCGGCCATTGCCGATCGCAAGGGATGAGTCAGCACCCTCTCGTAGAGAGAAATTGGGGCAACATGTTCCTTTGGCAGTAAAGGAAAAGATTTGGGCGGGGGAGTATGTGAATATTTTCTCCTTGCTTGTCGATCATTATGAAGTGGAGCATGTTAAGAGTCAGAAGGACCTAATGCATCCGAGTGTTTGGCGCGCAAAAATGGCCGCCTTTAAGGTAAATGAGAATATTGGCAACTGGGGCAATGCGTGGGGTATTTTTACATCTATTCTGGGGGAACGTAGGCCCGAGTTGCTTCCTGAGTTTCCAATTTACCAGTCACGAATTATGGGTTACTCGACAGCGTATCAGGGTAACCATTGGTTCTGTTATGACAACCTTTTCAGGAAAGAAAAAGAGCATAACAAAAATTTAACTTGGGACTGTTATGATTCTTTGACATGGGATAAAATGAAAGAGTCAGGAATGTTAAAAATGCCGTTGGTGGGTAGCAATGTTGTTGAATACTCCCGCCAAAATGCGGGGTCGTCCTTTCGGTCAGGTACGAGCACCGACGATTACTCGAGACCTACCGGCAATACAGGGAAAAGGGGTTTCTGCTTCAATTTCAACAAAGGTAAATGTAACAGGCCTCCGGGATCGTGTAAATTCAAACACGAATGTAGTACTTGCGGGTCGTCCCATCCTGAGTCCTCGTGCAGAGCCAGAACGGGTGAGAAGGGGGGTAGAGGAGGCGCCAAACAGGTCTAATATAGGCCGAGGGGCGCCTTTACCAACCCCGATTGATACCTTGGCGATGATTCCCTGGCTCAGTGAATACCCAGATCGTACTTCTGCTGGGGTGCTGCGGAACGGTTTCTCATATGGTTTCCGCATCCCGGTAGGGGACTTTCAGGGTGTCGGGACGTGCAAAAATCAACTTTCCGTCTTGCAGCATACATCTGTAGTACAAGATAAGATTCAGAAAGAGGTTAGCCGGGGACGGGTCGCCGGCCCGTATAGTGTACCCCCGGTACCGTATTTTGTCTGTTCTCCGTTAGGGGTGGTCCCCAAGAAGGACCCAGGTGAGTTTCGATTAATTCATAATCTGTCAGCTCCGCATGGTCTTTCGGTGAACGATGCAATTGATCCAGAGGTATGTTCGGTGCGGTACGCATCATTTGATGAAGCAGTGGCCATTTTGAATCGCCTGGGGCCCGGGACGTTGATGGCGAAATCAGATATCGAGTCAGCGTTCCGGTTGCTCCCGGTACACCCAGACGACCAGCGTCTTCTGGGATTCATGTTTCAGGGATCGTATTACATGGATAGGTGTATGCCAATGGGATGCTCTATATCCTGTGCATATTTCGAGAAATTCAGTACTTTTCTGCAATGGGTATTCATGAAGAAAACGGGTTTCCGAAATGTTATGCATTACCTTGATGACTTTCTGTTCCTTGGGCCCGCCGGAAATCACGAATGCCGCCAGGCCTTGTCTGAATTTTGTATGTTAATGGGGCAATTTGGCGTGCCATTGGCACCAGGTAAAACTGTGGGTCCTACGACTTGTCTCGAGTTTCTGGGGATCGAGTTGGACTCTAGTGAGGGTTGTTTTCGTTTACCAGCTGCCAAAGTGTCGAAATTCAGGGCAGCCCTGCAAGTATGTATAAATGCATCTAAAGTTACGCTGAATCAATTGCAACAATTGGTGGGGAAGTTGAATTTTGCCCTGAGGGTGATCCCAATGGCCCGCCCCTTTTCCCGTTCAATTGCCCAAGCGATGGTTGGCCTAAAGGAGGGTCATCATCGCACGAGACTATCGGCTGAAGTCCGCCAAGACATGCGTATTTGGTTAGCATTTTTGGCGGACTTCAATGGTCGAGTCGTCTGGAACAAACCAGCCGTGTCCTCTGAAGAGCTGGGTCTATGGACAGATTCGGCAGGAAGCATGGGCTTTGGCGCCATCTTCGGCACAAAATGGTCGGCACAAAGGTGGCCCCCATGGTGGCATGAAGGGGGGCTGACGAGTAATATTGCTTTCCTTGAACTGTTTCCCATCCTGGTGGCCCTCAGAACCTGGCCCGAAGGGTTCAGAGATCATTCTGTAGTGTTTTGGTCTGACAATATGACCGTTGTAGAATGCATCAATAGTCAGGCAGCACGTTGCAAACTGATTTTAAGGCTGCTCAAAGAAATTGTCTTACTGTGTATGCAACTGAACGTAATATTCAGAGCAAAACATGTCCCAGGGGTGATGAATCAGGCGGCTGATGCACTGTCTCGTTTTCAAATGCAGGCTTTCTGGGGTTTCCTTCCCTCTGCGGACCTAGAGCCGGCACCCTTCCCCGAAGCTCTCTGGTCTCTCGGTGCCCCGAACTTCGTCACCTCGTGGGAGAGAGTCTAGCGCCAAGGACGAGGAAGGCATATGAAGGGGCGTTCCGGGCCTATTTAGCCTTTTTGGGGTTTGAGAGAGAGGGGCTTTGGGGTCAGGAGGAATGGGTAGTACATTTTCTGATGTCCTTGCGTAGGGCTGGGAAGTCGGTGGCGACGGCCCAGAGGCATCGTGCTGCCATTTCCTTCGTTGCCAGGGCCCATAATATCCAGGACCCCACAGTGTCTTTTGTGGTACAGAAGGCGCTGCGTGGGTGGCAACGCCTTGAGGGTCGCAAAGTAGATGAAAGGCGCCCGATAGGTCTGGATAGATTGTCCCAGTTGCTGGCCACACTCCCTACCACATGCTCGTCTCAGTTCGAGACGTGTTTGTTCCGAGCTGCTTTCACGCTGGCATTTCACGGGGCGATGAGGATAAGTGAGCTGGTTGCAAGGAATAAACAGGATGTGGTGGGGGGTTTGTGCCGGGAACACGTTCAGATTAGGGGTGAAGCGATGATTGTCTCCTTTGTCAGGTCCAAGACCGATCAAGATGGGATGGGAGACTGCACGATCATTCGCAGGACCCCCGGGTCCTCCATGTGTCCGGTACAGTGTTTAGAAGATTACCTAGCACGAAGGGTGGCATCATGGGGGGGGACATTGTTGAGACACGCAGACGCCACCCCACTGACGAAGTTTCAGTTTCAGCGGGTGCTTGCGATGTCCATTGCCGCAGCGGGCTTGGACCCGGGCGAATTCGGGACCCATTCCTTTCGAATAGGGGCTGCCACTGAAGCTACAGCCAGGGGTCTTAATGTTGAACAAGTAAAACGAGTGGGGCGTTGGTCCTCCAATTGTTATAAGAGATATGTGCGATTGCACATGTTGTGAAGCTGTAATAATGTACTCACGCTTCTTGTCTTTTGTTTGGTTTTCAGTTGCGCAAGCCTACGAGGCAGGGCGGACTATGCAGTCGACCCAACACCAGGCCAGCGGTCAGACATCACCGGCTGTGAGAAAGGAGGTGTGGGTCGTGGGCCACTCATACGTGAGGCGTGCCGCAGACGTATTCGAAGCAGGTGACATGATTCACGTACCTGGGGAATACGGGTACAGAGTGTCCTTCTACGGAAGAGGCGGTCTCTGTATTGACCAGTTTCAAGCATTCTTTGAGGGTTTGTTAGGGCGGACGAGGTCACCGCCGTCTATAGTCATAGTACATTTAGGGGGCAATGATTTGGTCACCACCGGTCGACGACTTCTCCTAGAGGCAATGCTTTCCACGGTAAGTTGGTTAGCGAGGAAAGTTCCGGGGTGCATAATTGCGTGGTCTCATATGATCCCACGAAAAGTGTGGCGGGGGGCTATTTCGATTCCTGCTTTGAATCATTCCGTTAGAAAACTTAATAACAAAGTAAGTAGGTTGTTCCGTTCCAAGACATTGCATTCTATCTCGCATAGTTGTATTAACGATGACAGTATGTATTTGGGGGATGGTGTGCATTTGTCGCGGGTGGGGAATGAGTTACTCATAGGAGACTTCTTAGCTTGGTTAAAAACGTTAAACCATGACCTTTAGGTAGGAGTTTTGTGGGGGGTCCGGATAGCCGGTCAACTATCCGGACCTGTGGCGGTAAGGTCATGATCGGTGAGCACTAATTAGAAGATCCCTATGAGTGGGCGTCACCCAACACGGATGGGAGCGCTCGGGTGAGGTGGCCATTGGCCCCTCAATGGGGAGGCGGTCCCTTCTAAGGATGGGTCGCCGGAAGTAAAGGAAAGGCGGTCAAGGCCCCTTCCTGTGTAGGAGGGGTTACAGCCCCCTCCTGGGGAATTTCCCGGGGCCAGTGACATCTGCGACGGCAGATGCGGTAAGTTGTGTGGGTTTGGGGGGAGGTCTACGATACCTTCTAGATACCTCACACGAGTATTCGAACGACCTTTAACTGGCGTCGAGTTCTTAAGTGCCCCCGTCAAGTCAAGGGAAATTGGTAGTAGTTGCACTTGAGGTAAGCCTCCGTGCTGTCGCCCCTCCCAAGTGGGAGGGGTAAGTCTGGTTAGGGATCTTGACACCGGTTATGACCTTGCCGTTGACCCTTAAACGTTAGGATGTACAATTTCAATATTTCTAGAGAATGTTTTGTAGGATGCTAGTTCGGCTAGGAGAACCTCTGTATTAGAGAATATGTTAAAGTTAGCCAAACAACGCAATGTGGTAATGAAATTGTACATAACATGAAACGTTTAATGTTTTTTAATTTTGTTTTAATAAATACGGCCGGGAGGGTCACTCCCTCCCACTTCCAAAAACTTCAAGAACTGTTTCCGGTTTCCCTCCTTTTGGGGATTGTGTTGAGAGGGGGTGGCGGGTATCTCAGCCATATGGAAAGGGGCGACCACTCGGTCCCCCCGAACGTATGGCGGAGTGCCTCGATCCCCCCGGGAAGCCATTTTTGGGCGGGAGGCGCGTCTCGGCTGGTATGCCCGAAGCGGCGTAGCCGGGGCGCGCTTTTTCCCGCCCTAGAGTGGGCTGGCCTAGACACTGACGCAGCCAGCCACGCCCTCAGGGCAGGCAGGGGCGGGTTTTCGCCCGCCCTGAAGACGGATAAAGAGGGACGCAAGACTGGAAGACGTCCTCTTGTTCTTGTGCTCTGAAGCTGCACCTCCTCGCTACACGTGAGCTCGGGACAGAACGAAGAGCCAATTTTGACCCACCCACCAGCCCCTGAGGACAGCCAGTTGTTTATAATAAAGTTGATCGATAATTATGTTCTGTTTCGTTTACAGGTTGTGATAGTATCATGTTGATGTTGGTTATAATAAAGACTGGTGTATGTTGTGTAGGTTTTACGATTAAAATGATTCGATATAGTGTGAATTTTTAAGCATGCCCTTTCGGTCGTAGCGACCAATGTTTTCGTAGGTTTTATTAGCATTGTCGTATTTATTTCTGGTAGGCGGTAAGGTCATGATCGGTGAGCACTAATTAGAAGATCCCTATGAGTGGGCGTCACCCAACACGGATGGGAGCGCTCGGGTGAGGTGGCCATTGGCCCCTCAATGGGGAGGCGGTCCCTTCTAAGGATGGGTCGCCGGAAGTAAAGGAAAGGCGGTCAAGGCCCCTTCCTGTGTAGGAGGGGTTACAGCCCCCTCCTGGGGAATTTCCCGGGGCCAGTGACATCTGCGACGGCAGATGCGGTAAGTTGTGTGGGGTTGGGGGGAGGTCTACGATACCTTCTAGATACCTCACACGAGTATTCGAACGACCTTTAACTGGCGTCGAGTTCTTAAGTGCCCCCGTCAAGTCAAGGGAAATTGGTAGTAGTTGCACTTGAGGTAAGCCTCCGTGCTGTCGCCCCTCCCAAGTGGGAGGGGTAAGTCTGGTTAGGGATCTTGACACCGGTTATGACCTTGCCGTTGGCCCTTAAACGTTAGGATGTACAATTTCAATATTTCTAGAGAATGTTTTGTAGGATGCTAGTTCGGCTAGGAGAACCTCTGTATTAGAGAATATGTTAAAGTTAGCCAAACAACGCAATGTGGTAATGAAATTGTACATAACATGAAACGTTTAATGTTTTTTAATTTTGTTTTAATAAATACGGCCGGGAGGGTCACTCCCTCCCACTTCCAAAAACTTCAAGAACTGTTTCCGGTTTCCCTCCTTTTGGGGATTGTGTTGAGAGGGGGTGGCGGGTATCTCAGCCATATACATCGCTCGCTGCGCCTTGTACTATTTGCTACCAATTATGGCATAAGCATTCACTAAAAAATACCAACAGTTTTGCTGAAAATCCAAGATTTATCCAATGTAACATTAGTCTAAATAAAACAAACTATACATGTAGCACTTGCTATAGACATTAGCAAAGATCAAATACCACCATGCTCATATATAAATGCAATGAAATTTGAACATATACCAATACAATTGCATAATTTAGAAGAAAGAGGACTTTCTCCTCAAATTCCTTTTGCGCAAATTTGAACATTACCTCATGGCTCTCGAAAGTCATCAGGGGCTGTTGTTAATGTACCTGCAGATGTTATGACAACAGTCACAATTTTACCAAGGCAAATCAATGATGAAATGACAATTCCAATCAAACTAAAAAGAAAGTTAGCTTTTAAATCATTTACCCAGTTTGAAAATGTTAGACCAAACATAGTGAAAAGAGCAGCACTATGGCTAGCAACAAACAGTGACATGTTTAAAGAATATGGGGTCACAGTTAATCCAGATTGGTAATATATACCACAAGAAATAAACTATTGCAGTGAAACATCTGAAGATCATAATTCAACAAGCTCCTCAGACATACAAGCAGGAAATTTAGATACTTTATTAATAAATGAAACGATCACAACCAATAGTCCCAATGTATTATGTTTAGCACCTGCTGAACATAACACACCTAGAGGTTTATATGAAGACAACGATTCAGAATTTTTAGCTTTTCCAACCATATTTGCTGGCCCTCGAAGACCTAATAATAATGATAGACATGTACCTGTACATTATAGTACAATATGCTAACGGAAATTAAGGAGGTATGATAGAAGAGTGTCCAAATCTATTATAAATATTTTCTTTAAACTAAAAAAAAATTGCACTTAAAACAAATAAAAGGGAAAGTAAATATTTAATGACATTTTTCAACAATGGTGAATGTATTACTGCCAAAGACAAAACATAACTTAGAAAGCATCTACAAATATAATGAAGGGTACAAAATATTAAAAACTATTTGCAGTTCACCACCATATTGAGAGCACTGCAAAAAAGATCTCTTTGCAATGATAAGGCAACTTGGAATACCAACATTTTTTCTCACTTTATCTGAGCCAGAAACTAAATGGCAACACTTAATTAATATATTATTATGAGTGCAAAATCTACATGATTGCACTGAAGAACAATTTAAAGAAATGTCCTGGGAAACAAAATGTAAATAAATACTTGAAGATCCAATTACCTGTGCAAGGCATTTTGACTTTCTAGTAAGCTGCGTGATAATGGACAAAACAAACCCTATTGGAAAATTACAAGACTTCTTTTACAGGGTTGAATTCCGACAAAGAGTTTCACCACATATACACGCATTATTATGGATTGAAAATGCACCATTATATGGAATAGCAAAGTTACCACAAGTCATTACATTTATAGACAAATGTATACCTTGCAGTAAATCGCAAGAACCAGAATTAGAGAAATTACTACCTCTACGAAAGCATGCACACACCAACAATTGCAGAAGATAGAGGGATGGAAGGGAAAGGAAGGTAACACTGTTCCAGCCCTGGTGTGAGGGAAGGGAGGGATAGAGGGATAGAAGAAAGGGATAGAGGGATGGGAGGGAGGGATGGGAGGGATGGAAGGGAGGGATGGGAGGGAGAGATAGAGGGATGGATCTTCATAGTACCGTAAATAAATTGTTACAATAATATATAACCACATTCACATAAAAGTACACTAACTTTATTACACACTAGCTATTTACCTTTCTATTAGCTTGCTGCTCCATGTTTTTCACTCCATTCAACAAAGTAAGGCATCAGAAAAATAAATATTCTTTGACAGGCCCCTAAATTGCAAGCAGTTAGTAACAAACAGTACAAAAGAGATGCCAAGTATAGTAAAATACACAACACTTAAAAATAATAGCACATAATAGTTTTTTTCATGCAAATATATATAATACACTGAAATGAACACATCAAGTAGCGTTAACATTAAATATCGAAGCATACCTTTCTGCTTCGATGCCATCCTTTCTTCCTAGCAGTAAGGAAACAGGTAAACCTATATAAAGCAAAAAGATAAACTACATCAATTACAGACAACATTCAATATCAAATTATACCTTTCTAGTTGCATGCTGTCCTCTGTTGTCACCTCCTTATGAAAGACTGGACACATACAATAGAATGTGATGAAATACATAAAATAGAAGCAACATTAAATATTAAAGCGTACCTTTCTGGTCGCATGCTGTCCAGGTTTTTCAACTCCGTACAAAGAGGTGCACATATACAATACAGAGATATAAAATAGTCAATACATTACAGTAAAGACAAAGTACAGCCAATGTTCAAAACCAAAACTTACCTTCCTCTTCTCTTGTTGCTATGTCTTTATTACTCCTGTTAGTGATATAGGCATCGCAAAAACACTATCTACATTGTTAGTTGCAGTGGGATTCTATTTTCGCAATACATACAAAAAAATTTACCTTTCACTTCACTCGCTGCTACATCTTCTCCGGTCAGGTCTTTGGGGTGGGTTATTAGTTCATAACATAAAATAACATTATGGTAACGCAAATCATACACACGTAATACCAAACACAACAAATTCACAAAATATCAAAATATTTAAAAAAATTGCAAAGAAATGTATTTTAGCTATAACCGTAACAATAAGAAAACAGATAACACATAAATTAGTGTCAATATTAGAAAACACAACTAATCTACGCTTTCCTCGCTGCTACCACATGCACTACATAGGATGGAGCATAACAATAACAAACATTAGGTAAAACCATAAATCACACATTTACTGTCAGGCTCAGTCTTCTCAACTCTTCAGGGCTGTGCTGAATGACCTATAACCTCCCCAACTCACCCAGAGCCTGAAGTATAAACACAGGCAACTAGGACAGTCCTGCAGGGGAAGGAAAGGAAGGGGACAGCGGGAAAGGGAGATCTGAAACGAGAACAACAGCCAGTTAGAATACACCCACGAACCCCTTAAATGAGTATCTCCCACTTTCTTTCCTTTCTTATATATTACAGTGTCACCCCTACCTGTAAAGGAAAATACGTTGGACCTGAAATCTAGGAGAAGAGACTCGGGGCGATGCCAGGGTGTTGTAACCAACTGCTGATCAAGACACAATAAATAACTTATAATTCACATTCCTATGTGGGCTGAACTCCCGTACAAACAATTCTTATGCATACCAAACACTGTTTGTTTTCATTCCTGTAGGCACAACACTCCCTCTGGCTTGAAACCCCTATCTCGTTTCTCCTGTGTAGGGATGATATAAAGTACAAAACAATGTGAAGACTTCTCAGACAGTTCAGGAGTCAAAAGGATAACGGGTTCAGTTGAACCGATAATGATTCCAAGTTCCACAGGCGTCTAATACCTCTTAGACGTCCATGCAGTTATGCATCACAGTAAATGGGTAGAAAATAGTCAGAGCCCCAACTTCTATTCAATTATGTACGATACCCAATAGTGCCTGGGCTCAGGTTTCTCCCTGCATGAGATGACAAAGTCACGTCTCTTCCAACAGGGAGATTCGGACTGAGAAAGCGACTAGAACATGCCCCAAGACTCGTTACCAGCGAGACTCCGCTTGGAGCATCCGTGGCAGCATACCCGACCCAGAGCGGGGTACTGTTGGTTTCAAAGACATGGAAGAACAGAGAAGAATCTTACCGGAACTGCAGCATACCAACCCTCTCCGTCTCCTCACAAGAATAATCGGCAAAGTCGGTGTCTTTGGCAAGCTATTTACTTCCTTGTTTTGCGTGGCTTGCGTCACGCACGCAACTTGATACCTGGCATGCTGGGAATTGTAGTTCTCTGCTTGCGCGGCTGCCTTCGTCGTGACACAGAGTTGCTTACAGTGATCAGCGGAAGACAGGAATCCTGACATTTACATTAATATTCACATACAATATACATAAATAATGGCAACGTAAAACAATACATCTTACCTTTCTCTTTCCTCGCTGCTCCCTCTTTTCAGCTACGGTCTGTCAAATGAAGCATCAGAACAATGACATCGGCATTAATAGTTATGCTAAATAACATACGCGTATTATCAAATACTATCCAGCAGATTCGCAACACTAAAATACTACATAAATAATAGAATCGATAGGTTTTCTCTAGCCATAACATTTACAATAGGAAAAACAGTTAACACAAAAATTTGTAACAACAAAAGAAAACAAAACGTACCTTTTGCTTCGCTCGCTGCGCCTTCTTACTAGCGGCCGGTTACGGAGGTGGGGCATCACAAAATTAGCATAAACATTGGAAATCCCTGTACAATACACGTGCGCATTATGAAACATTACACAGCAGATTTGCAACATAGTAATTATGCATTATTAATAAATAGTTGCCAAATAACTATTTAAACACAAATATTTACTTTACAAAAAATATAAACACAAAGTAATGCAAAAATAGAATACAATATTATGTTATTACTTACCTTGCTGTTCCGTCTTGTGACGCCCACGCAGTAAAGAAAAGATTCACAAAATACCATAAACATTAGCAGGTACCGTCAAGTACACAAACGCATTAACAATACATAGCACATTCGAAACAAAATAAAAAAACATTTTTAACAAATAGTTACATCAAATATTTTTTCAAACAATAACATTTACAATAGAAACCTAGTTAACACAAAAAAATTCTACATAATACATTTTTAACTTTTATATCCCCAAGGGCGCAGTCTTATCATATCCAATCCATGTTATAGGGCATCACAAACATAGCATAACATTTTTTTCATGTAAATCATACACGCGTAATCCCAAACACAACAAAACAGATTTGCAACGTATTAAAATACCAAAATATTTTTAAATATGTAAGACAAAGAATTCTTTTAACTATAGCATTTAAAATAGGAAAACGGATAACACATAAAGTACTGTCAATACCACAAACACAATTTACTTTCCCTTTGGTCGCTGCTACCACGTGCGGTGCATGGTATGGAGCATAACAACAATAACAAACATTCAATAAAACTGTAAATCAACCATTTAACATTAACAGTATTCACATAGGTAATACACAAGTACAGCCAACGTTAAAAAAAATCTTACCTTTCTCTTTCCTCACTGGACCCTCTTCTTTTCAGCTCCGGTCTGTCAAGTGAAGCATCAGAACAATGACATCAGCATTAAAAGTTATGCTAAATATGTTATGTTATGTTATAATGGCTTTTGTAGAGCGTGCGGCTACTCAAAAAGAGTGTCCCGGCGCTTTAAAAAGGAGGGCTGCAGACTGCTAACATAACACAATAAAAGAGAGAGTATCACAGAAATACAAAACAGAACAAGAAAAAAAGCCTACTGGGTGAACAACCAGGTTTTGAGGCAAATACACGCAAAAATTATCAATCACTACCGAGCAGATTTGCAACACACTAAAATACTGCATAAATAAATACTTAAATGAATGTTTTCTTTAGCAATAACATTTACAATAGAAACAGTTAACAAAAAAAGCTGTAACAAAAAAAACAAAAAAAGTACCTTTTACATCGCTCACTGCGCCTTGTACTATTTGCTACCAATTATGGCATAATCATTCACTAAAAAATACCAACAGTTTTGCTGAAAATCCAAGATTTATCCAATGTAACATTAGTCTAAATAAAACAAACTATATATGTAGCACTTGCTATAGACATTAGCAAAGATAAAATACCACCATGCTCATATATAAATGCAATGAAATTTGAACATATACCAATACAATTACAATTGCATAATTTAGAAGAATGAGGACTTTCTCCACAAATTCCTTTTGCGCAAATTTGAACATTACCTCATGGCTCTCGAAAGTCATCAGGGGCTGTTGTTAATGTACCTGCAGATGTTATGACAACAGTCACAATTTTACCAAGGCAAATCAATTATGAAATGACAATTTCAATCAAACTAAAAAGAAAGTTGGCTTTCAAATCATTTACCCAGTTTGAAAATGTTTGACCAAACATAGTGAAAAGAGCAGCACTATGGCTAGCAACAAACAGTGACATGTTTAAAGAATATGGAGTCACAGTTAATCCAGAATGGTAATATATACCACAAGAAATAAACTATTGCAGTGAAACATTTGAAGATCATAATTCAACAAGCTCTTCAGACAACATACAAGCAGGAAATTTAGATACTTTATTAATAAATGAAACGATCACAACCAATAGTCCCAATGTATTATGTTTAGCACCTGCTGAACATAACACACCTAGAGGTTTATATGAAGACAAAGAATCAACATTTTTAGCTTTTCCAACCATATTTGTTGGCCCTCGAAGACCTAATAATAATGATAGACATGTACCTGTACATTATAGTACAATATGCCAACAGGAATTAAGGAGGTGTGATAGAAGAGTGTCCAAATCTATTACAAATATTTTCTTTAAACTAAAAAAATTGCACTTAAAACAAATAAAAGGGAAAGTAAATATTTATTTAATGAAATTTTTCAACAATGGTGAATGTATTACTGCCAAAGACAAAACATAACTTAGAAAGCATCTACAAATATAATGAAGGGTACAAAATATTAAAAACTATTTGCAGTTCACCACCATATTGAGAGCACTGCAAAAAAGATCTCTTTGCAATGATAAGGCAACTTGGAATACCAACATTTTCCTCACTTTATCTGCCCCAGAAACTAAATGGCAACACTTAATATATTATTATGAGTGCAAAATCTACATGATTGCACTGAAGAACAATTTAAAGAAATTTCCTGGGAAACAAAATGTAAATAAATACTTGAAGATCCAATTACCTGTGCAAGGCATTTTGACTTTCTAGTAAGCTGCGTGATAATGGACAGAACAAACCCTATTGGAAAATTACAAGACTTCTTTTACAGGGTTGAATTCCGACAAAGAGTTTCACCACATATACACGCATTATTATGGATTGAAAATGCACCATTATATGGAATAGCAAAGTTACCACAAGTCATTACATTTATAAACAAATGTATACCTTGCAGTAAATCGCAAGAACCAGAATTAGAGAAATTACTACCTCTACAAAAGCATGCACACACCAACAATTGCAGAAGATAGAGGGATGGAGGGATGGATAGGAGGAAAGGTAACACTCTGCTCCAGCCCTGGTGGGAGAGATGGAAGGGAGGGAGTGAGGGATTGAGGGATGGGTATAGGGTTATACCTAACTTAGTAGCTATATACCTAACCCTGAAGCTATATACCTAAGCCTGAAGCTATATACCTAAGCCTGAAGATTTATACCTAAGCCTGAATATTTATACCCAAGCCTGAAGCTAAGTACCTAACACATGGAAGGGAAAGGAAGGAAGGTAACACTCTGTTCCAGCCCTGGTGTGAGGGAGGGATAGAGGGATGGAAGAGAGGGATAGAGGGATGGGAGGGGTGGAAGGGAGAGATAGAGGGATGGATCTTCATAGTACCGTAAATAAATTGTTACGATAATATATAACCACATTCACATGAAAGTACACTAACTTTATTACACACTAGCTATTTACCTTTCTATTAGCTTGCTGTTACCATGTTTTTCACTCCATTCAACAAAGTAAGGCATTAGAAAAATAAATAATCTTTGACAGGCCCCTAAATTGCAAGCAGTTAGTAACAAACAGTACAAAAGAGATGCCAAGTATAGTAAAATACACAACAATTAAAAATAATAGCACATAATAGTTTTTTTCATGCAAATATATATAATACACTGAAATGAACACATCAAGTAGAGGTAACATTAAATATCGAAGCATGCCTTTCTGCTCCCATGCCATCCTTTCTTCCTAGCAGTAAGGAAACAGGTAAACATATATAAAGCAAAAAGATAAACTACATCAATTACAGACAACATTCAATATCAAATTATACCTTTCTAGTTGCATGCTGTCCTCTGTTGTCACCTTCTTATGAAAGACTGGACACATACAATAGAATGTGATGAAATACATAAAATAGAAGCAACATTAAATATTAAAGCGTACCTTTCTGGTAGCATGCTGTCCAGGTTTTTCAACTCCGTACAAAGAGGTGCACATATACAATACAGAGATATGAAATAGTCAATACATTACAGTAAAGACAAAGTACAGCCAATGTTCAAAACCAAAACTTAACTTCCTCTTCTCTTGTTGCTATGTCTTTATTACTCCTGTTAGTGATATAGGCATCGCAAAAACACTATCTACATTGTTAGTTGCAATGTGATTCTATTTTCGCAATACATACAAAAAAATGTACCTTTCAATTCACTCGCTGCTACATCTTCTCCGGTCAGGTCTTTGGGGTGGGTTATTAGTTCATAACATAAAATAACATTATGGTTACGCAAATTATACACACGTAATACCAAACACAACAAATTCACAAAATATTTAAAAAATTGCAAAGAAATGTATTTTAGCTATAACAGTAACAATAAGAAAACGGATAAAACATACATTAGTGTCAATATTAGAAAACACAACTAATCTACGCTTTCCTCGCTGCTACCACATGCGCTACATAGGATGGAGCATAACAATAACAAACATTAGGTAAAACCATAAATCACACATTTACTGTCAGGCTCAGTCTTCTCAACTCTTCGGGGCTGTATTGAATGACCTATAACCTCCCCAACTCACCCAGAGCCTGAAGTATAAACACAGGCGACTAGGACAGTCCTGCAGGGGAAGGAAAGGAAGGGGACAGCGGGGAGGGAGATCTGAAACGAGAACAGCCAGTTAGAATACACCCCTGTACCCCCTTAAATGAGTATCAACCACTTTCCTTCCTTTCTAATACATTACGGTGTCACCCCTACCTGTAAAGGAAAATACGTTGGACCTGAAATCTAGGAGAAGAGACTCGGGGCGATGCCAGGGTGTTGTAACCAACTGCTGATCAAGACACAATAAATAACTTATAATTCACATTCCTATGTGGGCTGAACTCCCGTACAAACAATTCTTATGCATACCAAACACTGTTTGTTTTCATTCCTGTAGGCACAACACTCCCTCTGGCTTGAACCCCCTATCTCGTTTCTCCTGTGTAGGGATGATATAAAGTACAAAGCAATGTGAAGACTTCTCAGACAGTTCAGGAGTCAAAAGGATAACGGGTTCAGTTGAACCGATAATGATTCCAAGTTCCACGGGTGTCTAATACCTCTTAGACGTCCATGCAGTTATGCATCACAGTAAATGGGTAGAAAATAGTCGGAGCCCCGACTTCTATTCAATGATGTACGATACCCAATAGTGCCTGGGCTCAGGTTTCTCCCTGCAATGAGACAACAAAGTCACGTCTCTTCCAACAGGGAGATTCAGACTGAGAAAGCGACTAGAACATGCCCCAAGACTCGTTACCAGCGAGACTCCGCTTGGAGCATCCGTGGCAGCATACCCGACCCAGAGCGGGGTACCGTTGGTTTCAAACACATGGAAGAACAGAGAAGAATCTTACCAGGACTGCAGCATACCAACCCTCTCCGTCTCCTCAAGAATAATCGGCAAAGTTGGCGTCTTTGGCAAGCTATTTACATCCTTGTTTTGCGTGGCTTGCGTCACACACGCAACTTGATACCCAGCATGCTGGGAATTGTAGTTTTCTGCTTGCGCGGCTGCCTTCTTCGTGACGCAGAGTTGCTTACAGTGATCAGCGGAAGACAGGAATCCTGACATTTACATTAAGAATATTCACATACAATATACATAAATAATGGCAACGTAAAAAAATACATCTTACCTTTCTCTTTCCTCGCTGCTCCCTCTTCTTTTCAGCTACGGTCTGTCAAATGAAGCATCAGAACAATGACATCGGCATTAATAGTTATGCTAAATAACACACGCGTATTATCAAATACTATCCAGCAGATTCGCAATACATTAAAATACTACATAAATAATAGAATCGATAGGTTTTCTCTAGCCATAACATTTACAATAGGAAAAACAGTTAACACAAAAAGTTGTAACAAAAGAAAACAAAACTTACCTTTTGCTTCGCTCGCTGCGCCTTCTTTCTAGCGACCGGTTACAGAGGTGGGGCATCACAAAATTAGCATAAACATTGGAAATCCCTGTACAATACACGTGCGCATTATGAAACATTACACAGCAGATTTGCAACGTAGTAATATATGCATTATTAATAAATAGTTGCCACATAACTATTTAAACACAAATATTTACTTTACAAAAAATATAAACACAAAGTAATGCAAAAATAGAATACAATATTATGTTATTACTTACCTTGCTGTTCCGTCTTCGGACGTCCACGCAGTAAAGAAAAGATTCACAAAATAGCATAAACATTAGCAGGTACCGTCAAGTACACAAACACATTAACAAACAATACATAGCACATCCGAAACAAAATAAAAAAACATTTTTAACAAATAGTTACATCAAATATTTTTTCAAACAATAACATTTACAATACAAACCTAGTTAACACAAAGAAATCTACATAATACATTTTTAACTTTTATATCCCCAAGGGCGCAGTCTTATCACATCCAATCCATGTTATAGGGCATCACAAACATAGCATAAATTTTTTTTAATGTAAATCATACACGCGCAATCCCAAAGACAACAAAACAGATTTGCAATGTATTAAAATACCAAAATATTTTTAAATATGCAAGACAAAGAATTCTTTTAACTATAGCATTTAAAATTGGAAAACGGATAACACAAAGTACTGTCAATACCACAAACACAATTTACTTTCCCTTTGGTCGCTGCTACCACGTGCGGTGCATGGTATGGAGCATAACAACAATAACAAACATTCAATAAAACTGTAAATCAACCATTAACATTAACAGTATTCACATAGATAATACACAAGTACAGCCAACGTTAAAAAAAATCTTACCTTTCTCTTTCCTCACTGGACCCTCTTCTTTTCAGCTCTGGTCTGTCAAGTGAAGCATCTGAACAATGGCATCAGCATTAAAAGTTATGCTAAATAACACGCAAAAATTATCAATCACTACCGAGCAGATTTGCAACACACTAAAATACTGCATAAATAAATACTTAAATCAATATGTTTTCTTTAGCAATAACATTTACAATAGAAAAAACAGTTAACAAAGAAAGCTGTAACAAAAAAACAAAAAAAGTACCTTTTACATCGCTCGCTGCGCCTTGTACTATTTGCTACCAATTATGCCATAAGCATTCACTAAAAATACCAACAGTTTTGCTGAAAATCCAAGATTTATCCAATGTAACATTAGTCTAAATAAAACAAACTATATATGTAGCACTTGCTATAGTCATTAGCAAAGATAAAATACCACCATGCTCATATATAAATGCAATGAAATTTGAACATATACCAATACAATTACAATTGCATAATTTAGAAGAAAGAGGACTTTCTCCACAAATTCCTTTTGAGCAAATTTGAACATTACCTCATGGCTCTCGAAAGTCATCAGGGGCTGTTGTTAATGTACCTGCAGAAGTTATGACAACAGTCACAATTTTACCAAGTCAAATCAATGATGAAATGACAATTTCAATCAAACTAAAAAGAAAGTTGGCTTTCAAATCATTTACCCATTTTGAAAATGTTAGACCAAACAGTGAAAAGAGCAGCACTATGGCTACCAACAAACAGTGACATGTTTAAAGAATATGGAGTCACTGTTAATCCATATTGGGAATATATACCACAAGAAATAAACTATTGCAGTGAAACATCTGAAGATCATAATTCAACAAGCCTCTCAGACAACATACAAGCAGGAAATGTAGATACTTTATTAATAAATGAAACGATCACAACCGATAGTCCCAATGTATTATGTTTAGCACCTGCTGAACATAACACACCTAGAGGTTTATATGAAGACAAAGATTCAGAATTTTTAGCTTTTCCAACCATATTTGTTGGCCCTCGAAGACCTAATAATAATGATAGACATGTACCTGTACATTATAGTACAATATGCCAACGGGAATTAAGGAGGTGTGATAGAAGAGAAGAGTGTCCAAATCTATTATAAATATTTTCTTTAAACTAAAAAAATTGCACTTAAAACAAATAAAAGGGAAGGTAAATATTTATTTAATGAAATTTTTCAACAATGGTGAATGTATTACTGCCAAAGACAAAACATAACTTAGAAAGCATCTACAAATATAGTGAAGGGTACAAAATATTAAAAAACTATTTGCAGTTCACCACCATATTGAGACCACTGCAAAAAAGATCTTTGCAATGATAAGGCAACTTGGAATACCAACATTTTTCCTCACTTTATCTGCCCCAGAAACTAAATGGCAACACTTAATATATTATTATGAGTGCAAAATCTACATGATTGCACTAAAGAACAATTTTAAAGAAATGTCCTGGGAAACAAAATGTAAATAAATACTTGAAGATCCAATTACCTGTGCAAGGCATTTTGACTTTCTAGTAAGCTGCGTGATAATGGACAAAACAAACCCTATTGGAAAATTACAAGACTTCTTTTACAGGGTTGAATTCCGACAAAGTTTCACCACATATACACGCATTATTATGGATTAAAAATGCACCATTATATGGAATAGCAAAGTTACCACAAGTCATTATATTTATAGACAAATGTATACCTTGCAGTAAATCGCAAGAACCAGAATTAGAGAAATTACTACCTCTACGAAAGCATGCACACACCAACAATTGCAGAAGATAGAGGGATGGAAAGGATAGGAGGGAAGGTAACACTCTGTTCCAGCCCTGGTGGGAGAGATGGGAGGGAGTGAGGGTTAAAGGGATGGGTATAGGGTTATACCTAACCCATTAGCTATATACCAAACACTGAAGCTATATACCTAAGCCTGAAGCTATATACCCAAGCCTGAAGCTATATACCTAAGCCTGAAGCTATGTACCTAACACATGGAAGTGAAAGGAAGGAAGGTAACACTCTGTTCCAGGCCTGGTGTGAGGGATAGAGGGATGGAAGAGAGGGATAGAGGGATGGCAGGGATGGAAGGGAGAGATAGAGGGATGGATCTTCATAGTACCGTAAATAAATTGTTACAATAATATATAACCACATTCACATGAAAGTACACTAACTTTATTACACACTAGCTATTTACCTTTCTATTAGCTTGCTGTTACCATGTTTTTCACTCCATTCAGCAAAGTAAGGCATCAGAAAAATAAATAATCTTTGACAGGCCCCTAAATTGCAAGCAGTTAGACCCAAACAGTACAATAGAGATGCCAAGTATAGTAAAATACACAACAATTAAAAATAGCACATAATAGTTTTTTTCATGCAAATATATATAATACACTGAAATGAACACATCAAGTAGAGTTAACATTAAATATCGAAGCATACCTTTCTGCTCCCATGCCATCCTTTCTTCCTAGCAGTAAGGAAACAGGTAAACATATATAAAGCAAAAAGATAAACTACATCAATTACAGACAACATTCAATATCAAATTATACCTTTCTAGTTGCATGCTGTCCTCTGTTGTCACCTCCTTATGAAAGACTGGACACATACAATAGAATGTGATGAAATACATAAAATAGAAGCAACATTAAATATTAAAGCGTACCTTTCTGGTCACATGCTGTCCAGTCTTCTCAACTCAGTACAAAGAGGTGCACATATACAATACAGAGATATAAAATAGTCAATACATTACAGTAAAGACAAAGTACAGCCAATGTTCAAAACCAAAACTTAACTTCCTCTTCTCTTGTTGCTATGTCTTTATTACTCCTGTTAGTGATATAGGGATCGCAAAAACACTATCTACATTGTTAGTTGCAATGGGATTCTATTTTCGCAATACATACACAAAAATGTACCTTTCACTTCACTCGCTGCTACATCTTCTCCGGTCAGGTCTTTGGGGTGAGTTATTAGTTCATAACATAAAATAACATTATGGTAACGCAAATTAAACACGCGTAATACCAAATACAACAAATTCACAAAATATTTAAAAAAATTGCAAAGAAATGTATTTTAGCTATACCAGTAACAATAAGAAAACGGATAACACTTAAATTAGTGTCAATATTAGAAAACACAACTAATCTACGCTTTCCTCGCTGCTACCACATGCGCTACATAGGATGGAGCATAACAATAACAAACATTAGGTAAAACCATAAATCACACATTTACTGTCAGGCTCAGTCTTCTCAACTCTTCGGGGCTGTATTAAATGACCTATAACCTCCCCAACTCACCCAGAGCCTGAAGTATAAACACAGGCAACTAGGACAGTCCTGCAGGGGAAGGAAGGGGACATAGGGGGGGAGATCTCAAACGAGAACGACAGCCAGTTAGAATACACCCCCGCACCCCTTTAAATGAGTATCTCCCACTTTCTGTCCTTTCTTATATATTACGGTGTCACCCCCTACCTGTAAAGGAAAATACGTTGGACCTGAAATCTAGGAGAAGAGACTCGGGGCGATGCCAGGGTGTTGTAACCAACTGCTGATCAAGACACAATAAATAACTTATAATTCACATTCCTATGTGGGCTGAACTCCCGTACAAACAATTCTTATGCATACCAAACACTGTTTGTTTTCATTCCTGTAGGCACAACACTCCCTCTGGCTTGAACCCCCTATCTCGTTTCTCCTGTGTAGGGATGATATAAAGTACAAAACAATGTGAAGACTTCTCAGACAGTTCAGGAGTCAAAAGGATAACGGGTTCAGTTGAACCGATAATGATTCCAAGTTCCACAGGCGTCTAATACCTCTTAGACGTCCATGCAGTTATGCATCACAGTAAATGGGTAGAAAATAGTCAGAGCCCTGACTTCTATTCAATGATGTACGATACCCAATAGTGCCTGGGCTCAGGTTTCTCCCTGCATGAGACGACAAAGTCACGTCTCTTCCAACAGGGAGATTCGGACTGAGAAAGCGACTAGAACATGCCCCAAGACTCGTTACCAGCGAGACTCCGCTTGGAGCATCCGTGGCAGCATACCCGACCCAGAGCGGGGTACTGTTGGTTTCAAAGACATGGAAGAACAGAGAAGAATCTTACCGGAACTGCAGCATACCAACCCTCTCAGTCTCCTCACAAGATTAATCGGCAAAGTCGGCGTCTTTGGCAAGCTATTTACTTCCTTGTTTTGCGTGGCTTGCGTCACGCACGCAACTTGATACCTGGCATGCTGGGAATTGTAGTTCTCTGCTTGCGCGGCTGCCTTCGTCGTGACGCAGAGTTGCTTACAGTGATCAGCGGAAGACAGGAATCCTGACATTTACATTAATATTCACATACAATATACATAAATAATGGCAACGTAAAATAATACATCTTACCTTTCTCTTTCCTCGCTGCTCCCTCTTTTCAGCTACGGTCTGTCAAATGAAGCATCAGAACAATGACATCGGCATTAATAGTTATGCTAAATAACATACGCGTATTAGCAAATACTATCCAGCAGATTCGCAACACTAAAATACTACATAAATAATAGAATCGATAGGTTTTCTCTAGCCATAACATTTACAATAGGAAAAACAGTTAACACAAAAAGTTGTAACAACAAAAGAAAACAAAACTTACCTTTTGCTTCGCTCGCTGCGCCTTCTTACTAGCGACCGGTTACGGAGGTGGGGCATCACAAAATTTGCATAAACATTGGAAATCCCTGTACAATACACGTGCGCATTATGAAACATTACACAGCAGATTTGCAACATAGTAATATATGCATTATTAATAAATAGTTGCCAAATAACTATTTAAACACAAATATTTACTTTACAAAAAATATAAACACAAAGTAATGCAAAAATAGAATACAATATTATGTTATTACTTACCTTGCTGTTCCGTCTTGTGACGCCCACGCAGTAAAAAAAAGATTCACAAAATACCATAAACATTAGCAGGTACCGTCAAGTACACAAACGCATTAACAATACATAGCACATTCGAAACAAAATAAAAAAACATTTTTAACAAATAGTTACATCAAATATTTTTTCAAACAATAACATTTACAATAGAAACCTAGTTAACACAAAAAAATCGACATAATACATTTTTAACTTTTATATCCCCAAGGGCGCAGTCTTATCATATCCAATCCATGTTATAGGGCATCACAAACATAGCATACCATTTTTTTAATGTAAATCATACACGCGTAATCCCAAACACAACAAAACAGATTTGCAACGTATTAAAATACCAAAATATTTTTAAATATGTAAGACAAAGAATTCTTTTAACTATAGCATTTAAAATAGGAAAACGGATAACACATAAAGTACTGTCAATACCACAAACACAATTTACTTTCCCTTTGGTCGCTGCTACCACGTGCGGTGCATGGTATGGAGCATAACAACAATAACAAACATTCAATAAAACTGTAAATCAACCATTTAACATTAACAGTATTCACATAGGTAATACACAAGTACAGCCAATGTTAAAAAAAATCTTACCTTTCTCTTTCCTCACTGGACCCTCTTCTTTTCAGCTCCGGTCTGTCAAGTGAAGCATCAGAACAATGACATCAGCATTAAAAGTTATGCTAAATATGTTATGTTATGTTATAATGGCTTTTGTAGAGCACGCGGCTACTCAAAAAGAGTGTCCCGGCGCTTTAAAAAGGAGGGCTGCAGACTGCTAACATAACACATTAAAAGAGAGAGTATCACAGAAATACAAAACAGAACAAGAAAAAAAGCCTACTGGGTGAACAACCAGGTTTTGAGGCAAATACACACAAAAATTATCAATCACTACCGAGCAGATTTGCAACACACTAAAATACTGCATAAATAAATACTTAAATCAATGTTTTCTTTAGCAATAACATTTACAATAGAAACAGTTAACAAAAAAAGCTGTAACAAAAAAAACAAAAAAAGTACCTTTTACATCGCTCACTGCGCCTTGTACTATTTGCTACCAATTATGGCATAAGCATTCACTAAAAAATACCAACAGTTTTGCTGAAAATCCAAGATTTATCCAATGTAACATTAGTCTAAATAAAACAAACTATATATGTAGCACTTGCTATAGACATTAGCAAAGATAAAATACCACCATGCTCATATATAAATGCAATGAAATTTGAACATATACCAATACAATTACAATTGCATAATTTAGAAGAATGAGGACTTTCTCCACAAATTCCTTTTGCGCAAATTTGAACATTACCTCATGGCTCTCGAAAGTCATCAGGGGCTGTTGTTAATGTACCTGCAGATGTTATGACAAGTCACAATTTTACCAAGGCAAATCAATGATGAAATGACAATTTCAATCAAACTAAAAAGAAAGTTGGCTTTCAAATCATTTACCCAGTTTGAAAATGTTTGACCAAACATAGTGAAAAGAGCAGCACTATGGCTAGCAACAAACAGTGACATGTTTAAAGAATATGGAGTCACAGTTAATCCAGATTGGTAATATATACCACCAGAAATAAACTATTGCAGTGAAACATCTGAAGATCATAATTCAACAAGCTCTTCAGACAACATACAAGCAGGAAATTTAGATACGTTATTAATAAATGAAACGATCACAACCAATAGTCCCAATGTATTATGTTTAGCACCTGCTGAACATAACACACCTAGAGGTTTATATGAAGACAAAGAATCAACATTTTTAGCTTTTCCAACCATATTTGTTGGCCCTCGAAGACCTAATAATAATGATAGACATGTACCTGTACATTATAGTACAATATGCCAACAGGAATTAAGGAGGTGTGATAGAAGAGTGTCCATATCTATTACAAATATTTTCTTTAAACTAAAAAAATTGCACTTAAAACAAATAAAAGGGAAAGTAAATATTTATTTAATGAAATTTTTCAACAATGGTGAATGTATTACTGCCAAAGACAAAACATAACTTAGAAAGCATCTACAAATATAATGAAGGGTACAAAATATTAAAAACTATTTGCAGTTCACCACCATATTGAGAGCACTGCAAAAAAGATCTCTTTGCAATGATAAGGCAACTTGGAATACCAACATTTTCCTCACTTTATCTGCCCCAGAAACTAAATGGCAACACTTAATATATTATTATGAGTGCAAAATCTACATGATTGCACTGAAGAACAATTTAAAGAAATTTCCTGGGAAACAAAATGTAAATAAATACTTGAAGATCCAATTACCTGTGCAAGGCATTTTGACTTTCTAGTAAGCTGCGTGATAATGGACAGAACAAACCCTATTGGAAAATTACAAGACTTCTTTTACAGGGTTGAATTCCGACAAAGAGTTTCACCACATATACACGCATTATTATGGATTGAAAATGCACCATTATATGGAATAGCAAAGTTACCACAAGTCATTACATTTATAGACAAATGTATACCTTGCAGTAAATCGCAAGAACCAGAATTAGAGAAATTACTACCTCTACAAAAGCATGCACACACCAACAATTGCAGAAGATAGAGGGATGGAGGGATGGATAGGAGGAAAGGTAACACTCTGCTCCAGCCCTGGTGGGAGAGATGGAAGGGAGGGAGTGAGGGATTGAGGGATGGGTATAGGGTTATACCTAACTTAGTAGCTATATACCTAACCCTGAAGCTATATACCTAAGCCTGAAGCTATATACCTAAGCCTGAAGATTCATACCTAAGCCTGAATATTTATACCCAAGCCTGAAGCTAAGTACCTAACACATGGAAGGGAAAGGAAGGAAGGTAACACTCTGTTCCAGCCCTGGTGTGAGGGAGGGATAGAGGGATGGAAGAGAGGGATAGAGGGATGGGAGGGGTGGAAGGGAGAGATAGAGGGATGGATCTTCATAGTACCGTAAATAAATTGTTACGATAATATATAACCACATTCACATGAAAGTACACTAACTTTATTACACACTAGCTATTTACCTTTCTATTAGCTTGCTGTTACCATGTTTTTCACTCCATTCAGCAATGTAAGGCATCAGAAAAATAAATAATCTTTGACAGGCCCCTAAATTGCAAGCAGTTAGTAACAAACAGTACAAAAGAGATGCCAAGTATAGTAAAATACACAACAATTAAAAAAAATAGCACATAATAGTTTTTTTCATGCAAATATATATAATACACTGAAATGAACACATCAAGTAGAGGTAACATTAAATATCGAAGCATGCCTTTCTGCTCCCATGCCATCCTTTCTTCCTAGCAGTAAGGAAACAGGTAAACATATATAAAGCAAAAAGATAAACTACATCAATTACAGACAACATTCAATATCAAATTATACCTTTCTAGTTGCATGCTGTCCTCTGTTGTCACCTTCTTATGAAAGACTGGACACATACAATAGAATGTGATGAAATACATAAAATAGAAGCAACTTTAAATATTAAAGCGTACCTTTCTGGTCGCATGCTGTCCAGTCTTCTCAACTCCGTACAAAGAGGTGCACATATACAATACAGAGATATGAAATAGTCAATACATTACAGTAAAGACAAAGTACAGCCAATGTTCAAAACCAAAACTTAACTTCCTCTTCTCTTGTTGCTATGTCTTTATTACTCCTGTTAGTGATATAGGCATCGCAAAAACACTATCTACATTGTTAGTTGCAATGGGATTCTATTTTCGCAATACATACAAAAAAATGTACCTTTCAATTCACTCGCTGCTACATCTTCTCCGGTCAGGTCTTTGGGGTGGGTTATTAGTTCATAACATAAAATAACATTATGGTTACGCAAATTATACACACGTAATACCAAACACAACAAATTCACAAAATATTTAAAAAATTGCAAAGAAATGTATTTTAGCTATAACAGTAACAATAAGAAAACGGATAAAACATACATTAGTGTCAATATTAGAAAACACAACTAATCTACGCTTTCCTCGCTGCTACCACATGCGCTACATAGGATGGAGCATAACAATAACAAACATTAGGTAAAACCATAAATCACACATTTACTGTCAGGCTCAGTCTTCTCAACTCTTCGGGGCTGTATTGAATGACCTATAACCTCCCCAACTCACCCAGAGCCTGAAGTATAAACACAGGCGACTAGGACAGTCCTGCAGGGGAAGGAAAGGAAGGGGACAGCGGGGAGGGAGATCTGAAACGAGAACAGCCAGTTAGAATACACCCCTGTACCCCCTTAAATGAGTATCAACCACTTTCCTTCCTTTCTAATACATTACGGTGTCACCCCTACCTGTAAAGGAAAATACGTTGGACCTGAAATCTAGGAGAAGAGACTCGGGGCGATGCCAGGGTGTTGTAACCAACTGCTGATCAAGACACAATAAATAACTTATAATTCACATTCCTATGTGGGCTGAACTCCCGTACAAACAATTCTTATGCATACCAAACACTGT
This sequence comes from Lissotriton vulgaris, assembly GCF_964263255.1. NCBI lineage: Eukaryota > Metazoa > Chordata > Amphibia > Caudata > Salamandridae > Lissotriton > Lissotriton vulgaris. Next base: position 452,898 of record NW_028251642.1, on the reverse strand, counting down.
TTGTTTTCATTCCTGTAGGCACAACACTCCCTCTGGCTTGAACCCCCTATCTTGTTTCTCCTGTGTAGGGATGATATAAAGTACAAAACAATTTGAAGACTTCTCAGAAAGTTCAGGAGTCAAAAGGATAACGGGTTCAGTTGAACCGATAATGATTCCAATGTCCACGGGCGTCTAATACCTCTTAGACGCCCATGCAGTTATGCATCACAGTAAATGGGTAGAAAATAGTCAGAGCCCCAACTTCTATTCAATTATGTACGATACCCAATAGTGCCTGGGCTCAGGTTTCTCCCTGCAAGGAGACGACAAAGTCACGTCTCTTCCAACAGGGAGATTCGGACTGAGAAAGCGCCTAGAACATGCCCCAAGACTCGTTACCAGCGAGAATCCGCTTGGAGCATCCGTGGCAGCATACCCGACCCAGAGCGGGGTACCGTTGGTTTCAAAGACATGGAAGAACCGAGAAGAATCTTACCGGAACTGCAGCATACCAACCCTCACCGTCTCCTCACAAGAATAATCGGCAAAGTCGGCGTCTTTGGCAAGCTATTTACTTCCTTGTTTTGCGTGGCTTGCGTCACGCACGCAACGTGATACCCGGCATGCTGGGAATTGTAGTTCTCTGCTTGCGCGGCTGCCTTCTTCGTGACACAGAGTTGCTTACAGTGATCAGCGGAAGACAGGAATCCTGACATTTACATTAAGAATATTCACATACAATATACATAAATATTGACAACGTAAAAAATACATCTTACCTTTCTCTTTCCTCGCTGCTCCCTCTTCTTGTCAGCTACGGTCTGTCAAATGAAGCATCAGAACAATGACATCGGCATTAATAGTTATGCTAAATAACACACGCGTATTATCAAATACTATCCAGCAGATTCGCAATACAATAAAATACTACATTAGTAGAATCAATAGGTTTTCTCTAGCCATAACATTTACAATAGGAAAAACAGTTAACACAAAAAGTTGTAACAAAAGAAAACAAAACTTACCTTTTGCTTCGCTCGCTGCGCCTTCTTTCTAGCGACCGGTTACAGAGGTGGGGCATCACAAAATTAGCATAAACATTGGAAATCCCTGTACAATACACGTGCGCATTATGAAACATTACACAGCAGATTTGCAACGTAGTAATATATGCATTATTAATAAATAGTTGCCACATAACTATTTAAACACAAATATTTACTTTACAAAAAATATAAACACAAAGTAATGCAAAAATAGAATACAATATTATGTTATTACTTACCTTGCTGTTCCGTCTTCGGACGTCCACGCAGTAAAGAAAAGATTCACAAAATAGCATAAACATTAGCAGGTACCGTCAAGTACACAAACGCATTAACAAACAATACATAGCACATCCGAAACAAAATAAAAAAACATTTTTAACAAATAGTTACATCAAATATTTTTTCAAACAATAACATTTACAATACAAACCTAGTTAACACAAAGAAATCTACATAATACATTTTTAACTTTTATATCCCCAAGGGCGCAGTCTTATCACATCCAATCCATGTTATAGGGCATCACAAACATAGCATAACATTTTTTTAATGTAAATCATACACGCGCAATCCCAAAGACAACAAAACAGATTTGCAACGTATTAATATACCAAAATATTTTTAAATATGCAAGACAAAGAATTCTTTTAACTATAGCATTTAAAATTGGAAAACGGATAACACAAAGTACTGTCAATACCACAAACACAATTTACTTTCCCTTTGGTCGCTGCTACCACGTGCGGTGCATGGTATGGAGCATAACAACAATAACAAACATTCAATAAAACTGTAAATCAACCATTAACATTAACAGTATTCACATAGATAATACACAAGTACAGCCAACGTTAAAAAAAATCTTACCTTTCTCTTTCCTCACTGGACCCTCTTTTCAGCTCTGGTCTGTCAAGTGAAGCATCTGAACAATGGCATCAGCATTAAAAGTTATGCTAAATAACACGCAAAAATTATCAATCACTACCGAGCAGATTTGCAACACACTAAAATACTGCATAAATAAATACTTAAATCAATATGTTTTCTTTAGCAATAACATTTACAATAGAAAAAACAGTTAACAAAGAAAGCTGTAACAAAAAAACAAAAAAAGTACCTTTTACATCGCTCGCTGCGCCTTGTACTATTTGCTACCAATTATGCCATAAGCATTCACTAAAAATACCAACAGTTTTGCTGAAAATCCAAGATTTATCCAATGTAACATTAGTCTAAATAAAACAAACTATATATGTAGCACTTGCTATAGTCATAAGCAAAGATAAAATACCACCATGCTCATATATAAATGCAATGAAATTTGAACATATACCAATACAATTACAATTGCATAATTTAGAAGAAAGAGGACTTTCTCCACAAATTCCTTTTGAGCAAATTTGAACATTACCTCATGGCTCTCGAAAGTCATCAGGGGCTGTTGTTAATGTACCTGCAGAAGTTATGACAACAGTCACAATTTTACCAAGTCAAATCAATGATGAAATGACAATTTCAATCAAACTAAAAAGAAAGTTGGCTTTCAAATCATTTACCCATTTTGAAAATGTTAGACCAAACAGTGAAAAGAGCAGCACTATGGCTACCAACAAACAGTGACATGTTTAAAGAATATGGAGTCACTGTTAATCCATATTGGGAATATATACCACAAGAAATAAACTATTGCAGTGAAACATCTGAAGATCATAATTCAACAAGCCTCTCAGACAACATACAAGCAGGAAATGTAGATACTTTATTAATAAATGAAACGATCACAACCGATAGTCCCAATGTATTATGTTTAGCACCTGCTGAACATAACACACCTAGAGGTTTATATGAAGACAAAGATTCAGAATTTTTAGCTTTTCCAACCATATTTGTTGGCCCTCGAAGACCTAATAATAATGATAGACATGTACCTGTACATTATAGTACAATATGCCAACGGGAATTAAGGAGGTATGATAGAAGAGAAGAGTGTCCAAATCTATTATAAATATTTTCTTTAAACTAAAAAAATTGCACTTAAAACAAATAAAAGGGAAGGTAAATATTTATTTAATGAAATTTTTCAACAATGGTGAATGTATTACTGCCAAAGACAAAACATAACTTAGAAAGCATCTACAAATATAGTGAAGGGTACAAAATATTAAAAAACTATTTGCAGTTCACCACCATATTGAGACCACTGCAAAAAAGATCTTTGCAATGATAAGGCAACTTGGAATACCAACATTTTTCCTCACTTTATCTGCCCCAGAAACTAAATGGCAACACTTAATATATTATTATGAGTGCAAAATCTACATGATTGCACTAAAGAACAATTTAAAGAAATGTCCTGGGAAACAAAATGTAAATAAATACTTGAAGATCCAATTACCTGTGCAAGGCATTTTGACTTTCTAGTAAGCTGCGTGATAATGGACAAAACAAACCCTATTGGAAAATTACAAGACTTCTTTTACAGGGTTGAATTCCGACAAAGTTTCACCACATATACACGCATTATTATGGATTAAAAATGCACCATTATATGGAATAGCAAAGTTACCACAAGTCATTATATTTATAGACAAATGTATACCTTGCAGTAAATCGCAAGAACCAGAATTAGAGAAATTACTACCTCTACGAAAGCATGCACACACCAACAATTGCAGAAGATAGAGGGTTGGAAAGGATAGGAGGGAAGGTAACACTCTGTTCCAGCCCTGGTGGGAGAGATGGGAGGGAGTGAGGGTTAAAGGGATGGGTATAGGGTTATACCTAACCCATTAGCTATATACCTAACACTGAAGCTATATACCTAAGCCTGAAGCTATATACCCAAGCCTGAAGCTATATACCAACAGTTTTGCTGAATATCCAAGATTTATCCAATGTAACATTAGTCTAAATAAAACAAACTATATATGTAGCACTTGCTATATACATTAGCAAAGATCAAATACCACCATGCTCATATATAAATGAAATGAAATTTGAACATATACCAATACAATTGCATAATTTAGAAGAAAGAAGACTTTCTCCACAAATTCCTTTTGCGCAAATTTGAACATTATCTCATGGCTCTCGAAAGTCATCAGGGGCTGTTGTTAATGTACCTGCAGATGTTATGACAACAGTCACAATTTTACCAAGGCAAATCAATGATGAAATGACAATTCCAATCAAACTAAAAAGAAAGTTAGCTTTCAAATCATTTACCCAGTTTGAAAATGTTAGACCAAACATAGTGAAAAGAGCAGCACTATGGCTAGCAACTAACAGTGACATGTTTAAAGAATATGGAGTCACAGTTAATCCAGATTGGTAATATATACCACAAAAAATAAGCTATTGCAGTGAAACATCTGAAGATCATAATTCAACAAGCTCCTCAGACATACAAGCAGGAAATTTAGATACTTTATTAATAAATGAAACGATCACAACCGATAGTCCCAATGTATTATGTTTAGCACCTGCTGAACATAACACACCTAGAGGTTTATATGAAGACAAAGATTCATTATTTTTAGCTTTTCCAACCATATTTGTTGGCCCTCGAAGACCTAATAATAATGATAGACATTTACCTGTACATTATAGTACAATATGCCAAAGGGAATTAAGGAGGTATGATAGAAGAGTGTACAAATCGATTATAAATATTTTCTTTAAACTAAAAAAATTGCACTTAAAACAAATAAAAGGGAAAGTAAATATTTATTTAATGAAATTTTTCAACAATGGTTAATGTATTACTGCCAAAGACAAAACCTAACTCAGAAAGCATCTACAAATATAATGAACGGTACAAAATATTTAAAACTATTTGCAGTTCACCACCATATTGAGAGCACTGAAAAAAGATCTCTTTGCAATGATAAGGCAACTTGGAATACCAACATTTTTCCTCACTTTATCTGCCCCAGAAACTAAATGGCAACACTTAATTAATATAATATTATGAGTGCAAAATCTACATGATTGCACTGAAGAACAATTTAAAGAAATGTCCTGGGAAACAAAATGTAAATAAATACTTGAAGATCCAATTACCTGTGCAAGACATTTTGACTTTCTAGTAAGCTGCGTGATAATGGACAAAACAAACCCTATTGGAAAATTACAAGACTTCTTTTACAGGGTTGAATTCCGACAAAGAGTTTCACCACATATACACACATTATTATGGATTGAAAATGCACCATTATATGGAATAGCAAAGTTACCACAAGTCATTACATTTATAGACAAATTTATACCTTGCAGTAAATCGCAAGAACCAGAATTAGAGAAATTACTACCTCTACGAAAGCATGCACACACACAATTGTAGAAGATAGAGGGATGGAGGGATGGAAAGGATAGGAGGGAAGGTAACACTCTGTTCCAGCCCTGGTGGGAGAGATGGAAGGGAGGGAGTGAGGGATAGAGGGATGGGTATAGGGTTATACCTAACGCATTCGCTATATACCTAAGCCTGAAGCTATATACCTAAGCCTGAAGCTATATACCTAAGCCTGAAGCTATATACCTAAGCCTGAAGCTATATACCTAAGCCTGAAGATTTATACCTAAGCCTGAAGCTATGTACCTAACACATGGAAGGGAAAGGAAGGACGGTAACACTCTGTTCCAGCCCTGGTGGGAGGGAGGGAAGGATGAAGGGAGGGATAGAAGGGAGGAATAGAGGGATGGGATAGATGGAAGGGAGAGATAGAGGGATGGATCTTCATAGTACCGTAAATAAATTGTTACAATAATATATAACCACATTCACATAAAAGTACACTAACTTTATTACACACCAGCTATTTACCTTTCTATTAGCTTGCTGCTCCATGTTTTTCATTCCATTCAGCAAAGTAAGGCATCAGAAAAATAAATAATCTTTGACAGGTCCCTAAATTGCAAGCAGTTAGTAACAAACAGTACAAAAGAGATGCCAAGTATAGTAAAATACACAATTAAAAATAATAGCACATAATAGTTTTTTCATACAAATATATATATAATACACTGAAATGAACACATCAAGTAGAGGTAACATTCAATATCGACGCATACCTTTCTGCTCCCATGCCATCCTTTCTTCCTAGCAGTAAGGAAACAGGTAAACATATATAAAACAAAAAGATAAACTACATCAATTACAGACAATATTCAATATCAAATTATACCTTTCTAGTTGCATGCTGTCCTCTGTTGTCACCTCCTTATGAAAGACTGGACACATACAATAGAATGTGATGAAATACATAAAATAGAAGCAACATTAAATATTAAAGCGTACCTTTCTGGTCGCATGCTGTCCAGTCTTCTCAACTCCGTACAAAGAGGTGCACATATACAATACAGAGATATAAAATAGTCAATACATTACAGTAAAGACAAAGTACAGCCAATGTTCAAAACCAAAACTTAACTTCCTCTTCTCTTGTTGCTATGTCTTTATTACTCCTGTTAGTGATATAGGCATCGCAAAAACACTATCTACATTGTTAGTTGCAATGGAATTCTATTTTCGCAATACATAACGTCTACGTAACACCACTGGCCAGAATAATTAGGGATTTTGGCTTCGACACATTGTCGTACGCCGACGATACTCAAATTCTCATAACCCTCGGCCCTGAGCCATCAGAGACAAAAGTGAGATTCAGGAATTGCATGTTAGAGATAAAGGGCTGGATGACCAATAATTTCCTGATGCTCAATGCAGGCAAATCCGAAATTATGCTCTTCGGCGCGGCCAAATCCATCTGGTCTCAAGAGTGGTGGCCACTGGAACTTGGACCCTGCCCATCCCCAAAAAGCACTGTTCGGAATTTGGGCTTCACCCTTGACGACAAGCTGACCATGGCTCCCCATACAGATAAAGTAGTGCACACCTGCATAGGTCTTATGAGGAGCCTAAGGAAAATATTCAAATGGCTACCCCTGATATACCGTAAACCACTGATACAAGGCCTAATCACTAGCCGCCTAGATTATGGTAACGCACTTCTCGCAGATGCGAATGAGGGCACGCTGACTAAACTGCAGACACTCCGGAATGCAGCAGCCAGACTGACTCTCGACCTGCCCCCACGCACTCCTTCTGCCCCGTGCCTGAAGAAACTGCACTGGCTTCCAGTCAGAAAGCGCATACGGTTCAAGATTTGCTGCCTACTGCATAAATCATTAAATGGAAAAGGCCCCAAATATCTAAAAAACAAACTTCAGGGATATTGCGCTCTTCAACCAAAAATCTCCTAAAAATACCAAGAGTTCGCACTGTCAGAAAAGGAGATAGGAGTTTCTCGAAGGTGGGCCCTATGGTATGGAACTCCCTGCCTACGGCTTTAAGATCAAACCAGAATCATAAAATATTCCGGAGAGAACGTAAAACATTACTAGTCAAGGCAACGGCATAATAACCCTTCTTTTTCGCATCCCCCATACCCTCTGTCAGCGCTATGAGACCTAATGGTGAAATGTGCGCTTTATAAAAATAAATACATACATACAAAAAAATGTACGGTACCTTTCACTTCACTCGCTGCTACATCTTCTCCGGTCAGGTCTTGGGGTGGGTTATTAGTTCATAACATAAAATAACAATATGGTAACATGAATAATGCACTCGTAATACCAAACAACAAAACAAATTTGCAAAATATCAAAATATAAAAATATTTTTGCAAAAAAATGTCTTTTAGCTATAACATTTACAATAAGAAAACGGATAACACATAAATTAGTGTCAATATTAGAAAACACAAATAATCTACGCTTTCCTCGCTGCTACTGCATGCGCTACATAGGATGGAGCATAACAATAACAATTAATCAAAAAGAGACTAGCTTGGAATGGGGTTGGCATGATATTTTATTATAATTATCATGGTGACTCAGTATTGTTTTGTCAATTGGTGGTGGCACCTGCTGGGTGTCTTTTGAAAGCCCTCACCCACCAACCTAGTTGGTGGCATGCTTCATCATCGGGCCCACCCAGTGACACCTAGCGTGTCCCGGGTGTGCTACGACGCCTGATTACAGCGGAGCAGGTATGTCACTGTGTGTGCAGTGAAGGGTGATAAGTTTGTGAGTTTAAAACGGCTTGGCGGGGGTCCCAGTACCCAGAGGGTAAGGACACTTTATTAAATAGGCCTCCGTCAGCGGTTAAAAATAAGGCTGTGGGACGTTAGAGGCGAGTTACGACCTCCTACGTCCTTTGATGTGTCAACATGTTTCAGCCAGTGCCTTATCAATAATCTGGCTTTCTTCAGGACAGGTAAAAAGTGTGTGTAATTAAAACTAGGGGGTGTGTTGTGCAGGCTATGTGTCTACACGCCCTAAAGTGTATCTAACTGTGAGAGAAGGGATTCCCTTCTCAAGATCACCTGTACATATAACATAAAGGGACAAAGACAAAACATACAGGGGAGAAAAGAGTCACTTGGAGATATTTATCATGGGTTATGACAGCCGGCTTAATAGCGATGGGGTGCAGGCTATAAGCGGCTCAAGTGTAATGGTACTGGTGGTACCATTATGGTGAAAGATCGCACTAGAACTTCGTTGGTGAAGTGGTTAAGAAAAACAATATTGTACAACAGTGGTGAAAAAGGTGAACAAATGAGGCGTAAGGTCTATTGCTTAAGCTAGTTTTAGGTTGATTTTGCTTCAAGGTTATTGAAGTGGCAATGTGGCAAGCAGAAAGGTATGCTTCGATATTTAATGTTGCTTCTATTTTATCACATTCTATTGTATGTGTCTAGTCTTTTGTAAGGAGGTGACAACAGAGGACAGCATGCAACCAGAAAGGTATGTTTTGATATTGAATGTTGTCTCTAATTGATGTAGTTTATCTTTTTGTTTTGTATACGTTTACCTGTTTCTTTACAGCTAGGATGAAAGGTTAGCATGCGAGCAGAAAGGTATGCTTCTATATTTAATGTTGCTTCTATTTTATCACATTCTATTGTATGGGTCCAGTCTTTTGTAAGGAGGTGACAACAGAGGACAGCATGCAACTAGAAAGGTATTGAATGTTGTCTCTAAAACTAAAAGATGAACTACATCAATTAGAGACAACATTCAATATCAAGGCCTAGCTTTCTGGTTGAATGCTGTCCTCTGTTGTCACCTCCTCACAAAAGACTGGACCCAAAAAATAGAATGTGATAAAATAGAAGCAACATTAAATATCGAAGCATACCTTTCTGCTCGCATGCTAACCTTTCTTCCTAGCTGTAAAGAAACAGGTAAACGTATACAAAACAAAAAGATAAACTACATCAATTAGAGACCACATTCAATATCAAAGCATACCTTTCTGGTTGCATGTTGTCCTCTGTTGTCACCTCCTTACAAAAGACTAGACACATACAATAGAATGTGATAAAATAGAAGCAACATTAAATATCGAAGCATACCTTTCTGCTCGCATGCTAAGAAACAGGTAAACCTATATAAAACAAAAAGATGAACTACATCAATTATATATGTTTACCTGTTTCTTTACCGCTAGTAAGAAAGGATGGCATGCGAGCAGAAAGGTATGCTTCGATATTTAATGTTGCTTCTATTTTATCACATTCTATTGTATGTGTCTAGTCTTTTGTAAGGAGGTGACACCAGAGGACAGCATGCAACCAGAAAGGTATGCTTTGATATTGAATGTTGTCTCTAATTGATGTAGTTTATCTTTTTGTTTTGTATACGTTTACCTGTTTCTTTACAGCTAGGAAGAAAGGTTAGCATGCGAGCAGAAAGGTATGCTTCGATATTTAATGTTGCTTCTATTTTATCACATTCTATTGTATGTGTCTAGTCTTTTGTAAGGAGGTGACAACAGAGGACAGCATGCAACCAGAAAGGTATGCTTTGATATTGAATGTTGTCTCTAATTGATGTAGTTTATCTTTTTGTTTTGTATACGTTTACCTGTTTCTTTACAGCTAGGAAGAAAGGTTAGCATGCGAGCAGAAAAGTATGCTTCGATATTTAATGTTGCTTCTATTTTATCACATTCTATTGTATGGGTCCAGTCTTTTGTAAGGAGGTGACAACAGAGGACAGCATGCAACTAGAAAGGTATTGAATGTTGTCTCTAAAACTAAAAGATGAACTACATCAATTAGAGACAGCATTCAATATCAAGGCCAAGCTTTCTGGTTGAATGCTGTCCTCGGTTGTCACCTCCTTACAAAAGACTGGACCCAAAAAATAGAATGTGATAAAATAGAAGCAACATTAAATATCGAAGCATACCTTTCTGCTCGCATGCTAACCTTTCTTCCTAGCTGAAAAGAAACAGGTAAACGTATACAAAACAAAAAGATAAACTACATCAATTAGAGACCACATTCAATATCAAAGCATACCTTTCTGGTTGCATGCTGTCCTCTGTTGTCACCTCCTTACAAAAGACTAGACACATACAATAGAATGTGATAAAATAGAAGCAACATTAAATATCGACGCATACCTTTATGCTCCCATGCCATCCTTTCTTCCTACCAGTAAGGAAACAGGTAAACATATACAAAACAAAAAGATAAACTACATCAATTACAGACAATATTCAATATCAAATTATACCTTTCTAGTTGCATGCTGTCCTCTGTTGTCACCTCCTTATGAAAGACTGGACACATACAATAGAATGTGATGAAATACATAAAATAGAAGCAACATTAAATATTAAAGCGTACCTTTCTGGTCGCATGCTGTCCAGTCTTCTCAACTCCGTACAAAGAGGTGCACATATACAATACAGAGATATAAAATAGTCAATACATTACAGTAAAGACAAAGTACAGCCAACGTTCAAAACCAAAACTTACCTTCCTCTTCTCTTGTTGCTATGTCTTTATTACTCCTGTTAGTGATATATGCATCGCAAAAACACTATCAACATTGTTAGTTGCAATGGGATTCTATTTTCGCAATACATAACGTCTACGTAACACCACTGGCCAGAATAATTAGGGATTTCGGCTTCGACACATTGTCGTACGCCGACGATACTCAAATTCTCATAACCCTCGGCCCTGAGCCATCAGAGACAAAAGTGAGATTCAGGAATTGCATGTTAGAGATAAAGGGCTGGATGACCAATAATTTCCTGATGCTCAACGCAGGCAAATCCGAAATTATGCTCTTCGGCGCGGCCAAATCCATCTGGTCTCAAGAGTGGTGGCCACTGGAACTTGGACCCTGCCCATCCCCAAAAAGCACTGTTCGGAATTTGGGCTTCACCCTTGACGACAAGCTGACCATGGCTCCCCATACAGATAAAGTAGTGCACACCTGCATAGGTCTTATGAGGAGCCTAAGGAAAATATTCAAATGGCTACCCCTGATATACCGTAAACCACTGATACAAGGCCTAATCACTAGCCGCCTTGATTATGGTAACGCACTTCTCACAAATGCGAATGAGGGCACGCTGACTAAACTGCAGACACTCCAGAATGCAGCAGCCAGACTGACTCTCGACCTGCCCCCACGCACTCCTTCTGCCCCGTGCCTGAAGAAACTGCACTGGCTTCCAGTCAGAAAGCGCATACGGTTCAAGATTTGCTGCCTACTGCATAAATCATTAAATGGAAAAGGCCCCAAATATCTAAAAAACAAACTTCAGGGATATTGCGCTCTTCAACCAAAAATCTCCTAAAAATACCAAGAGTTCGCACTGTCAGAAAAGGAGATAGGAGTTTCTCGAAGGTGGGCCCTATGGTATGGAACTCCCTGCCTACGGCTTTAAGATCAAACCAGAATCATAAAATCTTCCGGAGAGAACGTAAAACATTACTAGTCAAGGCAACGGCATAATAACCCTTCTTTTTCGCATCCCCCATACCCTCTGTCAGCGCTATGAGACCTAATGGTGAAATGTGCGCTTTATAAAAATAAATACATACATACAAAAAAATGTACCTTTCACTTCACTCGCTGCTACATCTTCTCCGGTCAGGTCTTGGGGTGGGTTATTAGTTCATAACATAAAATAACAATATGGTAACATGAATAATGCACTCGTAATACCAAACAACAAAACAAATTTGCAAAATATCAAAATATAAAAATATGTTTTCAAAAAAATGTCTTTTAGCTATAACATTTACAATAAGAAAACGGATAACACATAAATTAGTGTCAATATTAGAAAACACAACTAATCTACGCTTTCCTCGCTGCTACTGCATGCGCTACATAGGATGGAGCATAACAATAACAATTAATCAAAAAGAGACTAGCTTGGAATGGGGTTGGCATGATATTTTATTATAATTATCATGGTGACTCAGTATTGTTTTGTCAATTGGTGGTGGCACCTGCTGGGTGTCTTTTGAAAGCCCTCACCCACCAACCTAGTTGGTGGCATGCTTCATCATCGGGCCCACCCAGTGACACCTAGCGTGTCCCGGGTGTGCTACGACGCCTGATTACAGCGGAGCAGGTATGTCACTGTGTGTGCGGTGAAGGGTGATAAGTTTGTGAGTTTAAAACGGCTTGGCGGGGGTCCCAGTACCCAGAGGGTAAGGACACTTTATTAAATAGGCCTCCGTCAGCGGTTAAAAATAAGGCTGTGGGACGTTAGAGGCGAGTTACGACCTCCTACGTCCTTTGATGTGTCAACATGTTTCAGCCAGTGCCTTATCAATAATCTGGCTTTCTTCAGGACAGGTAAAAAGTGTGTGTAATTAAAACTAGGGGGTGTGTTGTGCAGGCTATGTGTCTACACGCCCTAAAGTGTATCTAACTGTGAGAGAAGGGATTCCCTTCTCAAGATCACCTTTACATATAACATAAAGGGACAAAGACAAAACATACAGGGGAGAAAAGAGTCACTTGGAGATATTTATCATGGGTTATGACAGCCGGCTTAATAGCGATGGGGTGCAGGCTATAAGCGGCTCAAGTGTAATGGTACTGGTGGTACCATTATGGTGAAAGATCGCACTAGAACTTCGTTGGTGAAGTGGTTAAGAAAAACGATATTGTACAACAGTGGTGAAAAAGGTGAACAAATGAGGCGTAAGGTCTATTGCTTAAGCTAGTTTTAGGTTGATTTTGCTTCAAGGTTATTGAAGTGGCAATGTGGCAAGCAGAAATGTATGCTTCGATATTTAATGTTGCTTCTATTTTATCACATTCTATTGTATGTGTCTAGTCTTTTGTAAGGAGGTGACAACAGAGGACAGCATGCAACCAGAAAGGTATGCTTTGATATTGAATGTTGTCTCTAATTGATGTAGTTTATCTTTTTGTTTTGTATACGTTTACCTGTTTCTTTACAGCTAGGATGAAAGGTTAGCATGCGAGCAGAAAGGTATGCTTCTATATTTAATGTTGCTTCTATTTTATCACATTCTATTGTATGGGTCCAGTCTTTTGTAAGGAGGTGACAACAGAGGACAGCATGCAACTAGAAAGGTATTGAATGTTGTCTCTAAAACTAAAAGATGAACTACATCAATTAGAGACAACATTCAATATCAAGGCCTAGCTTTCTGGTTGAATGCTGTCCTCTGTTGTCACCTCCTCACAAAAGACTGGACCCAAAAAATAGAATGTGATAAAATAGAAGCAACATTAAATATCGAAGCATACCTTTCTGCTCGCATGCTAACCTTTCTTCCTAGCTGAAAAGAAACAGGTAAACGTATACAAAACAAAAAGATAAACTACATCAATTAGAGACCACATTCAATATCAAAGCATACCTTTCTGGTTGCATGTTATTCTCTGTTGTCACCTCCTTACAAAAGACTAGACACATACAATAGAATGTGATAAAATAGAAGCAACATTAAATATCGAAGCATACCTTTCTGCTCGCATGCTAACCTTTCTTCCTAGCTGTAAAGAAACAGGTAAACGTATACAAAACAAAAAGATAAACTACATCAATTAGAGACCACATTCAATATCAAAGCATACCTTTCTGGTTGCATGTTATCCTCTGTTGTCACCTCCTTACAAAAGACTAGACACATACAATAGAATGTGATAAAATAGAAGCAACATTAAATATCGAAGCATACCTTTCTGCTCGCATGCTAAGAAACAGGTAAACCTATATAAAACAAAAAGATGAACTACATCAATTATATATGTTTACCTGTTTCTTTACCGCTAGTAAGAAAGGATGGCATGCGAGCAGAAAGGTATGCTTCGATATTTAATGTTGCTTCTATTTTATCACATTCTATTGTATGTGTCTAGTCTTTTGTAAGGAGGTGACAACAGAGGACAGCATGCAACCAGAAAGGTATGCTTTGATATTGAATGTTGTCTCTAATTGATGTAGTTTATCTTTTTGTTTTGTATACGTTTACCTGTTTCTTTACAGCTAGGAAGAAAGGTTAGCATGCGAGCAGAAAGGTATGCTTCGATATTTAATGTTGCTTCTATTTTATCACATTCTTTTGTAAGGGTCCAGTCTTTTGTAAGGAGGTGACAACAGAGGACAGCATGCAACTAGAAAGGTATTGAATGTTGTCTCTAAAACTAAAAGATGAACTACATCAATTAGAGACAACATTCAATATCAAGGCCTAGCTTTCTGGTTGAATGCTGTCCTCTGTTGTCACCTCCTTACAAAAGACTGGACCCAAAAAATAGAATGTGATAAAATAGAAGCAACATTAAATATCGAAGCATACCTTTCTGCTCGCATGCTAACCTTTCTTCCTAGCTGTAAAGAAACAGGTAAACGTATACAAAACAAAAAGATAAACTACATCAATTAGAGACCACATTCAATATCAAAGCATACCTTTCTGGTTGCATGCTGTCCTCTGTTGTCACCTCCTTACAAAAGACTAGGCACATACAATAGAATGTGATAAAATAGAAGCAACATTAAATATCGAAGCATACCTTTCTGCTCGCATGCTAAGAAACAGGTAAACCTATATAAAACAAAAAGATGAACTACATCAGATATATATGTTTACCTGTTTCTTTACCGCTAGTAAGAAAGGATGGCATGCGAGCAGAAAGGTATGCTTCGATATTTAATGTTGCTTCTATTTTATCACATTCTATTGTATGTGTCTAGTCTTTTGTAAGGAGGTGACACCAGAGGACAGCATGCAACCAGAAAGGTATGCTTTGATATTGAATGTTGTCTCTAATTGATGTAGTTTATCTTTTTGTTTTGTATACGTTTACCTGTTTCTTTACAGCTAGGAAGAAAGGTTAGCATGCGAGCAGAAAAGTATGCTTCGATATTTAATGTTGCTTCTATTTTATCACATTCTATTGTATGGGTCCAGTCTTTTGTAAGGAGGTGACAACAGAGGACAGCATGCAACTAGAAAGGTATTGAATGTTGTCTCTAAAACTAAAAGATGAACTACATCAATTAGAGACAACATTCAATATCAAGGCCTAGCTTTCTGGTTGAATGCTGTCCTCTGTTGTGACCTCCTTACAAAAGACTGGACCCAAAAAATAGAATGTGATAAAATAGAAGCAACATTAAATATCGAAGCATACCTTTCTGCTCGCATGCTAACCTTTCTTCCTAGCTGTAAAGAAACAGGTAAACGTATACAAAACAAAAAGATAAACTACATCAATTAGAGACCACATTCAATATCAAAGCATACCTTTCTGGTTGCATGCTGTCCTCTGTTGTCACCTCCTTACAAAAGACTAGACACATACAATAGAATGTGATAAAATAGAAGCAACATTAAATATCGACGCATACCTTTCTGCTCCCATGCCATCCTTTCTTCCTACCAGTAAGGAAACAGGTAAACATATACAAAACAAAAAGATAAACTACATCAGTTACAGACAATATTCAATATCAAATTATACCTTTCTAGTTGCATGCTGTCCTCTGTTGTCACCTCCTTATGAAAGACTGGACACATACAATAGAATGTGATGAAATACATAAAATAGAAGCAACATTAAATATTAAAGCGTACCTTTCTGGTCGCATGCTGTCCAGTCTTCTCAACTCCGTACAAAGAGGTGCACATATACAATACAGAGATATAAAATAGTCAATACATTACAGTAAAGACAAAGTACAGCCAACGTTCAAAACCAAAACTTACCTTCCTCTTCTCTTGTTGCTATGTCTTTATTACTCCTGTTAGTGATATAGGCATCGCAAAAACACTATCAACATTGTTAGTTGCAATGGGATTCTATTTTCGCAATACATAACGTCTACGTAACACCACTGGCCAGAATAATTAGGGATTTCGGCTTCGACACATTGTCGTACGCCGACGATACTCAAATTCTCATAACCCTCGGCCCTGAGCCATCAGAGACAAAAGTGAGATTCAGGAATTGCATGTTAGAGATGAAGGGCTGGATGACCAATAATTTCCTGATGCTCAACGCAGGCAAATCCGAAATTATGCTCTTCGGCGCGGCCAAATCCATCTGGTCTCAAGAGTGGTGGCCACTGGAACTTGGACCCTGCCCATCCCCAAAAAGCACTGTTCGGAATTTGGGCTTCACCCTTGACGACAAGCTGACCATGGCTCCCCATACAGATAAAGTAGTGCACACCTGCATAGGTCTTATGAGGAGCCTAAGGAAAATATTCAAATGGCTACCCCTGATATACCGTAAACCACTGATACAAGGCCTAATCACTAGCCGCCTTGATTATGGTAACGCACTTCTCACAAATGCGAATGAGGGCACGCTGACTAAACTGCAGACACTCCAGAATGCAGCAGCCAGACTGACTCTCGACCTGCCCCCACGCACTCCTTCTGCCCCGTGCCTGAAGAAACTGCACTGGCTTCCAGTCAGAAAGCGCATACGGTTCAAGATTTGCTGCCTACTGCATAAATCATTAAATGGAAAAGGCCCCAAATATCTAAAAAACAAACTTCAGGGATATTGCGCTCTTCAACCAAAAATCTCCTAAAAATACCAAGAGTTCGCACTGTCAGAAAAGGAGATAGGAGTTTCTCGAAGGTGGGCCCTATGGTATGGAACTCCCTGCCTACGGCTTTAAGATCAAACCAGAATCATAAAATCTTCCGGAGAGAACGTAAAACATTACTAGTCAAGGCAACGGCATAATAACCCTTCTTTTTCGCATCCCCCATACCCTCTGTCAGCACTATGAGACCTAATGGTGAAATGTGCGCTTTATAAAAATAAATACATACATACAAAAAAATGTACCTTTCACTTCACTCGCTGCTACATCTTCTCCGGTCAGGTCTTGGGGTGGGTTATTAGTTCATAACATAAAATAACAATATGGTAACATGAATAATGCACTCGTAATACCAAACAACAAAACAAATTTGCAAAATATCAAAATATAAAAATATTTTTTCAAAAAAATGTCTTTTAGCTATAACATTTACAATAAGAAAACGGATAACACATAAATTAGTGTCAATATTAGAAAACACAACTAATCTACGCTTTCCTCGCTGCTACTGCATGCGCTACATAGGATGGAGCATAACAATAACAATTAATCAAAAAGAGACTAGCTTGGAATGGGGTTGGCATGATATTTTATTATAATTATCATGGTGACTCAGTATTGTTTTGTCAATTGGTGGTGGCACCTGCTGGGTGTCTTTTGAAAGCCCTCACCCACCAACCTAGTTGGTGGCATGCTTCATCATCGGGCCCACCCAGTGACACCTAGCGTGTCCCGGGTGTGCTACGAC
Source organism: Lissotriton vulgaris (assembly GCF_964263255.1). Lineage (NCBI taxonomy): Eukaryota > Metazoa > Chordata > Amphibia > Caudata > Salamandridae > Lissotriton > Lissotriton vulgaris. Next base: position 435,188 of record NW_028251642.1, on the reverse strand, counting down.
GCCTGATTACAGCGGAGCAGGTATGTCACTGTGTGTGCGGTGAAGGGTGATAAGTTTGTGAGTTTAAAACGGCTTGGCGGGGGTCCCAGTACCCAGAGGGTAAGGACACTTTATTAAATGGGCCTCCGTCAGCGGTTAAAAATAAGGCTGTGGGACGTTAGAGGCGAGTTACGACCTCCTACGTCCTTTGATGTGTCAACATGTTTCAGCCAGTGCCTTATCAATAATCTGGCTTTCTTCAGGACAGGTAAAAAGTGTGTGTAATTAAAACTAGGGGGTGTGTTGTGCAGGATATGTGTCTACACGCCCTAAAGTGTATCTAACTGTGAGAGGGGAGATTCCCTTCTCAAGATCACCTGTACATATAACATAAAGGGACAAAGAGAAAACATACAGGGGAAAGAAGAGTCACTTGGAGATATTTATCATGGGTTATGACAGCCGGCTTAATAGCGATGGGGTGCAGGCTATAAGCGGCTCAAGTGTAATGGTACTGGTGGTACCATTATGGTGAAAGATCGCACTAGAACTTCGTTGGTGAAGTGGTTAAGAAAAACGATATTGTACAACAGTGGTGAAAAAGGTGAACAAATGAGGCGTAAGGTCTATTGCTTACGCTAGTTTTAGGTTGATTTTGCTTCAAGGTTATTGAAGTGGCAAGGGGTTGACCCTATATGGGAGACAAAGGTAGGACCACTGGGGTTAGGAGACCTGTTGGGAAAAAGGAGTGGTAGCGCTTACCCAAAGTAGAGATGGCAGATCAGCATACTCACAGGATTTCTGGCCAGCGCCGGCGTTAGACCTGGTACTGCCGGTTTATATACTGAAGCTGATTGGTTAAGTGAGGGCACCTGGAGGTGGAAGGAATGGTGGAAAGACTCGAATTCTCGAGTCATGATCGCGCTCAGGTGTGTGCCGGTTGCCTCGCGCTGGCGTGCGGTGTAGTGGGCAATGTCTGCACATGCGCGTTGCAAATGAGTGATCGGGTGCATGCGCGGTGGATTAGTATTGCCGCGCATGCGTCTGGAGGGAACGTTGTTTATGAGGTCCTGACTCCGGTAACTAGCGCATGAGTTGAGCTTAGCGCTCCTGGTATGTACACGTGCTAGCTCTGGGCATGCGGCCGTGGGATGGGGCACACCTGGTGCTGGGTAATTATGCTAAAGGGCAAAGGTGGCCCTCTCTGGTATTACGAGCAATCATTAACGTATGTATAAAAAATATATAAAAAATAGGGGATATCGATAAGGCTGATTATACCATGGGGGCGCAGTTAGGGGCAAAACGACCCAGTGTTCAAGAATAAAAGGCTCAGGGGGTTACTCAATTAGCAGGGAACATGTGGTTGAGCCCTTGGTTCACAAGTTGGTCAAAGAATTCCAGGGGATGGCATCGTTCAGACCATGTGTAGCTGTGGAAAGATGGTATATCCATCTTTGCTCTTTATTGAGCAGTTTTTTGTCATTATTGATGGGGCTTTCAGGAATCTGCTCAATGACTGTCCAGGTAAAGTCATTGGGAGTGTGGCAGTGGGTGATGAAATGATTAGTCAATTTACTGATGTTCTTCTTACAACGCATCGTGCTGCGATGCTCGGTTATCCTGGTTCTGACTTTACGTGTGGTCATTAAATATCGAAGCATACCTTTCTGCTCTCATGCTAAGAAACAGTAAACCTATATAAAAAAAAAAGATGAACTACATCAATTATATATGTTTACCTGTTTCTTTACCACTAGTAAGAAAGGATGGCATGCAAGCAGAAAGGTATGCTTCGATATTTAATGTTGCTTCTATTTTATCACATTCTATTGTATGTGTCTAGTCTTTTGTAAGGAGGTGACAACAGAGGACAGCATGCAACCAGAAAGGTATGCTTTGATATTGAATGTTGTCTCTAATTGATGTAGTTTATCTTTTTTTTGTATACGTTTACCTGTTTCTTTACAGCTAGGAAGAAAGGTTAGCATGCGAGCAGAAAGGTATGCTTCGATATTTAATGTTGCTTCTATTTTATCACATTCTATTGTATGGGTCCAGTCTTTTGTAAGGAGGTGACAACAGAGGACAGCATGCAACTAGAAAGGTATTGAATGTTGTCTCTAAAACTAAAAGATGAACTACATCAATTAGAGACAACATTCAATATCAAGGCCTAGCTTTCTGGTTGAATGCTGTCCTCGGTTGTCACCTCCTTACAAAAGACTGGACCCAAAAAATAGAATGTGTTAAAATAGAAGCAACATTAAATATCGAAGCATACCTTTCTGCTCGCATGCTAACCTTTCTTCCTAGCTGTAAAGAAACAGGTAAACGTATACAAAACAAAAAGATAAACTACATCAATTAGAGACAACATTCAATATCAAAGCATACCTTTCTGGTTGCATGCTGTCCTCTGTTGGTGTCACCTCCTTACAAAAGACTAGACACATACAATAGAATGTGATAAAATAGAAGCAACATTAAATATCGAAGCATACCTTTCTGCTCGCATGCTAAGAAACAGGTAAACCTATATAAAACAAAAAGATGAACTACATCAATTATATATGTTTACCTGTTTCTTTACCGCTAGTAAGAAAGGATGGCATGCGAGCAGAAAGGTATGCTTCGATATTTAATGTTGCTTATATTTTATCACATTCTATTGTATGGGTCCAGTCTTTTGTAAGGAGGTGACAACAGAGGACAGCATGCAACCAGAAAGGTATGCTTTGATATTAAATGTGGTCTCTAATTGATGTAGTTTATCTTTTTGTTTTGTATATGTTTACCTGTTTCTTTACAGCTAGGAAGAAAGGTTAGCATGCGAGCAGAAAGGTATGCTTCGATATTTAATGTTGCTTCCATTTTATCACATTCTATTGTATGGGTCCAGTCTTTTGTAAGGAGGTGACAACAGAGGACAGCATGCAACTAGAAAGGTATTGAATGTTGTCTCTAAAACTAAAAGATGAACTACATCAATTAGAGACAACATTCAATATCAAGGCCTAGCTTTCTGGTTGAATGCTGTCCTCTGTTGTCACCTCCTTACAAAAGACTGGACCCAAAAAATTAGAATGTGATAAAATAGAAGCAACATTAAATATCGAAGCATACCTTTCTGCTCGCATGCTAACCTTTCTTCCTAGCTGAAAAGAAACAGGTAAACGTATACAAAACAAAAATATAAACTACATCAATTAGAGACCACATTCAATATCAAAGCATACCTTTCTGGTTGCATGCTGTCCTCTGTTGTCACCTCCTTACAAAAGACTAGACACATACAATAGAATGTGATAAAATAGAAGCAACATTAAATATCGAAGCATACCTTTCTGCTCGCATGCTAAGAAACAGTAAACCTATATAAAACAAAAAGATGAACTACATCAATTATATATGTTTACCTGTTTCTTTACCGCTAGTAAGAAAGGATGGCATGCGAGCAGAAAGGTATGCTTCGATATTTATTGTTGCTTCTATTTTATCACATTCTATTGTATGTGTCTAGTCTTTTGTAAGGAGGTGACAACAGAGGACAGCATGCAACCAGAAAGGTATGCTTTGATATTGAATGTGGTCTCTAATTGATGTAGTTTATCTTTTTGTTTTGTATACGTTTACCTGTTTCTTTACAGCTAGGAAGAAAGGTTAGCATGCGAGCAGAAAGGTATGCTTCGATATTTAATGTTGCTTCTATTTTATCACATTCTATTGTATGGGTCCAGTCTTTTGTAAGGAGGTGACAACAGAGGACAGCATGCAACTAGAAAGGTATTGAATGTTGTCTCTAAAACTAAAAGATGAACTACATCAATTAGAGACAACATTCAATATCAAGGCCTAGCTTTCTGGTTGAATGCTGTCCTCTGTTGTCGCCTCCTTACAAAAGACTGGACCCAAAAAATAGAATGTGATAAAATAGAAGCAACATTAAATATCGAAGCATACCTTTCTGCTCGCATGCTAACCTTTCTTCCTAGCTGTAAAGAAACAGGTAAACGTATACAAAAGATAAACTACATCAATTAGAGACCACATTCAATATCAAAGCATACCTTTCTGGTTGCATGCTGTCCTCTGTTGTCACCTCCTTATGAAAGACTGGACACAAACAATAGAATGTGATGAAATACATAAAATAGAAGCAACATTAAATATTAAAGCGCGCCTTTCTTGTCGCATGCTGTAAACACAAAGTACAGCCAACGTTCAAAACCAAAACATACCTTCCTCTTCTCGCTATGTCTTTTCTACTCCTGTTATTGATATAGGCATTGCAAAAACACAATAAATATTGTTAGTTGCGATGGGATTCTATTTTCGCCATACATAAAAAAAACTTAGCTTTCACTTCCCTCGCTGCTACATCTTCTCCAGTCTCTTCTTCACTGTAACAGATACAATGAGGCATTTTCAATAAAAGCAGACCGTTATTTTTCGATAATTACAAACACATAAGTAACTAACAAAACATAATACATTAGTTACATAGCAACAATAGAGGGCAGTAGGAGAAGTATTTGCTACACAGTAACAGACAGGAGGGGGGAAGGTGAACAATAGCAATCAATAACAAAGTATTCTCTACATACTTACAGTGAATTTCACATGCTTATTCCTATACACTGCACAACATATGCAAACTATAGTAACATACGCTATCAATAAATAATAGCAAATAATATATTTTACATTATTAACATATATAATCAAAAAAAATAAGGCACATCAATACATCTATCATTAAAGAACAAATCTTACGGGGGCGTGGCCACGAGCCGAGCATGGCGGATGTGCTTTAGAGTAGCTCCGTCCACTGCCCGTAATATAGGCTAAATATCCTGTTTTCCCGTGCTCCCCGATCGCCCGTTTAATCCCTGTCCAACATCGGAGACAAGGCGATCTCCCGACGACCAACTGCTGGCCTTAATAACCACTGTGAGCGAGTTCGGCGACTGGCGCCTGTGAGGCCTGGATCCTGGTCGGAAGCCGCGGACTAAAGTAGGGCGGCGAGCCGACGGCGGAGAGACCTGCTAATCGGAGGCGTACGAAGCGCAACCATGCGAAACAGCGCTTGGTGACGGTTGAACGACCAGAGGAGAACTGAGGCAGAGCCGTCAATAGCCGAGCACTGGCAGCCGGAGCGAAGTGAGGGAGTCCCCTGGGCCGGCAGAGGCGGAATCCTGGAGTCACCCGGACGCGGCGAACTGGAACACCTGGAGCGAATACGTCTGACTCGCCGAACGCGGGTCTGAAGGCCTGACTGCAGCGGCTTCCACCCGCGAGACCTGGCGGTGAGCCCAGTGCCAGGTCAACTGGCAACACCCATCACAGCAGACGGGCCGGACTGGCAGGCGTCATTTTTACAGGCCGCGCTGACCGCCATATTACCGCCAATATAAAGCGACTCCATATAAGGGAGACAAGGCGTTGGTGTGGAGCAGAGACTGTCGGGTTGCAGCATACTCAAGGTACAGAAACATTGCGCAGCGCCAGGTACGATCTGAGAGGCGGAGTCCATACGATACCACAGAGACTTACGACTGTCCAGAAAAGTACACGAGGCATGGCCCGAAACGACTCGGGGAGATATTGGCTTCGCATTTGCTAGCTGTGCGACTCCCGGGTGCGCTGGGTGCGGTGCCTGACGAATATTCGGGTTGTTGGGAGGCGCCGGTTCACTGCAAGGACGCCGGCGGCACCCCAGCAGAATATCGATCGGGGGAACTGGTGAAGCCTGACGCTTGCGACGGACGCAGCCCTGACGATCTGTGGAGCATCTACCCATACATATGTACAAGCGCCTGAAAAACGGCCGTGTGAGCACTCGGCAACTATAGGATAACTGAGCATACCCTGACACCAGATACGAGAGAGGGGCACTGCAGCCGCAGCCCTGCAGACGAGGGCCATGGGAAGGAATAAGGCTAAGGTACAAGACCACGGCACCAACGCCGACATTCAATCTACAGGATCGGAGGATCCACTGGCCTCCTCCAACATGGAGATTATACCGCCAACAGGCAAGAATACGCAGGACGCTAAACTAGACCTTATACTGGCCGAAATAAAGGCATCCAGGGAGGCACTGGAGCAGCGTATGGACAATATGGTGACGGGCTTGTCGCTCCTCAGGGCGGATCACAAACTGGCAGAAAAGGTCTCTGAACACAAGATTGCGCTGGATGACCTAATTCCGCAGCAAACAGATCACTCCACGAAAATAGAAAACATGGAGAAACAGATCAAACTGCTCTGGGACAAGATGGACGACGCAGAAGGGCGTGCCCGCCGAAACAACGTGTGAATTTTGGGAATTCCGGAGCGCAGTGAAGAAGATAGTGGGCCCACAAGATCTTACCCCGATGTACAGTGTGGAAAGGGCGCACAGGATGCCGGCGAAGCCACCTAGAATGGGAGCACCGCCGCGCCCGCTAATTGCACATGTTTTGCATTATAAAGACAGAGACTCAGTGCTGAGAGTGGCAAGAGAAAAAGCGCCGCTGCGATATGAAGACAAGACCATCTCAGTGTACCCGGACTTCACCCCGGCAGTACAGAGAGCCAGGTCAACGTTCCTGGGGGTGAAGCGCAAGCTACGGGACAGAAACCTGAAATACGCTCTACTGTTTCCAGCTCGCCTTAAAATACTGTATGACAACAAGTCATATTTCTTTGACACCTGAAGAAGCGGCGGAGTGGATGGAAGTAACGCTGACACCGCCAAATACACAGGACCCGTTCGAAGAGGACCAGGACGGAGGACCTTCACACCAAGGGGAGCAGCGTCAGAATGACATGAATGAGGAACACGTGAAAGGGTCATCGACTAGTGGAGGGACAACGCCGGCCAGATCTGGGAGGACAACGGAGATCGGTCAACTGACTGAGGACGCACTGGCGGCACACGACGCAAGAGGCAAATCACAATTCACAGAAAGGATTGAACAGTCTGATCCTTTATGATGCAAGAGATACAGCACAAGGGGAGGGCGGAGGAGGGTGTTTAGTAAATTGTGTAGTTTCATAACTGGTTGGTTGTGAAGCAACCTTGTCTCGTGTGCTATGCACCCAAATGACTCCCAGTGGGTCATACTGTTTGGGCATTTAAGGGAGGGGTGGATGGGTGGCAGGGAATTCTGCAAGCCAGGTTGGGGGTGGTCTGCTGTGGGAGGGGGGTGGTGGTGCTAGAGTGTGTGGGGTGGATGTTGGGCAGTTTATTTTGGTTTTTGAACATACAGCAGGGTGCAGAGGCACACAATGAGCATACACACATGAAATTCAGAATAGATGGCTATGACAGGGGAGGCTGAACCAGGGAATCCTAGACCTGTAGACTCGATTAGAGCACTAACATGGAACGTTCGGGGTCTTAACGACTTCCGGAAGCTGAGGAAGGTATTGAGCTATTTACAGAGACATCAAGTGGATGTGGCACTCCTACAGGAGACCCACCTGCCAGAGGCGAGCAGGATATTACATAGCAGGGGCCTGGAGGGGAACATCACCTCGGCGGGCTTCACGTCTCATGCCAGGGGAGTGCTAACCTGGATAAACCCCAAATCGAAATTTACACTGGAGCTCCTGAGGACAGACCCGGCAGGCCGCTTTGTGATATCTAGGTGTAAAGGACTGGGGCTGGACTTAGTGTTAGTTAACGTATTTGGTCCGAACTATGATTCCCTGGAATTTTACATGTCACTTGCAACGATTGCCCGTGATTACAATATGGCCCAGTTCCTATGGGGTGGGGATTTTAACTTAGTATTAGATCTAATGCTAGATAGATCAGCAGGCCCAGCCCGTAGGCCCACAGCTGCTGCGCAAGCGTTGCATATTGTGATTACGAGCCTTGACCTAGAGGACACGCAGCGCGAGGGGGTTATACGCACTACTGGCCTATCATGACATACACACCGAATAGACTATTGGCTGGTGTCTGCCTCCCTACTGGGATTGGTACGAGACTATAGGGTTCTCCCGCGTACCCTATCTGACCACTCACCTATACTGTTAGTGCTGGCTACCCCTAAGGAAACGATCCCACCGTTCACATGGCGATTTCCGCCCTACTCGCTCCTCGACCCATTATTCAGAGGTGAGCTAGCGGAGGCTATAGATGTCTTTTTTTAGGCCAATATAGGCTCAGTGGACAGCTATCAATCGGTATGGGAGGCATTTAAGGTCTATATAAGGGGCATTGCTGTGTCTAAGCACTCGGGAGTCCTCAGGTCCTCAGGCAAAGATTGACAGACTTGGAGCGGCAGTTAGCGCGATTAGAGGAGAGCCAGCAGGGGGCCCATGATACAGCAACGGACGAAGATCATGAGGAGGCAGACAGGGAGATCAAACATATGGGAAAGTATGCGACTGCTCGCACGTATGGGAGGGAGAGAGACCTAGCACGGTACTTGCGAGGGTGCTGAAAGAGGGGAGGGGCAGACCACAAGTAACGGAGATAAGGACAGAAGAGGACGATGTCCTCACTGATGAAGCGGACATAGCCCAGAGGTTTAGACACTATTACACAGATCTGTATTCTTCCAAGAGCGGTGCACTTGACGATGAAATTTTAGACTACCTGTAACATATAGAGCTACCTACACTCACCAACACGCATAGGGAATTCCTGATGCTTCCTATCGAGAAAGATGAAATAGTCAAGGCTCTTGCGGGCATGCGGTCGGGTAGAGCCCCTGAAGCAGACGGGCTCACGGTGGGCTTCTATAAAGCGTTCCAGGACCAGTTGCTCCCTCACCTGTCGGTGCTGTTCGATGACATATGTGTAGAGGGAAGCATGCCGCAGTCGATGAGGGAGGCGTTCATGGTTACTATCCTTAAGCCAGTTAAGGCACCTGATTAGTGTTGCTTGTATAGGCCCCTCTCCCTACTTAATGTAGACACAAAAATATTTGCCACGGTGCTGGCAAACCGTTTGGCGCTCCTAGCTCCACTGCTGGTCGCGCCGGACGAGGCGGGATTCATCCCGTGCAGGAACCTAACATATAATATACGTACAGTACTCGGCACTATGCAGCACGTAAAGCAGGATACGAAGGCAATAGCTGTGTTCTTCGACATGGAAAAGGCCTTCGACTATGTGGAGAGGCCTTTCATGCGGCAAGTGTTAATAAGGATGGGGCTGGGATCTCCTTTCCTGCAAATGATAGGATCCCTGTACAATACACCAGGGGTCAGACTACGGCTCGGAGATTTGGTCACTGACTCATTCCCCAAATGCAGGGGGACCCGACAGGTGTGCCCGCTATCCCCTCTACTGTATCCCCTGGTGGCAGAGCCGCTTGCATGTGCATTGCAGGAATACCACCATAACGAGGGCGTAGGCTTCCCCACATACAGGATTGTTGTCTATGTATGCGGACGACACCTTGCTCTATGTCCATGACCTGGAAAACAACCTATCGACGATGCTTAGAGAGGTGGTACACTATGGAGCCCTCTCTGGTCTGAAGGTGAACTGGACAAAGTCCTTGGCCTTCCCCCTCACTCCGGTAACGCAGAGGTTTGACATGGAGTTCCCGCTGCTTTGGTCCACAGACTCGATTAGATATCTGGGTATACAGTTGCACACTGACTATGAGATAGTGTTCAGGGAAAACTACGGTGTGGCTTTTAGCAAACTGGAGGATGACGTTGAGGCCTGGTGTAGGCTCCCGCTTTCGCTCCTGGGTCGACTCTCGATTATGAAGATGGTGGTGCTCCCCAGAATGCGGTTCCTTTTTGCTAACCTCCAGATGGTGTTACCCCAGGCATTTTTTCCAAAGATTGACACAACTCATGATCAAACTAGTGTGGGCGGGTAAGCAGCCTAGAGTGAGGTGGAAAATTCTCACGCTGCCATACAGCATGGGAGGCCTGGGAGCCCCAGACCTGGAGCTTTACTACAGGGTGGCTCAGGCGTCGCATTTGCACATCCGGGTGCACGGAGACACACTTATTCCCCATGTTCGCAGGGAAAAGTTATTTGCGGACCCGCTCTTCCTTCCGGCAACGATTTTCCATTCGACGGATCGTAGGACTGAGATTCTAAACTCTACCATGGCCACAAACCATGCATGGCACTGCCTCCTGCAACAGCAGGGAGGGGGGCTGCTTTACTCACCCAGATTGCCGGTAGAATGGGCTCAATGGCTCTCCCCGTGCCGAGAAAAGGGAGTGATAACCACCCTACATAAGCTGAATATCAAGCTCGCGGGGGACCTCTTCCAGGAAGGGAAGGTTAAGTCCTGGGACCAGGCGGCTGAGAGCGGGGGGGAGGACACCTTGGTATTACGTTTCCAGTATCATAGAGTGCGTGGAGCCCTTCTGGAACAGCTTGGGGACGACCTTGTGGAACCGCCGATCCCTGAACTCACCTATATAATAAAGACGGAGTCCCCTCGCAAGTTGTTGACCAATCTTTACAAAACAGCGATGTTGCATAGGGAACACCAGTTCACGGCAGCCAGGCTGGCATGGCAACGGGATTTACTGATTACTATAGATGACAACATGTGGCGCTACTGCTGTGTTAACACAAGGCGGATTTCTTTAAATGGCAAACACAGACTGGTACATTTTAAATTTCTCAATAGAGTGTATTACACCCCGAGCGTCTGCACAGAGACGGTCTCCGACGGCTGAATGCGAGAGATGCCACGCGCCGAATGCGGACTTCATGCACTTAGCGTGCCAGTGTCCGGGAGTACGGGCATACTGGGAGGGCATTTTTTACAGAATTGAGCAGGATTGTGGAGGTTGAGCTGGTCCCAGACCCCGCGCTGGCGCTATTGGGTCACTCCAGGAGGCTGCCCGCAGCTGTTCGCAGGCTGGTGGACATGGGGATGCTTTTAGCGAAAAGGGTGGTGGCCAGATGCTGGATGAGAGGTCCATTACCCACAACCAAACATTGGGCGCATGACATGCTATATTGTTGCACGCCGTCAGAAAACTACAGCGAGCTGCTGCCTCCTACGAGCCGACCGAAAAACTTCTGGGGGTTTTACCAGACGCATTTACGTGGCAGGGGCATGGAGGATAATACTGAAACCATGTGCGGGGCGGAGAGTAGGCAGTACACTGTGATACCACGAGTGGTTCTCTCGTCGAAGATGAGTGGTTAGATTCACAAATTGGGGATCCTATGGAGTGTTATCACCGGGGAAGGTATAGCTGTTGCGGACTCCCAGTTGAGAAGCCCAGGAGGGACTTAGGAGGTGAGGGCGACTACATACTGGATGTTCCCTGGGGAAGGTGTACGCGTTCGTAAGTGCTATTCTTCACGCTTAGGGTCTAGGTGGGCTGTCCATTTCGTTGGGTGTGGTGGGGGGGGGGTTGTAAGAGCAGTCTGCCCTTCCGGGTAGTTAAGGTCTGGAGGATTGTAGTGAATGGCTGTGTATACTCCAAACGTTGAGCTCTTGTATTGGAATGCTGTAATGCTGCACTGTGTATGTTTCTGTGGGGGGCGGTGGGGAGTTATTCAATAGTTGTCTTAAAACCCAATAAAATGTTTAATGAAAAAAAAAATGTTTACACAAAGGGTCTAAAAGATGAGCGAGTATGTATAAATGATGCAGAGGATTGAATTGATTGTGTTTAATAACATGACTGCATACTACAAAATCGTGCTCATAGTGGTAATGCTGAGGAAGTCCCTCGTGCATTTTGACACTGAATTGTAATGTGTATAAAAATGGCGGCCAACCGGTGTGTCAGTAAACACCGAGGAAGGCATCGCCGAAACGCGTCTGTTTGTTTGTGAATAAACCCTGGCAGAACGTCTCTCGTGAGTGCTGGTTTTCTCTTTTATATAAGGGGATTGGAGCTATGTTATATTGTGGCGTGCACGGCCACTTCCATGCACCCGTCAGTGAGTTATTTTGCAACTTGTGCAGTTTGAGCTTAAAAAAAAAATATATAGATATATATATATATATATAGATATATAGATATATAGACATATGGCATGATTCAGTCTTTTCTGGGAAATTATTGACCTTAACCAGGTTTTCAATGTGTGGAGACCAGTGAAGTTTCTCCCAGGCTCAAAGAAGATACTGGAATAACTAAGAATCTGTTGTAGCTTCTCAACCCATGTAAAAAGATAAAGAAAAAGCTCTCTCTGTTGGATGCATTTTTACAACCTCTGTCTGCAAGTTCTGGCCCTGAAGAGTACTTGAAAATAGTTCGCTCAGGGTAGCTAAGGTTCAATATCGTTGTTTTGAGCAATCGTGTCTTGTGTTTCTTTGCGCCCATTTTTGAGAACTCAGTCCATACCGCAATTCTCTGCAATATGCCCTCAGTCTTTTTGAAAGATAAAGCTGTAATCACTCATTGGATTGTAATGGGTGTGATTAATATAACATGCCAAAAGGAAGTCACCATCCCCCTATTACAGACTGAATCATGACTGCCCACTGTTGCCATTTTTTCAGTTAGTTGCATAAAGGATTATTGAATTGGAACCTAAGAATCTTAGGCCATGGGACACCAATAATAAAAACACTTTCTGTTGGACTTGGCCCTCTATGCAGTTTCACCCAGCATCAGGTTTGCATCATGCTCAGACCCAGACAAGACGAGGAGGAGCAGCCTACATGTTGCTTCTATTTTATCACATTCTATTGTATGTGTCTAGTCTTTTGTAAGGAGGTGACAACAGAGGACAGCATGCAACCAGAAAGGTATGCTTTGATATTGAATGTGGTCTCTAATTGATGCAGTTTATCTTTTTGTTTTGTATACGTTTACCTGTTTCTTTACAGCTAGGAAGAAAGGTTAGCATGCGAGCAGAAAGGTATGCTTCGATATTTAATGTTGCTTCTATTTTATCACATTCTATTATATGGGTCCAGTCTTTTGTAAGGAGGTGACAACAGAGGACAGCATGCAACTAGAAAGGTATTGAATGTTGTCTCTAAAACTAAAAGATGAACTACATCAATTAGAGACAACATTCAATATCAAGGCCTAGCTTTCTGGTTGAATGCTGTCCTCTGTTGTCACCTCCTTATGAAAGACAGGACACAAACAATAGAATGTGATGAAATACATAAAATAGAAGCAACATTAAATATTAAAGCGTGCCTTTCTTGTTGCATGCTGTAAACACAAAGTACAGCCAACGTTCAAAACCAAAACATACCTTCCTCTTCTCGCTATGTCTTTTCTACTCCTGTTAGTGATATAGGAATCGCAAAAACACAATAAATATTGTTAGTTGCAATGGGATTCTATTTTCGCAATACATTAAAAAAACTTAGCTTTCACTTCCCTCGCTGCTACATCTTCTCCAGTCTCTTCTTCACTGCAACAGATACAATGAGGCATTTTCAATAAAAGCAGACCGTTATTTTTCGATAATTACAAACACATAAGTAACTAACAAAACATAATACATTAGTTACATAGCAACAATAGAGGGCAGTAGGAGAAGTATTTGCTACACAGTAACAGACAGGAGGGGGCAAGGTGAACAATAGCAATCAATAAAAAAGTATTCTCTACATACTTACAGTGAATTTCACATGCTTATTCCTATACACTGCACAGCATATGCAAACTATAGTAACATACGCTATCAATAAATAATAGCAAATAATATATTTTACATTATTAACATATATAATCAAAAGAAATAAGGCACATCAATACATCTACCATTAAAGAACAAATCTTACGGGGCGTGGCCACGAGCCGAGCATGGCGGATGTGCTTTAGAGTAGCTCCGTCCACTGCCCGTAATAGAGGCTAAATATCCTGTTTTCCCGTGCTCCCCGATCGCCCGTTTAATCCCTGTCCAACATCGGAGACAAGGCGATCTCCCGACGACCAACTGCTGGCCTTAACAACCACCTGTGAGCGGGTTCGGCGACTGGCGCCTGTGAGGCCTGGATCCTGGTCGGAAGCCGCAGACTACAGTAGGGCGGCGAGCCGACGGCGGAGAGACCTGCTAATCGGAGGCATACGAAGCGCAACCATGCGAAACGGCGCTTGGTGACGGTTGAACGACCAGAGGAGAACTGAGGCAGAGCCGTCAATAGCCGAGCACTGGCAGCCGGAGCGGAATGAGGGAGTCCCCTGGGCCGGCAGAGGCGGAATCCTGGAGTCACCCGGACGCAGCGCCTGGAACACCTGGAGCGAATACGTCTGACTCGCCGAACACGGGTCTGAAGGCCTGACTGCAGCGGCTTCCACCCGCGAGACCTGGCGGTGAGCCCAGTGCCAGGTCAACTGGCAACACCCATCACAGCAGACGGGCCGGACTGGCAGGCGTCATTTTTACAGGCCGCGCTGACCGCCATATTACCGCCAATATAAAGCGACTCCATATAAGGGAGACAAGGCGTTGGTGTGGAGCAGAGACTGTCGGGTTGCAGCATACTCAAGGTACAGAAACATTGCGCAGCACCAGGTACGATCTGAGAGGCGGAGTCCATCCGATACCACAGAGACTTACGACTGTCCGGAAAAGTACACGAGGCATGGCCCGAAACGACTCGGGGGGATATTGGCTTCGCATTTGCTAGCTGTGCGACTCCCGGGTGCGCTGGGTGCGGTGCCTGACGAATATTCGGGTTGTTGGGAGGCGCCGGTTCACTGCAAGGACGCCGGCGGCACCCCAGCAGAATATCGATCGGGGGAACTGGTGAAGCCTGACGCTTGCGACGGACGCAGCCCTGACGATCTGTGGAGCATCTACCCATACATATGTACAAGCGCCTGAAAAACGGCCGTGTGAGCACTCGGCAACTATAGGATAACTGAGCATACCCTGACACCAGATACGAGAGAGGGGCACTGCAGCCGTAGCCCTGCAGACGAGAGACATGGGAAGGAATAAGGCTAAGGTACAAGACCACGGCACCAACGCCGACATTCAATCTACAGGATCGGAGGATCCACTGGCCTCCTCCAACATGGAGATTATACCGCCAACAGGCAAGAATACGCAGGACGCTAAACTAGACCTTATACTGGCCGAAATAAAGTCATCCAGGGAGGCACTGGAGCAGCGTATGGACAATATGGTGACGGGCTTGTCGCTCCTCAGGGCGGATCACAAACTGGCAGAAAAGGTCTCTGAACACAAGATTGCGCTGGATGACCTAATTCCTCAGCAAACAGATTACTCCACGAAAATAGAAAACATGGAGAAACAGATCAAACTGCTCTGGGACAAGATGGACGACACGGAAGGGCGTGCCCGCCGACACAACGTGTGAATGTTGGGAATTCCGGAGCGCAGTGAAGAAGATAGTGGGCCCACAAGATCTTACCCCGATGTACAGTGTGGAAAGGGCGCACAGGATGCCGGCGAAGCCACCTAGAACGGGAGCACCGCCGCGCCCGCTAATTGCACGTCTTTTGCATTATAAAGACAGAGACTCAGTGCTGAGAGTGGCAAGAGAAAAAGAGCCGCTGCGATATGAAGACAAGACCATCTCAGTGTACCCGGACTTCACCCCGGCAGTACAGAGAGCCAGGTCAACGTTCCTGGGGGTGAAGCGCAAGCTACGGGACAGAAACCTGAAATACGCTCTACTGTTTCCAGCTCGCCTTAAAAGACTGTATGACAACAAGTCATATTTCTTTGACACCTGAAGAAGCGGCGGAGTGGATGGAAGTAACGCTGACACCGCCAAATACACAGGACCCGTTCGAAGAGGACCAGGACGGAGGACCTTCACACCAAGGGGAGCGGCGTCAGAATGACATGAATGAGGAACACGCGAAAGGGTCATCGACTAGTGGAGGGACAACGCCGGCCAGATCTGGGAGGACAACGGAGATCGGTCAACTGACTGAGGCTGCACTGGCGGCACACAACGCAAGAGGCAAATCGGCCACAGACAGCCGCTCTGACACGCAAACGGAGGTGTCGGGCTCGGCTGATAGCCTGCAGCTCTTCCCCAAAATCACGGCACAAGTGGCAAATGAACTCTGCCCGCACCATTAGAAGACTTCGATTGGTAAAGTATGAACTTTGCGCAGGAGGCGATCGGGGGTGAGGGACGCACTAGCCAAGGTCACAATGAAGTAACACCAACAAGCTCAGGACTGGTGTAAGTGGTTCCCTTTCCCCACCACATAGACATGTCTTGGTTCTACCCTTGCCCACGTTGGGCAATAATGTTTGGACCCCGAGGGGTTTCACTTGGGGACCTAGGAGTTGTGGGATTGCATGAGGTTTTGGCACTGGGGACACAGCAGATTATGTACACACTCTTCATGGTGCAGTGCCCACTGACTAAGCCTGCTGTAGACCGGAATGGGGACTCTTAACGAATACAAAATGTGCACCTGGAACGTTCGAGGTATGGGGTCTGTCCACAAGAGACAGACTATTGGCACAACTCAACCAAAGGAACCAAGATAGCTTGCCTCCAAGAGACCCACCTGAATAGTGCAGAGAGTGGGAAGCTACTTAAAAAATGGAAAGGGCAATTGTTTGCTACCTCTTATTCTGCATTCTCGAGAGGGGCGGCTGTGTGGCTGAGGAACTCAGTCCCCTTTAAGCTAGTGGAGAAGAGATTGGACACGGAAGGTAGATATGTATTCATCCACGGGTTGCTGGATGGCTCCCCTGTTGTGATAGGCAGTATTTATGCGCCGAACTCAGGCCAATCGGTCTTTTTGACTAAAATTAATAGAGTGTTGGCGGAATGGGCAGAATACCACTGGCTTATAGGTGGGGACTTTAAAGCAGTATTGGATATCTCGCTGGACAGGTCACATCCACCCCTACAGGCCACTGAGAATAAAAGGCAGGCTGATGCGCTAGCGCAATGGGCAGAGGGATGGAACTTAGCGGATGCATGGCGATGTAAACACTTGCTGAGTAGGGAATACACCTTCTACTCACCACCCCATAGGTTGCATACCAGGATAGACCACGTTTTTTGCGCTAAAACACTGATGGGGGCGGTAACCATGGCGGAACATATGGGCAAGAACTTATCTGACCACAACCCCGTAGAAGTTACGTTCCAATGGGGTAGGATTCCAACACCTATACCAACATGGCGTCTCACACCGGACCTACTGTAGACACGGTCTTCCGCACGACACTCGCTGACGCAATAACCAACTACTTTGACATGAACACTGGCTCGGCGAGTTCCCGACAAATAGAATGGGACGCTTTTAAAGTGTCCATCAAGGGAGAGGCGATGAGTACACGGGTAGGCATGAGGCATAATGTCATGGAAAGGCTCCGAGAGGTAGAGGGGCTCCCGGCTATGATTGAAAGCGAGGCTGCCGGCACGAACGTACCATTCACGCCACTTCAAGAGGCACATATACAACACACAGAGTTGCTGGAGGAGTTGCGAATACTGGATCATAGAGAGTACACATGCAGACAACATGCACAAGCAGAGAGGCCAGGACCCTTACTAGCCCGAATGGTACGAGATGAGCCAGTACATCTGCCTATAATGGAGGTCACCGACCAGGGGGGTCACTAGTAATGACACAGTTTGGCATAAACACCGCATTTAGAGATTACTATGAAACACTATACGACCCGCACAGACCACTATCTGACACAGCATTTGAGGAGTTTATGGAGGGATTGGACTTGCCACGACTTGAGGACTGGCAGAGTGAAGATCTATCACGCCCTATCACGGTTGCGGAGATACGCCAGGCTATACGCGTGCTCCCGCGGAAAAAGGCCCCTGGCACGGATGGCCTTCCAGCAGAATTTTATGGAGCCTTTGACCTCCTGGCGCCGCGCCTCCTTGTGGTGTACCAGGAGGCGCTACGAACACGGGGCCTTCCGCAATCTTCGCTTCAGGCTCTAATAGTGTCACTACTGAAGCTGGGCAGGGACGGCTTACACCTGGTAAACTATAGACCTCTGTCTTTACTAAATACAGATTATAAAATACTGAGTAAAATCCTGGCGACGAGACTGGCCCAGTATATTCCGCAGCTGATACACCCTGACCAGTGCGGCTTCGTGCCGGGTAGGAGCACGGCTATGAACCTAAGACGGCTCAGTCCACTCATGCTTGGCGGGCCAGTGCGTACGGAGGTTTGTATTTCCCTAGATCTAAAGCAGGCCTTTGATTCCCTCAGATGGGATTACATGTTTGCAGCGTTCGCTAGGTTCGGAATACCACCTGAGTATATTGCGTGGGTCCAGTTGCTATACTCCCGCCCAAAGGCCCGGGTCCGCACGAATAGATGCATTTCGGCGCAATTGGACATAGCGAAGGGAACGAGACAAGGATGTCCACTGTCCCCGCTATTGTTTATATTGGCATTAGAGCCATTGCTCTGCAAACTTCGTGGATCAGCACAACACAGGGGCATACGGAGGGATGGGGCGACCCATGTGGTGTTGGCGTATGCAGATGATATCGTACTGTATTTCAGGGACCTGAAAGGGGGGTTGGACCCCGTCCCTGACATCTTCGAAAGCTTCCGATCACTATCGGGGCTTACTATTAGTGAGCCCAAATCCAACGGGTTCTACTTCTCTGCCACAGGAGCGGAAGCCAAACTACCCTTCGCACCACATACTTTCCAAGTGGCAGAGACCACCTTCCGTTACCTTGGGATACAGGTATACAGAGAGGTGAGGGATATGCTGGATGGCAATCTAGGGAGAGCACTAACAGCGCTGAAATCACAGGTGCAATTTTGGACTGCACTGCCGCTATCAGTGGCGGGCAGGGTGACCATCTCTAAGATGGTGGTACTACCCCGCCTCCTCTACTATTTCACGAGTTTGCCATTTATGGTCCCCGCTTCCATGTTCAAAACTTTAAATACCCTACTAACAGAGCTGATATGGGGTTCCAGGAGACGACGCAATAGCTTAACCAAACTACAGCTCCCCACTGAGGCAGGCGGTATGGGGGTCCAAGATCTACAAGCATATAACTTTGCCTGTCAATTGCAATGGTTGGCTTATTGGCTGGCGGGGTGTAACTTGCACGAAATTGACATGTCGGAGACGGAATGGAACAGGGGGAGAATCCACACCCTGTTGTTGCCAAAGGTGGAAGTCCCGAGGTCAACACCCCCCCTGCTTCGACTCACGATTGACTACTGGAGGAAGGCGGTGAGATATACATCCGCACGTCCTCCTATGCCCCCACAATACCACTACTGGGACTCCCAGTGGGACTGAGACCACTCTCGAATCAGCTGCTCACGGAATGGCACGATGCGGGAATATCACAGATTGGGGACCTGTTC
This sequence comes from Lissotriton vulgaris, assembly GCF_964263255.1. NCBI lineage: Eukaryota > Metazoa > Chordata > Amphibia > Caudata > Salamandridae > Lissotriton > Lissotriton vulgaris. The sequence continues at coordinate 415,982 of NW_028251642.1, read as the reverse complement.
GCAGATGGCAGGGTTATGACATTTGAGGACTTTAGGAATGCACATCACGCATCGGGAGGACTGTTCCTACTGCACACTGGGGTGCGTCGATATATCACACAGGTATGGGCGCCGAACGGAGCTGAGCCACTCACAAACCCACTACTCACAATGCAGTACATAATGGGATCAGGCAGCCACCTGATGAAATGGATAGCACACGGTATAAGAGAGGGCAGGGCAGTCTCGTTGCAGCCTCTGCGGGGCAAATGGGAACACGATATAGGGAGACCAGTCAGGGACAAGGAGTGGGATAGAATTCTTTAATTCCCTAAGAAGGTATCAAGAAACCCGAAATTCAAATTCATACAGCTTATGATTCTGCATAGGGCATACCTGACACCCCATTGCCTACACGCAATGTTCCCCAACACGGCTGACACATGCCCCGGTGCGGCGCAGGCGATGCGCGGCTGATACATATGTTATGGAAGTGTCCAAAACTGGGATACTTCTGGATGACAGTTCATGATGACTTGACCAGACTGGTTCCCTCCAAACCATACACCGCACTGGAGTATACCATATTGGGGTTGGGCCCTGTAGAAAGAAGAGCGTAGGCACACGTTTAACCGATCTAGCCTTGCTACTTGCGAAACGCACAATAACAATGAAGTGGAAATCGCCTAGGCCACCAGATCCTGAGGTGTAGAGGGTGGAGGTGATACAGTGGGGGAAGGCTGAGAGCACGATATTGCAGCGCGAAGAGCGTAGGGGACTCAGGAAGACACTCATATCGTTAGACTGAAATACGTTACTGGGGTCCTTTGAGGCAGGCGAAGACGATGCGTCTGACCATTCAGTTGCTGAGGACTAAAGGATGTGATGATTTGCAAAAGGACTACGGTGCCCTCTCTCTGGCTGGGGCCAAAACATACTACATATGTTGTGAATACCTCTAGGTGCATGGGACAGACACAACATACGCTAAGAACCATGTATAGTCCTCTGTAAGGTTGCAGCAGGTTCACAGCAAGTAATGAGAATATGTACAGTGGACCAGGAACCATGAATGTTTGAATATGACTTATGTAAGTGCCGAGGGAGGGAATGGGAGGGGGTGTTGTATTGGGAATGTTCTGGAACTTATAAAAATGAAAATGGTTAATTACTGAACCGAAATGGCGATTGTGTACACATAAGAAATGTGAAGATTACAAATATGTTTAGCCTGTCATGATTGCTTTCATCTATTCTGCTAATTAAAAGATTTTCAAAAAAAAAATAATAAAGAACAAATCTTACTTTTAAATTTGCTCGCTACTCAGTCTTTTCAGCTACAATCTACATTGGATAACATTGAGCGCCTGACCGCTCAAAAGCACCCTGCACCCAGCCGCCCGACTGCCCCTGGCAGCGCAACCTGTACCCTATTCTACTTCCCCATTTGCCCTGAGCAATTAACCAGGAGTCCAGCTCCCACAGCTGCGTGGCCTGCTAGCTAGCAGCCACCAACCGAAGGTATCCCTGCCTCTCATTAGATAGCATTGGGCATAACTACCTCTTCACCGCCGCCCCCGTGCCGCTGAGGGTGTACTAACTGTACCTACCTGACCCTGGGGACCCCTGAGTCTATGCCCAGAACCTTAACTTCACCAGTCGAGTACTCACCTGAAAACACGATAACTCACTTTCCTGCCATAGGATAACATTGACTGGTTTGACTCGAAAAATCTTCTGTGTGTGAAGTTTTGAAACTTTAAAATATTAATCTAAAATCAGCCGAATATCAAAATCCGAAGTACTCGCCTGTAATCAGGAGAGAAGCCAGTACTGTGCCTTGTAGCCCAGTACTGAACCACAAAAGTAATCATAACCGTGTTTGCTAGTAATCTAAATTTCTGCCATAGGAAACCATGGACTGCTTTTCTGTGAAATTTCTTCTATGTGTGAAGTTTTGAAATGTTAGAATATTCATCTAAAATCAGCCGAATATCGAAATCCGAAGTACATACCTGTAATCAGGAGAGAAACCACTGCTGTACCTTTTAGCCCAGTACTGAACCCCAAAAGTAATCACAACCATGGTTACTAGTAATCTAAATTTCATCCATAGGAAACCATAGTCTGTTTTTCTGTGAAATTTCTTTTGTGTCTACTTTTGAAAATTACAAATATTCCTTAAAAATCATACCTACTACTGAAACATAATTGCTTACCTGTTTTAAGTAGAGACCCCAGTCCTTGATTACCAAAGTAACGAGAACGTACTTTAACTGCAACTTGATTTTCCTCCCATTGGATAACATTGCCAGATGTTCATTGAAAAGTTTCTAAGTGTGAACTTTTGAAATAGCTTTATATTTCTTAAAAATCATAGCAATAGCCAAATCGTTTTTGCTAAACTGTGTCCAGCTTAAACCCCAAGACTGACTATGATCCAGTCCTGGGACTACAAAAGTAATCGATAAAGTAACTAGCTGCATTTATGTAGAAAACCCATTGAGCTCAATGTTACATTATGTTTAGAATTGTGTTGCCTACTGCAACCCTTGTACCTATTGTGTTTACAAAGTTTATTGCTTCTTTGCAAAGTAATTATATGAGTGTATTCATATCGAGAAAAGTACATTTTTATACCTGGTGGTTCTAAAAATAAAACTATATATTTTGATATACAAACAATTGCCCTAGAGTTCAGTCCTTGAGTGTGTGAAACCTTTTGCTGACTGAGTGTGTACAACAAATGCTTTACACTGTCCTCTGGTACTGCCTTACTGCTCGACCAAGCTACCACTTTAGAGTGTAAGGTCACACCTGGCTTTAACCTCTGTTTTACCACTGGGGTTTGTGGACTCTATACACACTGTACCTTATTCTGGTCCAGTATATATAGAGCCACTTTCTCACATAAGGGGATTCCTCAAAAGCGATGGTACACCGGGGGGGCACTAGAGGGGGCCAAGGAAGATGGCCGCACTACTGTGAGGCTCTTGCAGCTCGGAGGAATATCCCGCTCTTAATCCTGGCCATCCAGAATTTATTTGTGATTATTTCATAAACACTGTGCGGGGGAATCATGCATGCATGCTTTAAATTGAAGAATTAGCCTGAACCTGGATGTGGATCGCTGATCTGCGCAACTGACCTGAAGCTGCGGCCAGATCTAATATGGTGTATGCGGGACTATTGCCAGTGCAGCAGTGAAGATCAATGAGGGGCTGCTGAGCGTCTGAGGTGAGGAGCGTCGCTGAACCTGGTCGAGAGTGATGCTTCCTGACATCGTGGGGGCAATGGGCAGCGGCCCCCTGACTGAGGTCCACGGTCCGGCTGGTGAAGGAAGGAGCTGGCAGCCTGCGGCGGGCATCGCGGGTGACGGGTCTGTGAGGAGCTGGAGAAGGCCCGTCCCTGGGACCAGACCGCTGTGGAAAGTTGTGTTGCCCCCCCAGAGTTTGCCGTGCCGGGGATTGCAGCGAGGACGCAAGCGCCTTTTTGAGGTGTCAGCTGTGGGTGCTTAGGACTTCAGGCGGCCTGCTTAGGAGCCCCCATACTCGGCGGTCGCAGTGGGAGCCTGCGGGCTGGCGCAAAACACCGAAGCAGAGCTACCGGTGTGAAGCAGCGGGATGCGGAGAGGCTGCGGGACCCCGCGGGAAGCCGAGCTAGCCCCGTCCCTGGAGGAGGCTCCTGGAGAAAGGAGAGGAGGTGAGAGGGGCCTGATGTAGGCTGTCGGCCTGCCGCTGGAGCAAGGCAGAAAGCGCTGACCATATGATGCGGGACATTTAGGCAGCTTTGTGACCAGGCGGAGATCGAGGCTAGGAGGTCCTTGTGGAGGATCTGTTGACTGCCTGATCTTGGGCCCTGATCCTTGGAGAGCTGAGACAGGTGAGGTATACCTGTATCATAGGCAGAGGCACAGAAGATTGAAGATCCTGGCAATCATTAACAGCCCAGCAGAGGACACTGGGGTGTGGCTGGGGTGTGGCTGAAGCAATTGCTGTTCACAAAAAGGACAAGGGCGTCCCCACCAGAAGGACGGTATGAAGGTGTGTCCACTCCTATTGAGTGCACATTATAGTGAGCTTATTATTCAATGCGCATGCCATCAATCAGGCGGGAAAGGTAAAGTTACAAAGGGTTAATCACCAATACTAACAGTGTATTTCAGCTAAAAAAGGGACAATTCTGTGTACCAATAATGATATGTATTTAACTGATGCCACGTGTTTAAAAAGGACCTAATTTTAGGCTATGTATTCAACTCTATTTATGTCATCAAAATCTGCTATATTTAATGAATAACACAATTAAAACAATTAAGAAGAGATGTTTTCCACACCGTAAGTTTAGTAAGCCCAGGTTTTACATTTATTACAATTCAAAAAACAATTGATCATTACACATTATTACCATCTTAAAAAACACATGTTATACATTTTTGTAAAAAATGAATTAAAAACACAAAGAATCACAAGTCACAAGTCGACGCGGCGTTTCGGTATTCAGTTTGTCTACCTTCTTCAGGACTGATTCTTATATCAGATGGAGTGAATCTCCCCACTGGACATTTGTTTGCTTCTTATCGGAACTCTGTAGGCTTCAATTACATGGGCCTGTTTTTCGGATTCTGCCTTTGATATGTGATGTCACTGATTTTCAGCATAAATGTGCTTGGTATTGGACTACCAGGAGGAGCCACCGTATTTTCAATTGTGGGTATCGTCAGTCCCCCATTAATATCAGGTAGTCATTCGATGTGTCCCTCAGCCGGTATGTTCCGAGCCGCGAAGAGGATATAGGAGCAGGGAGGCCGATTACCGAACTAAAGTACGGACCCTCTCTCCAAAACGGAGTGACTTGGAAGCAAGTATCATTGGAATTGCACCAGTCAACCTGATATTAATGGGGGACTGACGATACCCACAATTGAAAATACGGTGGACAGGGGACCAAAGGAGAGCCTGACTTGGTGGCCAGCAGTAAGTCAGTCAGCACGTTCTCATCCAATGGGGAGAACATTGAAAGGCCACTTTGTGCTTTACAGATGCCATTGCCATTGTGCCCGCTCAGCTCAACCTGTAAACTATCCCCTGCTCTGGACAGATCGTTGTACACGGATTGGACCTTATTCTGGAAATAGGACGCCATCTTATCCGTGAATACTTTGTCTGGTATAAAGCTCACGCCTCGGGGACAACTCAATAAGGAGTTGACGGTTGAGAATAGTTCTCTGCTAGAGTGAGCGGTATCTTGAATCTTCCTGGAATAATAGGAGGTTTTTGCCTGAATTATTAGCTTCTTATAGTCCTCAATTGACACACCATGTATTTTCTTCTGGGCTGGATCATAGTTTACTCTCCAGACCTGCTCTTGCTGTAACATATCAAAGCAAGCAGCATTTCTTTAACAACCTGCAACCGTTGGATGAGTGCCTCGTGCGTAGAGATGTCAGAAGAGCAGCCCAGAATTCAGATAACGTTATCAGTGAAGATATCCCAAAGTATCCGTTAGTTACATTCAAGAAAGCAAGATCACTCAAAGGTAGGTTGGTGAGGAGTCATTTGGATTAAGAATCCCAAAGGTCAGGTATATTTAGAGAGATGAAAGGGTTTTACCTGTGTGGTAAATGGAAGGCCTGTTCTAACAGCAAAAGGGTCTTACATTACAAAATTCCTGGTATAAAACTGAAAAGACCAATCACAAAATTCTTAACTTGCACCACCCCCTATGCAGTATACTGTATAACATGCCTGTGTGGCCTATGTTATATAGGCAGCACAATATACCCATTGAAAATCAGAATTTTAGGACATCAAAGGGCGATAGTCAAGAATGACGGGACATATCCAGTAGCAAGACACTTTGCTGAAAGGCATGCCAGCAATAGAGACTTGCTACAGTTCTACGGTCTTGATAATGTACCGGAAACCAGAGGGGGAGACAGATTAAGAAAGTTGAGAAGGTGGAGTCATGCTATATTGTGGATTGTCAAACCAAGTACCCCAATGGATTAAATAGCGGGGAGGAATTAGCATCGCATTTGGGGATCTGAATATAGAGAAAAGTTGCTTACAAGTATGAAATCGTTCAGGAATAGATTTTAACATCTGAAATTGTGCCAAAGTGGTTTTTGAAGTTGATGGATAATGTAAATAGAATTATAGGATTCAATTCACCTTTTGAGGTTATGAGAAAAAGAATATAGAAAATGTGATGAAAATGTTGAATGTGCATTAATGTAAAGTAAAGGGACTCAAGCCGATCCCCGGCATTATGAATAAGAAAGCATTATCATTGCCTAAAAAACGAAATGAATGTTGGTTTGTTGTAAGACAAAGGAAGTGACTCAAGTATAAGACTGCATATTATAATATGGCGCTTGCACGATATTGTGCGTGCTCCGGTTTTCTGCTCTTCCGTCTTGGTCGATTCACGGCAGGACGGAAGATTTTTGGAACTGAAACAATACATTTTGAAGTGATATGGGGCATGGATTATATAAACAGTGATTATGAATGCCAACATATACGTAAATGTTTAAATGCTAATTTCGAAAATTATGTATAATATGGCAACGAATGTTTACACAAAGGGTGGGGGCGGAGCTTGCCAGCGACCAATATGGCTGCTTGAGCCTTGGGCTCCGTCGCGTTGTGCAACATATTCAACATTATCCTGGAACATCATATCGAACCTGAAAGTCCAAAGTACCCTCCAAACGAGCGGAAGACCGGCGCAGTTGGAAGACGTAAGGCCGGCGGAGATTGGTGGCCTGTGCTTGCTGATATCCTGCGGAGAAAAGAGGGAGACCGGCAGGCCACGCGACAGCGGTCTGGAGTGCTGGACGGGGCGGGGCTGCGTCGCTGTGCGTGCAGCTCGGTCCTCTGAAGTGGCACGGTGATTGCCCTGCGGCAGAGTGCGGACACCTGGTAGCACGGGGGCGCACGGGCCTGACCTGTCCAGCGCGGTGAGAGGCACTGCCCCCAGCCCCCCTACACCCCTAGATGGCGGGGGCATCGCGAGCCTGGAAGCAGCAGGCGGAGTAGTGGGAAGTGGGCGCTGCGGAGAGGCCCATGGAGTGAGCGGCGATTTCTTTGGTCTGATGAGGCTGCTCACGCCTTTTAACTCCTGAACAAAAGTGCACTTCAGCCCGGGCTCTGGCAGCCTGACACCCAGGAGCTGCGGCGGAGCCCACAGAGAAGAGACGCCGGGGGCGCACCGGGGTGTACATTGCGGTGCTGAAAGAACGTGGACAGCGGCGGGGAACAGAGGACACCTCACGCGGCCTCCTGGAGGAAGCGGCTGTGCTGCGTAATGCGCAGTGGGATACGGGAGGCAGACGCAGTGACCAGTGAGGCCTGAGCGAGTGGATTGTCCGCTGCGTGGAGCATCTGCATTACTGTCCCCGCAGCTAGCAGAGGCACACAGAGTACGGGGACGGCGTTGGAGGCCATCTGTGGCGGAGAGCAACTGGTGGGGCATGGACTGCCTGGAGTGACCTGAAGGGCCCCCCCCCGCATGCTGATACCCAGTTGCCAACAGCGTAGGGACACTGATAAGGGAGACATGGGGGACCCACCTTCACCACAAGGGGGTTCAGTGCAGGCCCAGAATTGAGCACGCAAGAGAGGAGAGGGAGAATACTACGCAGAGCCGGCCCAAGGATCTGAGCGTGGCGCAGGCAGACTGGTAGCAGCCTTTTACAGTGCAAGCAAGCCATGGCTAAACAGGCGGAGGACACGCAATGCGCCTGGAGCGCGCCTAGTGTTTGCGATATTTGATTGGCGCGAGGGAGACCACATTAGGCCGCAACTGCCATACAACTGACAGGAGGTGGCCACTTCAGGCAGTGCAGTAACTGGAAGGCATTTGAGCGGCATACAGCACCGTACCTGGTGTGTATCGGAACCCCACTAGCCAGTGCTTACTGGTGGAGACTACAGTAAGCTGCATGCATAGGTTGTTTAACGTATCGGGTCCCATCACACTCAGATCCCCTACCACCATGGGTAGAGGGGAAAAGACGCAGAGCAAGCTATCCTTTGACCAACAGCGCTCAAAGTCACAGGACGCAACGGGCGTGGACAGAGACAACACGCCAGCTGGTGAGGAAGTCGCAGCAGGTACAGACATAAGAACCTTGCTATGGAAAAAGGCCAACAAAGCAGCGTCCCTGGGATCGAAAATAGACGCTCTAACCTACAGAATGGACAGAATGGCTGAGCGGATTGATAAACACGCTGAAAGACTGGACAACTCCGAAAGAAGGATCACAGAGGTGGAAGAAGCGCAAACGTAGCTGGACACTGATCAGAAGTAACTTGGGAAACTCATGCAGGCCTTGCAAGATAAAACTGAGGATTTGAAGGCCCGCTCGCGCCGTTGCAACCTGCGCATCATCGGCCTTCCAGAAACAGCCCCAACGGGCAACATGGAGCAGTTTGTTGAAAAGTTGCTGGTGACACTGCTTGGGGAGGGAGCATTCTCGCCGATGTTTGTTATGGAGCGGGCGCATCGTTCACTGGGCCCTCGCCCGCGGCCTGCAGCTCCGCCGCGCCATATTATAGCCAAGCTGCTCAATTATAGGGACAGGGATGCAGTGTTGTGACTCGCTAGGGACAAGAAATCGCTGCAGTTTGAGGGCTCAGAGATTTCGCTTTTTCCAGGCTTCACGCCCAGAGTGCAGGAGGCCCGCAGACACTTCGCCCCGTTCAAAAGGCAGCTGCCAGATTTGGGCCTTGACTACGCAATGCTGTACCCCGCGAAGCTGCGGGTCAACAGACAGGGGAAATCCCACCTCTTCATAGACCCAAAGGCCCTGCATTAAGCCTTGAAGGGGTGGACGAGAACATCGCAAGGACACGCTCAGGCCACAGGAAGGGGAGGAGCGGAGTAGCCAGTTGGATGAGCAGGAGGGATTTTTACTAGATACAAGATGACAGAGAGAGTAAGTGGCAATGTGGGCGGTGAGGCTTGGAACTTGGGGACAGTATAAATGTTGGAATTGATACCCGCAGAATGAGGGTGAGGGGCGGGTAAGAAGATTCGGTGGCTCGGATGGCTACCTCAAGCGTGTTGTATTGTTTGGTATCTATTTGCACACGCACAGACGGTTATGATTAAAAAGCCACCTTGGGGGTACGCATAGCCTATCGGTGTGTGCTGGAAGGTATGCCAGATATGGGGAGGCGCTTGAGCACAAGATGAAACTTCCGGGGATCACTGATTCACAGAAAGGATTGAACAGTCTGATCCTTTATGATGCAAGAGATACAGCACAAGAGGAGGGCGGAGGAGGGCGTTTAATAAATTGTGTAGTTTCATAACTGGTTGGTTGTGAAGCAACCTTGTCCCCGTGTGCTATGCACCCAAATGACTCCCAGTGGGTCATACTGTTTGGGCATTTGAGGGAGGGGTGGATGGGTGGCAGGGAATTCGGCAAGGCCAGGTTGGGGGTGGTCTGCAGTGGGAGGGGGGTGGTGGTGCTAGAGTGTGTGGGGTGGATGTTGGGCGGTTTATTTTGGTTTTTGAACATACAGCAGGGCGCAGAGGCACACAATGAGCATACACACATGAAATTCAGAATAGATGGATATGACAGGGGAGGCTGAACCAGGGAATCCGTGCCGATTCAGCGCCGAGACGCCTAAGGGTAAGTGTACGCACTCTATAAATGGCATTAAATAAATAAAATAAATAAATAAATAAATCCTAGACCTGTAGACTCGATTAGAGCACTAACATGGAACGTTCGGGGTCTTAACGACTACCGGAAGCTGAGGAAGGTATTGAGCTATTTACAAAGACATCAAGTGGATGTGGCACTCCTACAGGAGACCCACCTGCCAGAGGCGAGCAGGATATTGCATAGCAGGGGCCTGGAGGGGAACATCACCTCGGCGGGCTTCACGTCTCATGCCAGGGGAGTGCTAACCCGGATAAACCCCAAATCGAAATTTACACTGGAGCTCCTGAGGACAGACCGGCAGGCCGCTTTGTGATATCTAGGTGTAAAGGACTGGGGCTGGACTTAGTGTTAGTTAACGTATTTGGTCCGAACTATGATTCCCTGGAATTTTACATGTCACTTGCAACGATTGCCCGTGATTACAATATGGCCCAGTTCCTATGGGGTGGGGATTTTAACTTAGTATTAGATCTAATGCTAGATAGATCAGCAGGCCCAGCCCGTAGGTCCACAGCTGCTGCGCAAGCATTGCATATTGTGATTACGAGCCTTGACCTAGAGGACACGCAGCGCGAGGGGGTTATACGCACTACTGGCCTATCATGACATACACACCGAATAGACTATTGGCTGGTGTCTGCCTCCCTACTGGGATTGGTACGAGACTATAGGGTTCTCCCGCGTACCCTATCTGACCACTCACCTATACTGTTAGTGCTGGATACCCCTAAGGAAACGATCCCACCGTTCACATGGCGATTTCCGCCCTACTCGCTCCTCGACCCATTATTCAGAGGTGAGCTAGCGGAGGCTATAGATGTCTTTTTTTAGGCCAATATAGGCTCAGTGGACAGCTATCAATCGGTATGGGAGGCATTTAAGGTCTATATAAGGGGCATTGCTATGTCGAAGCACTCGGGAGTCCTCAGGTCCTCAGGCAAAGATTGACAGACTTGGAGCGGCAGTTAGCGCGATTAGAGGAGAGCCAGCAGGGGGCCCATGATACGGCAATGGACGAAGATCATGAGGAGGCAGACAGGGAGATCAAACATATGGGAAAGTATGCGACTGCTCGCACATATGGGAGGGAGAGAGACCTAGCACGGTACTTGCGAGGGTGCTGAAAGGGAGGAGGGGCAGACCACAAGTAACGGAGATAAGGACAGAAGAGGACGATGTCCTCACTGATGAAGCAGACATAGCCCAGAGGTTTAGACACTATTACACAGATCTGTATTCTTCCAAGAGCGGTGCACTTGACGATGAAAGTTTAGACTACCTGTAACATGTAGAGCTACCTACACTCACCAACACGCATAGGGAATTCCTGATGCTTCCTATCGAGAAAGATGTTATGTTATGTTATCGGATTCTTCTATAGCGCAACGGCTACTCCAGAAGGAGTGTCCCGGCGCTTTGGCGAAGAAGTCCTTCGGGAATGGCGACATAACAGCAAAACATAAGGAAAGGCGGGGCTAACTAGTGAAGAGCCAAGTTTTTAAGGCCTTTCTGAAGGACATCAGACTAGGGGACTGTCAGAGAAAGGGGAAGCTCATTCCAGGCACAGGGAGCCAAGTAAAGATGAAATAGTCAAGGCTCTTGCGGGCATGCGGTCGGGTAGTGCCCCTGAAGCAGACAGGCTCACGGTGGGCTTCTATAAGGCGTTCCAGGACCAGTTGCTCCCTCACCTGTCGGTGCTGTTCGATGACATATGTGTAGAGGGAAGCATGCCGCAGTCGATGAGGGAGGCGTTCCTGGTTACTATCCTTAAGCCGGGTAAGGCACCTGATGAGTGTTGCTTGTATAGGCCCCTCTCCCTACTTAATGTAGACACAAAAATATTTGCCACGGTGCTGGCAAACCGTTTGGCGCTCCTAGCTCTACTGCTGGTCGCGCCGGACCAGGCGGGATTCATCCCGAGCAGGAACCTAACATATAATATACGTACAGTACTCGGCACTATGCATCACGTAAAGCAGGATACGAAGGCAATAGCTGTGTTCTTCGACATGGAAAAGGCCTTCGACTATGTGGAGAGGCCTTTCATGCGGCAAGTGTTAATAAGGATGGGGCTGGGATCTCCTTTCGTGCAATACACCAGGGGTCAGACTACGGCTCGGAGATTTGGTCACTGACTCATTCCCCATATGCAGGGGGACCCGACAGGTGTGCCCGCTATCCCCTCTACTGTATGCCCTGGTGGCAGAGCCGCTTGCATGTGCATTGCAGGAATACCACCATAACGAGGGCATAGGCTTCCCCACATACAGGATTGTTGTCTATGTATGCGGACGACACCTTGCTCTATGTCCATGACCCGGAAAACAACCTATCGACGATGCTTAGAGAGGTGGTACACTATGGAGCCCTCTCTGGTCTGAAGGTGAACTGGACAAAGTCCTTGGCCTTCCCCCTCACTCTGGTAACGCAGAGGTTTGACATGGAGTTCCCGCTGCTTTGGTCCACAGACTCGATTAGATATCTGGGTATACAGTTGCACACTGACTATGAGATAGTGTTCAGGGAAAACTACGGTGTGGCTTTTAGCAAACTGGAGGATGACGTTGAGGCCTGGTGTAGGCTCCCGCTTTCGCTCCTGGGTCGACTCTCGATTATGAAGATGGTGGTGCTCCCCAGAATGCGGTTCCTTTTTGCTAACCTCCAGATGGTGTTACCCCAGGCATTTTTCCAAAGATTGACACAACTCATGATCAAACTAGTGTGGGCGGGTAAGCACCCTAGAGTGAGGTGGAAAATTCTCACGCTGCCATACAGCATGGGAGGCCTGGGAGCCCCAGACCTGGAGCTTTACTACAGGGTGGCTCAGGCGTCGCATTTGCACATCCGGGTGCACGGAGACACACTTATTCCCCATGTTCGCAGGGAAAAGTTATTTGCGGACCCGCTCTTCCTTCCGGCAACGATTTTCCGTTCGACGGATCGTAGGACTGAGATTCTAAACTCTACCATGGCCACAAACCATGCATGGCACTGCCTCCTGCAACAGCAGGGAGGGGCGCTGCTTTACTCACCCAGATTGCCGGTAGAATGGGCTCAATGGCTCTCCCCGTGCAGAGAAAAGGGAGTGATAACCACCCTACATAAGCTGAATATCAAGCTTGCGGGGGACCTCTTCCAGGAAGGGAAGGTTAAGTCCTGGGACCAGGTGGCTGAGAGCGGGGGGGAGGACACCTTGGTATTACGTTTCCAGTATTATAGAGTGCGTGGAGCCCTTCTGGAACAGCTTGGGGACGACCTTGTGGAACCGCCGATCCCTGAACTCACCTATATAATAAAGACGGAGTCCCCTCGCAAGTTGTTGACCAATCTTTACAAAACAGCGATGTTGCATAGGGAACACCAGTTCACGGCAGCCAGGCTGGCATGGCAACGGGATTTACTGATTACTATAGATGACAACATGTGGCGGTACTGCTGTGTTAACACAAGGCGGATTTCTTTAAATGGCAAACACAGACTGGTACATTTTAAATTTCTCAATAGAGTGTATTACACCCGAGCGTCTGCACAGAGACGGTCTCCGACGGCTGAATGCGAGAGATGCCACGCGCCGAATGCGGACTTCATGCACTTAGCGTGCCAGTGTCCGGGAGTACGGGCATACTGGGAGTGCATTTTTTACAGAATTGAGCAGGATTGTGGAGGTTGAGCTGGTCCCAGACCCCGCACTGGCGCTATTGGGTCACTCCAGGAGGCTGCCCGCAGCTGTTCGCAGGCTGGTGGACATGGGGATGCTTATAGCGAAAAGGGTGGTGGCCAGATGCTGGATGAGAGGTCCATTACCCACAACCAAACATTGGGCGCATGACATGCTATATTGTTGCACGCCGTCAGAAAACTACAGCGAGCTGCTGCCTCCTACGAGCCGACCGAAAAACTTCTGGGGGTTTTACCAGACGCATTTACGTGGCAGGGGCACGGAGGATAATACTGAAACCATGTGCGGGGCGGAGAGTAGGCAGTACACTGTGATACCACGAGTGGTTCTCTCGTCAAAGATGAGTGGTTAGATTCACAAATTGGGGATCCTATGGAGTGTTATCACCGGGGAAGGTATAGCTGTTGTGGACTCCCAGTTGAGAAGCCCAGGAGGGACTTAGGAGGTGAGGGCGACTACATACTGGATGTTCCCTGGGGAAGGTGTACGCGTTCGTAAGTGCTATTCTTCACGCTTAGGGTCTAGGTGGGCTGTCCATTTCGTTGGGTGTGGTGGGGGGGGGTTGTAAGAGCAGTCTGCCCTTCCGGGTAGTTAAGGTCTGGAGGATTGTAGTGAATGGCTGTGTATACTCCAAACGTTGAGCTCTTGTATTGGAATGCTGTAATGCTGCACTGTGTATGTTTCTGTGGGGGGCGGTGGGGAGTTATTCAATAGTTGTCTTAAAACCCAATAAAATGTTTAATGAAAAAAAAAATGTTTACACAAAGGGTCTAAAAGATGAGCGAGTATGTATAAATGATGCAGAGGAATGAATTGATTGTGTTTAATAACATGACTGCATACTACAAAATCGTGCTCATAGTGGTAATGCTGAGGAAGTCCCTCGTGCATTTTGACACTAAATTGTAATGTGTATAAAAATGGCGGCCAACCGGTGTGTCAGTAAACACAGAGGAAGGCATCACCGAAACGCGTCTGTTTGTTTGTGAATAAACCCTGGCAGAACGTCTCTCGTGAGTGCTGGTTTTCTCTTTTATATAAGGGGATTGGAGCTATGTTATATTGTGGCGTGCACGGCCACTTCCATGCACCCGCCCGTGAGTTATTTTGCAACTTGTGCAGTTTGAGCTTAAAAAAAAAATATATAGATATATATATATATATAGATACATAGATATATAGACATATGGCATGATTCAGTCTTTTCTGGGAAATTATTGACCATAACCAGGTTTTCAATGTGTGGAGACCAGTGAAGTTTCTCCAAGGCTCAAAAAAGATACTGGAATAACTACGAATCTGTTGTAGCTTCTCAACCCATGTAAAAAGATAAAGAAAAAGCTCTCTCTGTTGGATGCATTTTTACAACCTCTGTCTGCAAGTTCTGGCCCTGAAGAGTACTTGAAAATAGTTCGCTCAGGGTAGCTAAGGTTCAATATCGTTGTTTTGAGCAATTGTGTCTTGTGTTTCTTTGCGCCCATTTTTGAGGACTCAGTCCATACCGCAATTCTGTGCAATATGCCCTCAGTCTTTTTGAAAGATAAAGCTGTAATCACTCATTGGATTGTAATGGGTGTGATTAATATATCATGCCAAAAGGAAGTCACCATCCCCCTATTACAGACTGAATCATGACTGCCCACTGTTGCCATTTTTTCAGTTAGTTGCATAAAGGATTATTGAATTGGAACCTAAGAATCTTAGGCCATGGGACACCAATAATAAAAAAACTTTCTGTTGGACTTGGCCCTCTATGCAGTTTCACCCAGCATCAGGTTTGCATCATGCTCGGACCCAGACAAGACGAGGAGGAGCAGCCTACATAGACATGTTTATTTTAGTTTTAACTTTATTGTAAAACATGCTAGAGTGTTTTTTATTGTCTTTCATGCTTGTTTTATTGTCTGTTTTTGGAGTGGTGGGGCACTATACTGGCCACACCACTTTCATATCTTAGAAGCCGCCCCTGGGGTCACCCCCAAACATTTTGCTTCTTCCCCTTCTGTTTTCCTTCCCATTTCTGTTGGCTTTTACGTCTGTGCATTTCACCACTGCTAACCAGTGGGAAAGTGCGTGTGTTCTCTCTCTTTTTAACTTGGTAAAATTGGCTTACATTCAATTGCCACATTGAATTTACTTTTAAGTCCCTAGCAAAGTTGTACTACTTGTCCCCAGGGCCTGTAAATTAAATGCTACTAGTGTGGCTGCAGCACTGCACCCACTAAAATCCTTGAGAAACATCTGTGCCTCCAGGTTATGAGCTATCTTTAACAATTTCAACTCCTAGACGATTCTCAATTTAGCTTTAAGAGCAACCATGGGACTGAGACGGCACTAGTATCTAAAATCAACAACAACATTCCACGGTGGACGATGGGGGGCTGCAGTGTTGATCCTCCTACACCCATCTGCAGCTTCGATACCATCTCTCTGACCCGGCTTAACGAGCGGCTCCAGCAGATGGGAGGGTTGGGGGGAGGGGTCACAGACTTGGCACTTGAACTACTGGCATCTTTTCAAAGTGACAGGTCACAGATGGTCATGGTGGATCAATTTTGCTCGGAGTCCATAATGTTCCCAGGCGGGGTCCCTCAGGAGTCCTCTGTGAGCCCTACCCTGTTCAACTTGTATGTCTTCCCACTGGCAAAATCTATTAGATCTTTTGGGCTCCAAGCTCTTGCATGATACGCAAATTATTGTGCCCATCTCCGGCAGCTTCTTTCCAGAGTTGAAAGATTAGTCAAGCCAGTTCCAGTCACGCAAGTACAGCTCTGGGAGCCAATTTCAAAATATATAAAGACTCTACTCAGTAGTTTGAAACTTTGTTTCCATTGCTCAGACCCCACATAGCACTCACCTTTGGTATTTAGAGGGTTCTTTTAGAACAGGCAATTTTTCAGAGTGACTTAGGTTTAATTAATTAGAACAGTAAGTGAAAACCTACCTGTCGTGTTGCTCCAGTTGAGTGTTAAGGCTTCATTGATTCCATCTGCATTAAAAAGAAGAGAAAGGTTATTAGTTCTACCAACAGTATCCGATACTGATTAGTTAATAGACTTCACATTAGTTACTTTGAATTGTAATTGCATTCCTACAGGATAGTCACGCATTGTGCACTGAAATCACTAGGAGTGAAACACGCGGTTCCTATATCTCAACCCCTCGGTTTTTGTAAATCATTGGGTATCTTGTGTAGTCTACTTGGAGGATTTCATACAGGTTCAATCTCTACAACTGTTCACAGGGGGGACCCTTTCAATCAGACCCTGGTGGACTCCCTCATGAGAGCACATAATGCCTCTTCTCTCTGGAAGACAGGCTTTAACCCTCGATGAACACCGCAACACACTTCCACTCCATATTTCAATCTATGAAATAGTTTCAGCATGATCGCAGCTATGGTCGAAACGCTGATCTTTGAAGGGGTAAAGTTCCATTTGCTTCATTTCAACTGTCCGCAAACTCAGGTATGTCTCTACCCCGGTCTTTGAAAGCAGCCAGGAAGTAACTCGCACACATCTTACCTTAGACAGGGCAACAACTCTCATCCTGTACTCGGTTTTCATTCAGCACCAAACTCACATTAATCCCCATGCATTGAAGCACTTTCGCCCTGCATTCAGACACTTATCAACCTTCATTCTTGTACAGAGGACTCACACCATAACACTTCTACAGCTGTCCTTACAAATTCTGAACTGTGCACTTTGCTCATGTGGGTCACGTTTTTAGCCAATTCTCTAATGGGGGTGCAAGGATACATTAGCTCATAGCACTCGGGGGGCACAAGGATATATAAGCTCTTAGCACTCCAGGGGGGGGGCGCAAGGATACATCGGCTCATGACACTTTTTGCTATTACCACACAAACTAAATAGGAGAGAAAATACAGGATACTTAGCCCTTAACCTCGGTGAGGCCTGAACCACTAACGGCGTGGTAAAGGTAATCTGTCATGGACAGAACCTCATTTCTAACGTTTCTCCATATTTATTTTTTACCAGAGGGTAATGTTCTGAAGCAAACAGATTAAGAAAAATGCCCCAACCACCTTGTTTTTGGAAGGAGATGGAATTCCTTGTAAACACCAGGAGAGGACAAGCCAGAGGATATAGGTCTTTTGATTAGTCCTATCACAAGACTGCATACTCTTTTGATCAGGCTTTTATGAATCAATAAATGGCCTTGAAAGAATGCCACAGGTCTGGGCCTTTCCATGAACCCTGTGACAGTGGTGTCAGAAGTGGGATCCCCTTTCCCAAGATCCAGGGACTTGGAGACAGCCCAGCCCATCACAATGAGAATATGATCCAGCAGCTAGAGGAGAGGCAAAGGCAACTCCAACTGGTACTGGAGGAACAGGCTAAAGCTGCCCAACCAGATGGGAGAATCTACAAACATCTCTAACCACAAGGGCCACTGTTCTAGCTAATAACCAGCTGATACATGAAACCGCTTTCCAAAAATGTCCTGAGACAATTGCAAGCTCAAAGGTCCATCCAAACGTTCTAAGTTCAGGTCTACTTTAATACCAGGTGTGAGAAGATCCGGCTTCATTCCATACAAACTTTAAAAGCATCACCACTTCTGCATCCTGGCTCCCAGACCGCTGAGGCCAATACGTAGCACCCCTCCTTACTGGTGAACTACAAACTGCCTATTACATCTCCAATCCTGCAGGAACCACCCTGTATACTGAAGTAAAAAAGCATCTGGGTTTTGACCATGAAGACTATAGGGTGAAGTTTAGAAAAGAGAAATGGAAGACAAGATCACACGAGACAAATGATCCTAATATGGCACGGTTATGGAAGGTCCCCTTCATATCAGAATCTATCAGTAAGGGAAAGTGGAAACACCAGAGCCGTAGTGATAAACGTAAACACAGACCATACACTGCTAGGTAATGCCGATTCTACTCTTATTGTTCCGGCTACAGAACCAGGGAGAGTACAATGCATAGTTTCTGGGCTGCCCAGGGAGAAGGGCCAAACTTGCATAGTGTTTACACCAATGCCGTGACCGAGGAGGATGGTCAGGTAGGACCCTACTTTTGTATCAATAAGGGGTTGGTATACCCAAAAATACAGAACACAGGAGAGGTTGTTAACCAATTGTTGGTTCCTCTTCTCTTTACGGAGTAGGTCCTCCAACTAGCACATTAGCAGACCGGGCGTGGTCTCGACAGAAGGGAGATAACAAAGGAGTATCTCCTTCTGAACTTTTATTGGTCCAGGGTTTTTTCAGATATCCGCAGGTTTTGTGCAGCATTTCCTTGCAGCCAACTGTTTAAAGCCCCCACATTGTAGCTAAAGCTCCATCAAGACCCCTTCCCATCATAGATATTCCCTTCACAAGAGTGGACATGAATCTGGTGGGACCCTAGTAACATCTGCCCGGGGTCATCTTATACATATTGGTCCTCAAGGATTAAGCCGCAAGATATCCAGAGGCGACCCCATTATCTAGCATGACGACTAAGACAGTAGCTCAGACTATGATGGCGATCACGCATTCTGCTTATGCAGCGCTTAAAATAAAATATGCCCCGATGGAGGGGGCCGCAATGGCGGGACCGCTCAGGACAGGCAGTACTAGTGCCAGCATGCAGCACCACTCACCAGGCGGCTGTGCAGAGACTCTTCTCGGTGTCCTGCGCAGGGTTCCAATGAGACGCCCTGCAGGGGCTCCCTCAGCATACGAGAGCCCTGCAGAAACACACCCCGCGTCTCCACTTCACCCGGGCCCCCTCCTGGGACCCAGGACTTCTCAGGACTTCCACCGCTACCACGGGGCTCTCCCTTCCTCATGGGAGCCCCACATGAACTAGCCACATCAGCCTCTTCCGGCCGCGTCACAGGCCCCGTCCATGTCACTGGCAAGGATGCCTGACTTCCTGGTTGTACCTTCTTATTACATGTAGTAAATAGAGAGGTACATTAACTTCTGTAATTGCACAGCGCACCTCAACAGCGCACAGTGGATTCAATTTAACTGAATTAAGCACGCTCGCTTTCATTTTTCCTTTCAGCGCCCTTATACCAGGTTATGTTCATCAGTATTCGGCTCATGAGGCTGAATTAAATCACAGGTTGAGAGCAGAGCCACCATGCCACCTGCATTATGGGCAGATATAGATCACTGAATAGCAGCAAAGAAAGATAAGAGGCATGCACAGCATGTGAAAATATAATCTGAAGTGCTATGACGAGAGTGGAATTCAAAAATACTTGCAGATCTAAAGACTAGGCACTGCGAGGTTCTTTGAAATCTGAACCTGTGTTTAAAATATCATTATTCTGCTATGATTTTGATATCAGAGAAGCGAAAATGGCAAGTTTTATATGTGTGTGTATTTTCATCAAGATACAATGATGCATGCAGGAGTTATTGGGAAATTCATTCTGAGCCCACAGGCCCCAGGTTGTGGACAGCGTCCATTTTAGTTGTTGCCCTTTACATAGGCATATACATGAGCCAATGATTCTGGTAGAGCAAGTATTAAAGGACACGTACCCCTTAGCTTGAGTTCTTCCTGACTCCCATTTGACCTGAACAGGCTGAATCTGCCTACGTGATGTTGGCCTCACCAAACCAGTCCATGCCCTCTAGTCAATCTATATTAAAGATCTGAGCAACTTGTTGTGTACATTGGCCTGAGCAAGATTAGAAGGCCGAATACAGTAGCCATGCCTGTTTATGACCCACAAGCATCCCTTATCCTTCATTTCTATCTTCCACACCTGGCTCTGTTTCTCTGCTTCTGGGCTTTTACAATGGGGAGGTGACCGTTTATATGATGGGGAGGAAACCAGTTCTATTGTGAGTTTCTCCGGCCTGCACAGGAAAATATGTGAAGTTTGACATATGTTCATGATGGAAGATGGGTTGGTCAGTTTGGGCAAGTAGAATCGAATTCATAATTATAGCCTGCTTTGTTATGGTACCATGGGAGCGACCTACAATGATGTGTTTCACAGCAAGAATGTGAGCCTAGGGCCAGACTTTTTGTATAAAAGGCCTGCCTGAGAAAGCTCAGGCAGGCTCCCTCTTTCAGCTGTAAAACTACGTTGGACGACGAAGCCTCATAATTAATTATAATAAAGATGTCTTTTAATTTTACAGATTGGCTGTCAATTCCTTTGCTGCTTTATTATGCAAACTGCTGGATAGATCCCTGGTGGGGAGAGTGAGTCATTTTTTAACTTTTCCTCAATTGGCGCATCCAACTGTGGGCCTTATCATGGAGTGGTTATCTGCAGGAATATTTTGTCAAAGGATGGAAAAACTGCTGGGGAAGACAAGACAGAATTCTACCAAAAAGAGGTACTCTGGGCACAGGGTTTTCTGGGGGATTATCTGTCTCTGTGGCCCAGTATGTTTTTTGATTTTTCTGACTTAAAACTCTCCTGAAGTTGCCACTCCTGACTAAGGAACCCATTCTTTTTTTTGCTGTAAGTATTTTTTAACAGACTGTTAGTGCAGTGGGGAATTGACAGTTACAATTTGGATAAATATTTGTGTATATGCAAATTGCAATTTGTATAGGCAGTTGAAGAGATATTTTCTCCATCTGTTTTAGTTGAAGAATAAAAGTGGGTCGCTCCCAGTCCTTAGTTATTTATTGGTCGCAGAAATGTGACGCGGTCCTTAGTATTTATTGATACTCTTGGTTGCTTTTGTAGATTATCACTGGTTGCTTTTGTTAAGATAATCTTTGGTTTGGGTACCGGTACATTTGGTTCATTTGGTAGGCCTTTGGTTGCTGTGGTTCAGATTATTGCAGGTTGTTTTAATTGGATAATCTTCCTCAGTATTGGTTCCTTAGTATTATTTGAACACTGCAGTATTCAAAAACCGTGGGTCACGTACATTTGCGTGTATATCGTTGGAGATAGCCCCATGAAGTTTGAAACCCGACCAGTGAGCACAGATGCCTGGTCGCGGTATTTTGTTTTGTATTAGTACTGACTAGGTTGCAACAAAGGATTCCCGGTTGGAGGATTCGCGTCTGATACCTCCGGTTGGAACTCCAATTTATGAGCTCTCTCTAAAGGTCTGTGAGGCTGTCCCTTTTGCAGCCTTCTGGAAATCTGTTGAAGAATTAAAAAAAAAAACAAAAAAAATAGGAACAAAAACGTTTTTGTTGTAAATATGGTTTACAATTAGTATTGGCAAGTTATTTTTGAGGACAGTCTGTAGGCTGTTCCTTGTTCCTGTCCTAAGTGTTGACCTATGGGTTAAAATGTGTGTTTAAATGTCTATGTTGTCTGTGGGTTTTGTTGTAAATTGCGACGGCGCTATGTACAAGAAATGGTTAGAGAGCGCTGTTTTGTGTGTCCTGAGTGTTTGACCCCCCTTCTGTTTTGTGTCTGGAATGAGCTCAATGTATGTATGTGTATGGGTCACGTTCAATAGATGTAAATAAGGCTCCAAAGAAAAAAAAAATGAAAAAACGAAATTGCCTGTTCTTTAGACGCACGGTGTTAGATGTTCACAGCCAAGTCTTTTCAGCTGCAATATATCTAATAAGAATGTTCATTCAGCCAGCACCTCTCTAGTTAAACACGGGTGGTGGAATTTTGCAAACAGTCCTTTTTAAATAAATGTGGCGCAGTAATCTCACGCATTTCCAGTTAGGCAGCTGCGCCTAGGCTTGTGTGTTAATATGTATCTAAATAATAGGCTAGGGATGTAGTGAGCGTTTTACATGTAGAACAGTCACAAATAGCAATAATTAGGTTTCATTCGGAGAAAATAATTGTTAATTATGAAAAATAATCATTAAAAACAAGTGCTACAAAAATCGTTTTTTAATATTTGTGAAGCTTAACACTCATACTATGACCCCCTAGCATTAAAATGTTTGATTTAAGTTATGTTGTACCACGAAAATGACCAAACACTTCTGTGCGCAATGTCCCTTACCCTAGGCGCAAACACGCTCATTTCTATAAGGTATAAATTATTATTTTCAAATGTATGACTCGTAAATTGGGTAGTAGACATTCTAGTAATACCCATTATGCAAAAAAATTGTAGGATATTTATTTCTTAGTATCTAGAATACCAAAGTCGATTTTCAGATAAATAGACTGTTTTATATGGTTTCAGGGCCCCTTTTTAAAGTGTCTCTTTAGTAAATACATACATTTAGATCTTAATATATATGTTTGCAGGTTGTGCCTTCTTATGATTCAGCGAGTCAATGCGTCATAGAATTGCAAGAAAAAAAGAGAGAGAAATTATTGTTTTAAATATAGTGAAATATTGCAGGTTATGTGGAAGTGGTTAAACCTACTGGCCTTGTCAGCTTCAGTTACCACGAGCAGGGGACTGGCAGAACCTGTATAACGTGTTCCAGCAGTAGCGGCCGAGATGTTATCTTGTAAGGCTGTCTTGTTGACATTTGTGACCTTTTAATTAGGGCCTCGCCTGTGGAATGCAGCATGACATGGTTAAACATGCATCTGATGCTAACTTCAGCTGCCTCTTTGTATTTAAATTCCCGCCCCTGCCACGGTCCTGACCTGAGGTCACTTGAATAGCCTGACTTGCTCCGATAAATTTAATTCCTGCTCATGTTCATAATTTAAAAGTGTCTTCTTAAAGCGTTACAAATCTGACATTAGCTGGGATGGGGTTTTTGTTTTTGAACTAAAATGAGCAGAGGATGCAGGGCACATGTACAGCAAATGATGATTGCATTTTAGCCAAAGAATAAATAATAGCTCCAGCATGTTCCCACAAAACGCTTGTTGTTCGGTAAATTATGTCATCAACACATTTATCTCAAATTAGAAATACGGCAGGGCTGACACAGCATTGCATCCCGCTAATAATAATAAAAGGAACACTATTTAATTGTAAAACTGCAGCCTCATTGGTCAGTACCCTGAAGGATTGTAGAGCCCACACGTGGTTTGCATAGCTCCAAGTTGCTTTCAAAATGCTGCACACAAGCGCTTTATATGAGATGTAGTTGATTGTATATGATTTAAATCTGTAACCTTCATTCATTGCAGGCTGGCTTGTTCTCATTTGCTGCATTCACATTACATCTGCGTTAAAAGCGCACATCTGAGATAATAAACAAATAGGAAAGGTATTCCTCATGCAAAATTGTAGCACCTGCACTTCATGTCTTACAAATTAAGCACTGTTTAAAATGAGGGAACATGATTTAGAAGGGGCAAATGCAAAAGTGATTTCTTCGGAAAAAAATATCAAACATTCTGCTAAAGGATCTGTAGAACTGGTATATGTGTGTCTCCATGCTAGGAACTAATTTTCTTTAGTTAAGTTTATTTGACAAAAAGAAAAACGAAGTGTTACATTAAGTTTTAGATAGGCAATAAGTAGAGGCCCTTCCCCAAAATTCTGCAACTTAAAGGCCTTAGGCCTGAGTGAGAATGGGCGTTTTTGCAAGGTACATGGACAAAAAGTTACAGGTAAATAATGAAAAGTTTTTGTATGTCACATTGTGTCATGTTTTGTAGTCTGATAAAAAGGGTTATAATTGATGTTGTATTATGAGAAATGTGTGGGTTGTGTATCTTTTCTGCTTCTTCCTACAGATAATTCATGGATTAATTCACAAGACACATGAGTTGGCTGGTTGAAGAGAAATGTTTTTTTTTGCGTAATTTCTTTAAGAAAAAATGTGTGTGTTTATGTTTCATTTATACATTTGGTCCACTGAAACACGTTATTTGACACAGCGACATTATATTTTACAGCAGAGTATCAATTACCTGATGCCCTGCTGTCAATAGGATTTTAGACTTGACAATTGAGATTGGGCTGCAGGTTTATAGTATACAGTACATGTGCCATGGTATTATGCATGACCGTTTATTCATATATGCTGTTTGTTTGTCTGGGCTGTTTTTCCTTGTGCTTGATATACAGCAAGTATATCTTATGGCTTGAGATGGCTTGATATGTGTATTTATTTTTTTAATGTTTTGTGTGTGTGTTCTGTTCTATGGTGCTACTTTGAATTACACGTTCCCCTGTGTTGTGAAGGAACACATATGACGATATGCATTGTTTCACAATAAATTGGATGAATTTGTATTAAGATAAATTTCATAGATATGGACCTCATACTGTGAGCGAGTAAGGCAGCAGTTTTTCCAGTGCATGCCTAAATTTGGCTGTAATGATTTTTAAGAAAACTAAAATGATATACTGGATCAAAGTGTGCCACGCGTTCTTAGTCACTTACTGCCTTTTTCCTTAAGGACAGGCAGCTCTGCATTTATGTATCCTTGATTGGGCCTAAGGATGGAATTATAGATCCGTGACTAAAGGTGGCCTAATTTCGATATCGTATTTTTTTGATCGCATTTTTGATTCCTGAATAAGCCTATGGATTCATTTTTTCCCTGAAGAGACAACTGAACATTAGTTAGAATTACCGTGTAGGGTATAGATTGTCAGCTGTAGAGTTAAATTGGTGTAACATTGGTCTTTCATGTATCCCCGTGCTCTTGGTGCTGTGTCACATGCCTTAGACCACCCAAGCGAACTCTTGTCCTTCCTATAGATTTTTCTTTTTGCTTCTTACCTGACCAATGTTGCATCATGCTTAGTTATTGAAGATTTTAGTTGTGTCCTACTTCCATTTTCCCTTCTCCATCTTCCTTTCACCAGTCAACCCATTTATTATCATGGGTGTATTGTTCATGTTCACACTTCTAAACTGCAGTGATGTAGTAGGAACCCCCCCTTATGCCACATACATTCCCTTTTGATTGATCAGACTAGTTTTCGAGAATTTTCTTTAGGCCCACTTCAAATGTCTTTTCAGACTGACTGTCAGGATAGTGATAGCCTGGTTAATTGACCCAATACAAGTTTTCCATCTCAATAGGAGATTTTCCATCTCAATAGGAGATATCTCAAGTTTACATTCTTTTTAGTACGAAATATTTTTAATGTTTATTTTTAATTTTTCAGTTCTCTTCTGTTTCTGCTGTTTCAATTTTTTTTATAAGATGTGTCATAATCATGCAGATACCAGGACTCTCTAGTTCTTGTCCTCTTGTCTGCACAGTTGATCATTAGCCTTTGTATTACATAGCGCATTTGATGCACATTGTTTAAAGAAGGGACTTCTTCATGTCCTTGATAATGTGCATTATGTCATTTCTCTTTTTGAGATGTTCTAGATAAGGAGCTTAGGAACACCTAGGCTTCATCATTACGGAGAATATGTATCTACCCCATTAAATAATGTATCCCATTAGATAATGCCACTGTGTGAGGGCATCCATTTAGGTTCCCATGACGAATTGCCGTTCCTTTGCAGATTGCAGGCCACTTGCTTGCAGCCCTCTTGTCAAAAAGCCAACCCATTAACTGTTTTTGTATCTGACTTGAAGGAAACTAACAATTGTGTTACATTTCCTATATCACTAGGCTGCGGGATCTTCCAGAGTCAAAAAGGAAGAATGTTATCCTGCAGACCGGTGATCAAAAAAAAGCCTGGTCCCCATCAGTGAGCATGGCAGACGACTACAGACTTCTTGGCCCTGCATTTCCTGACAGCAATCAGCAGCATGAACAGCAATCAGCAGCATGAACAGCAATCAGCAGTGTGAACAGCAATCAGCAGCGTGAACAGCAATCAGCAGCGTGGGCAGCGGTCATCAGCATGGACAGCGATCATCAGCGTGCCTCCAGTGGTACTTCCTAAGCAAGCCATTTGTTTCATCAGAAGGCGTTGTAAAAAGAAAAGAAAAAAAGGAGCTGATTTTCTGTTTTGCCTCAGAAGTTCAGTGCAAAGATGCGAAGGATCCCTGCTTTTGATGGCAGTACTGTCATCCACTTTGTGCAATTTGTTCAAACTGTCATGTGCTTGAACCTCTGGCAGTGCGCGGTCCCCTGACCCCCTTGGCCTGAGTTTTTGGCCTTTCCCCACACACACCTCTTTTCCCTTTGCTCCAGCAGAAAGGCAGTGCACCTGAGAATCCAAGTTTGGAAAAGGCACTACATTCCGGTGCCCATGAGAAGAGCAGCTTGATCGTCCTCTGACACTAAATGATGAGTGTTGGAGTCTGAAAGGAGCTACTGATCTTGAGAGGTTGATTCTCAGTGGTGTTTGTTTCTGCACAAGATGTTTTGTGCCCTTGATCAATGAAGAGCACATTTCCTGAGGTGTCACAGAGAAGAGACACTGGTGCATTTGTTTTGAGACATTGAGACTTTGAATGAACTGTGGGTGTTCCAGGAAGGGCACTCCTACTGAGCATGAAAAGGCCTGGATCGAGAGGCCCAACGCAGAAGAAGATGATGGAAGCTGATTTGATGGACAATAGAAGCCTTCCAAGAGGCTTATAACGGATTTTGGACACAGCTGCTAATATAGACTGAGTAATTGCCTATGTAAGGGCAAAAGGGGCGTCTGAGGTTCTTTGAAATCTGAACCTGTGTTTAAAATATCATTATTCTGCTATGATTTTGATATCAGAGAAACGAAAATGGCAAGTTTTATATGTGTGTGTATTTTCATCAAGATACAATGATGCATGCAGGAGTTATTGGGAAATTCATTCTGAGCCCACAGGCCCCAGGTTGTGGACAGCGTCCATTTTAGTTGTTGCCCTTTACATAGGCATATACATGAGCCAATGATTCTGTTAGAGCAAGTATTAAAGGACACGTACCCCTTAGCTTGAGTTCTTCCTGACTCCCATTTGACCTGAACAGGCTGAATCTGCCTACGTGATGTTGGCCTCACCAAACCAGTCCATGCCCTCTAGTCAATCTATATTAAAGATCTGAGCAACTTGTTGTGTACATTGGCCTGAGCAAGATTAGAAGGCCGAATACAGTAGCCATGCCTGTTTATGACCCACAAGCATCCCTTATCCTTCATTTCTATCTTCCACACCTGGCTCTGTTTCTCTGCTTCTGGGCTTTTACAATGGGGAGGTGACCGTTTATATGATGGGGAGGAAACCAGTTCTATTGTGAGTTTCTCCGGCCTGCACAGGAAAATATGTGAAGTTTGACATATGTTCATGATGGAAGATGGGTTGGTCAGTTTGGGCAAGTAGAATGGAATTCATAATTATAGCCTGCTTTGTTATGGTACCATGGGAGCGACCTACAATGATGTGTTTCACAGCAAGAATGTGAGCCTAGGGCCAAACATTTTGTATAAAAGGCCTGCCTGAGAAAGCTCAGGCAGGCTCCCTCTTTCAGCTGTAAAACTACGGTTGGACGACGAAGCCTCATAATTAATTATAATAAAGATGTCTTTTAATTTTACAGATTGGCTGTCAATTCCTTTGCTGCTTTATTATGCAAACTGCTGGATAGATCCCTGGTGGGGAGAGGGAGTCATTTTTTTACTTTTCCTCAACTGGCAGTATGTTTGCTATTGCTGTTTCACTACAATTCAGTATATTGCACAAAAGATATCTTGATGGAACTAAATTCTAGCCATTTAAGGGGATAAACTAGAATTGACTAACATTTTAAACATGATGTGACAAAGATCGCTGAAGAGGAAGGGCATGTCCCATGAAAGCCTGGCTGGAAGGGTGGACTTTTGAACAAAATCAAACATGAATAGAACAATCCGCCTCCCTTGTTCGCCATGTGACTGGCACGAAAGGGCACGAGACAGTGGCACAACCAGCCTGACAGGTGTAATCTCGGGCTCTGGCATTGTGGCGGCCTCGATGTCTGAGAAGGGAGCCGTAATTAGGGCCAGGAACAGAAAATTCTACAAAGAGCTGCAGTTCCACAAGTCGTTACTAGATGTCCCTCACGAGTCAAATGCAAAACCATAGAAACCCTTTCATCAAGCATTTGCATTTGACTCGTGAGTGACATCTAGTAATGACTAGTTGAACTGCAGCTCTTTGTAGAATTATTTTGATATTGGATACTATATAATATTCACTGCCCACTGCTAATCTCATCCCATAAAGCTTTGCAGGGCCTTTGGTTGGGATTGTTTTTTGCCAATAACGGTGCCTGGGGTGGTCCTAAGAGGATGCGACCACCACCGAATCGTTCAATAAGATGTGCTTTTTGTTTTCAAGGCATCTGCTTGGTCCTCTCCCTAGGTTAGGGAGGATCCCAAAATCATCACCTCTCACTGCTTGCTAATTTTTCAGTTTCACTTCTGTGAAAGTGCTATATGCTCTTTCACATATAAAGATAGAGCTATTTATTTTATCATAACTGCACTGTGTAGGATGCCATTTGCAATTATTTCACAATGAAGAAAGTACACAGTGCAATCAACTACGCTACCCAGTACTACATGCACTAGGTGTAGTTCAAAGTATACTACGTGAAGCTAGTGTAGTGCTGCTACGCAAACTATGCCCAGGGTTAGGTTAGAATTGATGATACTCTGTTCATGAGGTGCGAGAGTGGGCCAGACTAGCGCCCTTTGGGCAGGAGGATGAGTTTGGTGTTCCTGCAGTCAATGCTCGCATGCAGATTGCCTTCGATAGATTTACCTGTAGACCCACAGCTGAAGTAGGAACTGAAGCCAGGTAGTATAAGGGTTGTCCATGTGCCTAAGAGCTAGTGCTTTAATGTAAACAAAATCACCAGGTTTTGAGGGCAAGCCCTCCACAATCAGCCAAACGGTTAATACTCCTCTTTTCCCATGTATCATGTAGCTTGGACGTTGCTTTCAGTACTCGAAATTTTCACCCCGTTCATGTATCTGGTCTCCATCTCATTTACAGTGTTTCGAGAGAAAGTCTATCAGAATGTGCTTTCACAGAGGGCGCTACTCCAGAGGGGTCATAATATCCGCCTTGCTACTGGGAATAGTTACAGACCTGTAAATCTGTGCACACTCACGGCGCAACTTTCATTATGAAAAGACTAATGTTCCCGCTGCTGGCCTCACTTTTGAAATCTGAGACCGCCGACCTCCCCCCTCCTCCCACTCACCCGCACCAGGCCCCTCTTCTCAATCCCACCACTGTATTAACAAAGCAGACTCAGTCATTGTGCAGCTTCTCCTCCCACCCTTTCTTTCATGCTGGCACGTGTGTTTAACGCACACCTGAAACACGTGCTATGTTCCCCATCTCTGCAGGCTCAGAATGTGCTTTCACAGAGTGAACAGGG
Source organism: Lissotriton vulgaris (assembly GCF_964263255.1). Lineage (NCBI taxonomy): Eukaryota > Metazoa > Chordata > Amphibia > Caudata > Salamandridae > Lissotriton > Lissotriton vulgaris. Next base: position 386,526 of record NW_028251642.1, on the reverse strand, counting down.
CAGTTTTCATTGGTTTCATATTACCGATACATGTAAGGGCGTCCCAACATGTACCCGTATAGGGCCAGCTCCAGCCCCAGTGCCCCAGACATGTAAAGGGCTCCAAACATGCACCTGTATAGGGCCAGCTCCAGCCCAAGTGCCCCAGACATGTAAAGGGCTCCCAACATGCACCCGTATAGGGCCAGCTCCAGCCCCAGTGCCCCAGACATGTAAAGAGCTCCAAGCATGCACCTGTATAGGGCCAGCTCCAGCCCCAGTGCCCCAGACATGTAAAGGGCTCCAAACATGCACCTATATAGGGCCAGCTCTAGCCCCAGTGCCCCAGACATGTAAAGGGCTCCCAACATGCACCTGTATAGGGCCAGCTCCAGCCCCAGTGCCCCAGACATGTAAAGGGCTCCAAGCATGCACCTGTATAGAGCCAGCTCCAACCCCAGTGCCCCAGACATGTAAAGGGCTCCAAACATGCACCTGTATAGGGCCAGCTCCATGCCTCAGCGCCCCAGACATGTAAAGGGCTCCAAACATGCACCTGTATAGGGCCCGCTCTAGCCCCAGTGCCCCAGACATGTAAAGGGCTCCAAACATGCACCCGTATAGGGCCAGCTCCAGCCCCAGTGCCCCAGACATGTAAAGGGCTCCCAACATGCACCCGTATAGGGCCAGCTCCATGCCTCAGTGCCCCAGACATGTAAAGGGCTCCCAACATGCACCCGTATAGGGCCAGCTCCATGCCTCAGTGCCCCAGACATGTAAAGGGCTCCAAACATGCACCCGTATAGGGCCAGCTCCATGCCTCAGTGCCCCAGACATGTAAAGGGCTCCCAACATGCACCTGTATAGGGCCAGCTCCAGCCCCAGTGCCCCAGACATGTAAAGGGCTCCCAACATGCACCCGTATAGGGCCAGCTCCAGCCCCAGTGCCCCAGACATGTAAAGGGCTCCCAACATGCACCCGTATAGGGCCAGCTCCAGCCCCAGTGCCCCAGACATGTAAAGGGCTCCCAACATGCACCCGTATAGGGCCAGCTCCAGCCCCAGTGCCCCAGACATGTAAAGGGCTCCAAACATGCACCTGTATAGGGCCAGCTCCAACCCCAGTGCCCCAGACATGTAAAGGGCTCCAAACATGCACCTGTATAGGGACAGCTCCAGCCCCAGTGCCCCAGACATGTAAAGGGCTCCAAACATGCACCCGTATAGGGCCAGCTCCAGCCCCAGTGCCCCAGACATGTAAAGGGCTCCAAACATGCACCCGTATAGGGCCAGCTCCAGCCCCAGTGCCCCAGACATGTAAAGGGCTCCAAACATGCACCCGTATAGGGCCAGCTCCAGCCCCAGTGCCCCAGACATGTAAAGGGCTCCAAACATGCACCCGTATAGGGCCAGCTCCAGCCCCAGTGCCCCAGACATGTAAAGGGCTCCAAACATGCACCTGTGTGGGGCCAGCTCCATGCCTCAGCGCCCCAGACATGTAAAGGGCTCCAAACATGCACCTGTATAGGGCCAGCTCCAGCCCCAGTGCCCCAGAAATGTAAAGGGCTCCAAACATGCACCTGTATAGGGCCAGCTCCAGACCCAGTACCCCAGACATGTAAAGGGCTCCAAACATGCACCTGTATAGGACCAGCTCCAGCCCCAGTGCCCCAGACATGTAAAGGGCTCCAAACATGCACCAGTATAGGGCCAGCTCCAGCCCCAGTGCCCCAGACATGTAAAGGGCTCCAAACATGCACCCGTATAGGGCCAGCTCCAGTCCCAGTGCCCCAGACATGTAAAGGGCTCCAAACATGCACCCGTATAGGGCCAGCTCCAGTGCCCCAGACATGTAAAGGGCTCCAAACATGCACCTGTATAGGGCCAGCTCCAACCCCAGTGCCCCAGACATGTAAAGGGCTCCAAACATGCACCTGTATAGGGCCAGCTCCAGCCCCAGTGCCCCAGACATGTAAAGGGCTCCAAACATGCACCTGTATAGGGCCAGCTCCAGCCCCAGTGCCCCAGACATGTAAAGGGCTCCAAACATGCACCTGTATAGGGCCAGCTCCAGCCCCAGACATGTAAAGGGCTCCCAACATGCACCCGTATAGGGCCAGCTCCAGCCCCAGTGCCCCAGACATGTAAAGGGCTCCCAACATGCACCCGTATAGGGCCAGCTCCAGCCCCAGTGCCCCAGACATGTAAAGGGCTCCCAACATGCACCCGTATAGGGCCAGCTCCAGCCCCAGTGCCCCAGACATGTAAAGGGCTCCAAACATGCACCTGTATAGGGCCAGCTCCAACCCCAGTGCCCCAGACATGTAAAGGGCTCCAAACATGCACCTGTATAGGGCCAGCTCCAGCCCCAGTGCCCCAGACATGTAAAGGGCTCCAAACATGCACCCGTATAGGGCCAGCTCCAGCCCCAGTGCCCCAGACATGTAAAGGGCTCCAAACATGCACCCGTATAGGGCCAGCTCCAGCCCCAGTGCCCCAGACATGTAAAGGGCTCCAAACATGCACCCGTATAGGGCCAGCTCCAGCCCCAGTGCCCCAGACATGTAAAGGGCTCCAAACATGCACCTGTATGGGGCCAGCTCCATGCCTCAGCGCCCCAGACATGTAAAGGGCTCCAAACATTCACCTGTATAGGGCCAGCTCCAGCCCCAGTGCCCCAGAAATGTAAAGGGCTCCAAACATGCACCTGTATAGGGCCAGCTCCAGCCCCAGTGCCCCAGACATGTAAAGGGCTCCAAACATGCACCCGTATAGGGCCAGCTCCAGCCCCAGACATGTAAAGGGCTCCAAACATGCACCTGTATGGGGCCAGCTCCATGCCTCAGCGCCCCAGACATGTAAAGGGCTCCAAACATGCACCTGTATAGGGCCAGCTCCAGCCCCAGTGCCCCAGAAATGTAAAGGGCTCCAAACATGCACCTGTATAGGGCCAGCTCCAGACCCAGTGCCCCAGACATGTAAAGGGCTCCAAACATGCACCTGTATAGGACCAGCTCCAGCCCCAGTGCCCCAGACATGTAAAGGGCTCCAAACATGCACCAGTATAGGGCCAGCTCCAGCCCCAGTGCCCCAGACATGTAAAGGGCTCCAAACATGCACCCGTATAGGGCCAGCTCCAGTCCCAGTGCCCCAGACATGTAAAGGGCTCCAAACATGCACCCGTATAGGGCCAGCTCCAGCCCCAGTGCCCCAGACATGTAAAGGGCTCCAAACATGCACCTGTATAGGGCCAGCTCCAACCCCAGTGCCCCAGACATGTAAAGGGCTCCAAACATGCACCTGTATAGGGCCAGCTCCAGCCCCAGTGCCCCAGACATGTAAAGGGCTCCAAACATGCACCTGTATAGGGCCAGCTCCAGCCCCAGTGCCCCAGACATGTAAAGGGCTCCAAACATGCACCTGTATAGGGCCAGCTCCAGCCCCAGACATGTAAAGGGCTCCCAACATGCACCCGTATACGGCCAGCTCCATGCCTCAGCGCCCCAGACATGTAATGAGCTCTCAATATGCTCAAAGTGCACACTCACCGGGTAAGTAACTGTGCAGACGAAAAGTATTAGTGGAACTGATACATCTACGGCTAAGTCAAACATAGTCTAGAACACATGGCCTTTCAACTCGCGGCCACGCCTCACCTCTACCCCCGTCTGCCCTCCTGCACTCAGTCCCATTCCGAGATTGGCCCTGTATATTCTTCCTCTTTCGATTTGTCTTTTGCTCGCCCCTCCCCCACTGTATTCTCTCGTGGCTTCGTGTTCCTTCCATTTGCGTTGCTCTTTGTTCATGTTGTTACCCCTCTCTTCCTCCCTCTTGTTTTTCTCACCTGCTCGTCCCCTCTTTTTTCTTGCCTCCGCCGTTCTTTTTCTCTCCAGCAGTCTATTGCCTCCTGGCGCACACCGGCCCTCCTCTTCACATGCCTTTCTTCTCCCACGCTTTTCTTCCCCCTTCTTTCATCTCTCCTGCTCTTTCCCCTAGCTGCCTCTTCTCTCTCACTTTTAACCTCCCCACCCCCTTTCCAGGGGCTTAATTTTAACAGGTGTCTAACAGAACGCTTCTTATTAAAAAGTATGCAAACAAGCAATTTTACATCTAAAACATATATCATGCGATAGTATTTCAATGAGCAATAAAACAGGAACATTCTGTAAACTGCATAGAATTAGAAATATTTCCTCCGAAATCATAAACATTTCCAATTAAAGAAGTGCCTTTAAAAAAGATGCAGCCTTTGCTTAAACTAGTATCCGGTTACTAATGAATTTACAGCTTCCGTTGCTAGTTTACTGCTGTCCTCCCTTGGGAGGTCTTTACAGCCACCTTTTTGCTCCTGGACACATGTCCCTAGTCTGCAGAATTGTTACAACAACAAATAAGGCAGTGGAATGGCTCGAGAGCGGACTCTGCTTAGTTTTACCACAGAGCCCCCCCTCCCCCCACTCGCCTTAGGCTATTTCTAGGCAGCCAGACAAGGTGTTTGCAACCAAGGCCTCGTCTCATATGGTGCGTTTAAAATGCATAGGTGTTTGGGTTCACGTTGGGTAGAGCTGCAGTCATTGACTCTTCCCCAGCCCTAGCTTCCACTGGCTTTTGTAGCGCACCATTATATTACGGTTATGGTGGGCTAAAATACAGGCCCCTTCACCAAAACTAAACACACGTTTCTTGTAATCCGTCTGTTTCAAAGTGCCAAAAAACTGTAAACCACATGGGATTTTAAATATTTCTTTAAAATTTATAAAGGTTCTCTGAGAAAATACTTGCTTTTAAAAAAGCTTCTGTTTATTTTCGGCTTATGTTACTTTGTGAAAAATATTCACCTTACTAAAGCAAACAAAACTCCCAGCATAGACCTAGCACTCCTGGCTGCGCCAGTAGACCCAAACTGGAGTTTACCGGAACGCTGTGCAGCAAAATGCATTTACACATGCCATATACCATGCGATAGGGTGGTTTACACAACCACACACACCCACACACGTTAGTCTGTGTAAATAAACTAACAGTCCTTATTAGAGCTGATGTTGCATAGATTGGATCATGAAAAGTAGAATGCAGGGAAGGTGCCCATGTGATCCGTAGCAAATATTTTTGAAGGAAATATTGTGTTATAGGTAAGAACCCCTGTTAAATTAGCAGTTTTAGACTTTCCTATTGCTCCTATAACATGAGAGCATGGTCCTAAGCGTACAATGTAGATGCTTTTATTAAGAAGAAGAAGAATTTTAGAAGTGTCTGCAGTCCTGTACAAGTAAAGTAAAATCTATGAGTAAAAGTGTCGAACATTTCCTTTTTTCTTGAGGGTTTTCAGACCCGATGCTTTGTTCCCTTTGTATTCGTGCTTATACCTCATATATATCCGCTTAATGAAATGTTTAGAATGGAAAAATGCCCACATAGCAATGAATTAGGATAGTGATACATTTATGGAAATTAATGTGCAAATATTTTCTATGTTCCTACTGGATCATAGGAATGTCTTTAGCTTATGCTAAAAGAACCATCTGTTAAAGATTGCAGGGATTGGTTAGCATGAGCTGGAAGCCATTTTGTATTTGGCAGCCATTTTAGGTAGCCATGTGCTCTTTCCCTCTTCAGAGCCTTGCACATGCTCAGAAGGGCCTATCTAGTAGAATGCACCTGCTCCTCTTATATAACTGTCAGGCTATTTTTACTTATGTATGGAGAAGTAACTCTCCACCCACTTTGAGCAAGCAGATCTTGCATGCCCATATTAGGCATTTTGCATGCTTACATGAGCCAGGACCTCCCCTTGGTTTTATGCTGACTATGTAACCCTATTTACAAAAGGGGGTGGTGATGAACAGAGTGTCTGAATTGAGCAGACCACTCTTACCCAGTCCAAAGATCAGGGCTTGATCCATCACCGTTATTTATCTCACTGCCCCAACCCAGCTCAGAACCTGGCTATATGCAAATCAGTCTGTCCCTGGCCCAGTGCATCATGGGAACAGGGCAGACTAAACTACCAAGCCAATTCTTTACCAGAAAGGAGACAAGCTACCGGGGACCGGTTTCTGGCATTTCAGCCTCTTCGGCCCGGCTTGCTTGAATCCTGATGGAGCAGTGAGAAAGGGACTCATGTCTGAGTATACCCTGCCACACCTATAGTGGCCAAAATCGATTTACAAAAGGGGGTGGTGATGAACAGAGTGTCTGAATTGAGCAGACCACTCTTACCCAGTCCAAAGATCAGGGCTTGATCCATCACCGTTATTTATCTCACTGCCCCAACCCAGCTCAGAACCTGGCTATATGCAAATCAGTCTGTCCCTGGCCCAGTGCATCATGGGAACAGGGCAGACTAAACTACCAAGCCAATTCTTTACCAGAAAGGAGACAAGCTACCGGGGACCGGTTTCTGGCATTTCAGCCTCTTCGGCCCGGCTTGCTTGAATCCTGATGGAGCAGTGAGAAAGGGACTCATGTCTGAGTATACCCTGCCACACCTATAGTGGCCAAAATCGATTTACAAAAGGGGGTGGTGATGAACAGAGTGTCTGAATTGAGCAGACCACTCTTACCCAGTCCAAAGATCAGGGCTTGATCCATCACCGTTATTTATCTCACTGCCCCAACCCAGCTCAGAACCTGGCTATATGCAAATCAGTCTGTCCCTGGCCCAGTGCATCATGGGAACAGGGCAGACTAAACTACCAAGCCAATTCTTTACCAGAAAGGAGACAAGCTACCGGGGACCGGTTTCTGGCATTTCAGCCTCTTCGGCCCGGCTTGCTTGAATCCTGATGGAGCAGTGAGAAAGGGACTCATGTCTGAGTATACCCTGCCACACCTATAGTGGCCAAAATCGATTTACAAAAGGGGGTGGTGATGAACAGAGTGTCTGAATTGAGCAGACCACTCTTACCCAGTCCAAAGATCAGGGCTTGATCCATCACCGTTATTTATCTCACTGCCCCAACCCAGCTCAGAACCTGGCTATATGCAAATCAGTCTGTCCCTGGCCCAGTGCATCATGGGAACAGGGCAGACTAAACTACCAAGCCAATTCTTTACCAGAAAGGAGACAAGCTACCGGGGACCGGTTTCTGGCATTTCAGCCTCTTCGGCCCGGCTTGCTTGAATCCTGATGGAGCAGTGAGAAAGGGACTCATGTCTGAGTATACCCTGCCACACCTATAGTGGCCAAAATCGATTTACAAAAGGGGGTGGTGATGAACAGAGTGTCTGAATTGAGCAGACCACTCTTACCCAGTCCAAAGATCAGGGCTTGATCCATCACCGTTATTTATCTCACTGCCCCAACCCAGCTCAGAACCTGGCTATATGCAAATCAGTCTGTCCCTGGCCCAGTGCATCATGGGAACAGGGCAGACTAAACTACCAAGCCAATTCTTTACCAGAAAGGAGACAAGCTACCGGGGACCGGTTTCTGGCATTTCAGCCTCTTCGGCCCGGCTTGCTTGAATCCTGATGGAGCAGTGAGAAAGGGACTCATGTCTGAGTATACCCTGCCACACCTATAGTGGCCAAAATCGATTTACAAAAGGGGGTGGTGATGAACAGAGTGTCTGAATTGAGCAGACCACTCTTACCCAGTCCAAAGATCAGGGCTTGATCCATCACCGTTATTTATCTCACTGCCCCAACCCAGCTCAGAACCTGGCTATATGCAAATCAGTCTGTCCCTGGCCCAGTGCATCATGGGAACAGGGCAGACTAAACTACCAAGCCAATTCTTTACCAGAAAGGAGACAAGCTACCGGGGACCGGTTTCTGGCATTTCAGCCTCTTCGGCCCGGCTTGCTTGAATCCTGATGGAGCAGTGAGAAAGGGACTCATGTCTGAGTATACCCTGCCACACCTATAGTGGCCAAAATCGATTTACAAAAGGGGGTGGTGATGAACAGAGTGTCTGAATTGAGCAGACCACTCTTACCCAGTCCAAAGATCAGGGCTTGATCCATCACCGTTATTTATCTCACTGCCCCAACCCAGCTCAGAACCTGGCTATATGCAAATCAGTCTGTCCCTGGCCCAGTGCATCATGGGAACAGGGCAGACTAAACTACCAAGCCAATTCTTTACCAGAAAGGAGACAAGCTACCGGGGACCGGTTTCTGGCATTTCAGCCTCTTCGGCCCGGCTTGCTTGAATCCTGATGGAGCAGTGAGAAAGGGACTCATGTCTGAGTATACCCTGCCACACCTATAGTGGCCAAAATCGATTTACAAAAGGGGGTGGTGATGAACAGAGTGTCTGAATTGAGCAGACCACTCTTACCCAGTCCAAAGATCAGGGCTTGATCCATCACCGTTATTTATCTCACTGCCCCAACCCAGCTCAGAACCTGGCTACATGCAAATTAGTCTGTCCCTGGCCCAGTGTATCATGGTAACAGGGCAGACCGGTTTTTGGCATTACAGCCGTCTTCGGCCCGGCTTGCTTGAATCGTGATGGTACAGTGAGCAAGGGACTCATGTCTGAGTATACCCTTCCACGCTTATGGTGGACAAAACGATTCAGAAAAGGGGGTGGTGATGGACAGAGTTTCTGAATAAAGCAGAATACTCTTACCCAGTCAACAGATCAGGGCTTGATCCATCACCGTTTTTTACCTAGTGACGTGTGATGCTGCCATCTCACACAGTGGTACCTAGTGATGTGTGATGCTGGTATCTCATACAGTGGTACATAGTGACGTGTGATGCTGCCATCTCACACGGTGGTACCTAGTGATGTGTGATGCTGGTATCTCATACAGTGGTAGCTAGTGATGTGTGATGCTGGTATCTCATACAGTGGTAGCTAGTGATGTGTGATGCTGCCATCACATACAGTGGTACCTAGTGATGTGTGATGCTGCCATCTCACACAGTGGTACCTAGTGATGTGTGATGCTGGTATCTCATACAGTGGTACATAGTGACGTGTGATGCTGCCATCTCACACGGTGGTACCTAGTGATGTGTGATGCTGGTATCTCATACAGTGGTAGCTAGTGATGTGTGATGCTGGTATCTCATACAGTGGTACCTAGTGATGTGTGATGCTGCCATCTCATACAGTGGTACCTAGTGATGTGTGATGCTGGTATCTCATACAGTGGTACCTAGTGATGTGTGATGCTGGTTTCTCATACAGTGGTACCTAGTGATGTGTGATGCTGGCATCTCATACAGTGGTACCTAGTGATGTGTGATGCTGCCATCACATACAGTGGTACCTAGTGATGTGTGATGCTGCCATCTCATACAGTGGTACCTAGTGATGTGTGATGCTGGTATCTCATACAGTGGTACCTAGTGATGTGTGATGCTGGTATCTCATACAGTGGTACCTAGTGATGTGTGATGCTGGTATCTCATACAGTGGTACCTAGTGATGTGTGATGCTGGTATCTCATACAGTGGTACATAGTGACGTGTGATACTTAAATCTCATACAGTGGTACCTAGTGATGTGTGATGCTGGTATCTCATACAGTGGTACCTAGTGATGTGATGCTTCCATCTCATACAGTGGTACCTAGTGATGTGTGATGCTGGTATCTCATACAGTGGTACATAGTGGCGTGTGATACTTAAATCTCATACAGTGGTACCTAGTGATGTGTGATGCTTCCATCTCATACAGTGGCACCTAGTGATGTGCGATGCTGGTATCTCATACAGTGGTACCTAGTGCTGTGACGTGTGATGCTTAATTCGAGGCTTTCTCGGATGTGACGCACTGAGACTTCAACAGACGGCGCTGGACTGAATCTTTGAAATCTGAAGCACAGACTTTTCCCCCAGGAATGAGGGCTTGGTCGCACAATATTCCACCTTATGGGAAGCCTTCAAGTCTACGATGCGCGGAATATGCATTGCAAAGAGTGGCGGGGTCCTGAGGGACATCCGGTCCACTTTGCGTCGCCTGGAAACAGAACTTAGGCACATCGAGACTGAACTGCAGCGATGTCCAACCTCCGAATTGCAAGTTAAACTCTGCAGTACCCTTAGCGAATACCAAGAGACAGCAGAGAGGGAATGCAAATACAGAGGGAAGTATCATAGGGCGCTGCAGTATGGGGAGGGAGATAGGCCTGGAAAGAAGCTGGCGGCTTTGGTTCGGTCTCCACGCTTCTTGAACATAGTGGTGGAATTTGAGGGGGAGGATGGGCAAATGCACAATGACGCGACAGATTGTGGACATTTTTACACTGTTTTATAAACAGCTATACAAAACTCACAGAACGCGGACTGTGTACTTTCCTCCCTTCTTCGAGGATACCGCGATTTCCTGGCTGGGAGATGAGCAGCGGATATTTCTAATACGACACCTTGAAGAGGAGGAAATTATTGCAGCAATAATGCAGTTGCAGTCCGGGAAGGCCCCGGGGCCGGATGGCCTCCCGGCTGAATTTTATAAGACATTTCACCATCTCCTTATCCCAGTGTTGAGACATGTGTTTTAAGAAACCCAGGAGACTGGAATACTCCCCCCCACTATGAGGGAGGCACGTATCATTTCTATACCTAAACCTGGCAAACCGCTTCACCTGTGTGACTCATATAGGTCGCTCTCTAATAAATGTTGACATGAAAATCCTGGCCAAACTTATTGCTAATCGTATTAGTCCCCTTATGACAGCACTGGTGCTCCCGTACCAATCAGGTTTCGTGCCTACTCGAGACAGGTCCCATAACTTGCAAACACACTTTGCGCTCCTCCATGACATTGATCCGGATGCCAACGCTGCAGCTGTATTTATTGATGCCACTAAGGCGTTCGATTCCCTGGAGTGGGACTACCTTGCTTTTGTCCTTCAGCGCATGGGGTTTCCGACCTTGTTTTTGGAGTGGATCAACCTTCTCTACTCGGGGTTGCGTGCCAGGGTGGTGGTGAATACACTTCAGTCAGCACCCTTCTCTATCACACGGGGCACCCGGCAGGGATGCCCCTCGTCGCAGCTGCTTTTTGCCATTGCCATCGACCCCCTAGCGGCAAAAGTTTGGCAGCAATATCGAGAGCATGCCCTAATATATCCTGAGGCAAATTTAGATCTCCTTATACGCAGATGATTTAACACTATCTGCAAAACCCTGCGGTAAGCCTTAACCCCATTCTCTGCCTGTTCATCCTCTTTGGACAGCTTTCTGGCGTAATGTGAACTGGGGTAAATCCCAAATCTTCACCCTCATAGACGCTACAGAGAAATTCAAACCTGATTTCCCTCTAAAATGGTGCGCGGACACCATTACCGATCTAGGTATTAGAATTTCTCGCTGTCGGGAGGAATTGATGCTCCAACTATGGCCGGGCACTGGACGTCATCACGGACAGGGTGACCGGGTGGGTTTTGATGCCTCTCTCCATGGTGGCTAGAGTGTCGCTGATCAAGAGGATTATGCTGCCTAAACTCCTTTATCTCTTTACTAACATCCGCTAAATAAGGATTGCTCAACTGGAATCTTCAGGGGGTTTCTTTTACCTGCAATGAACTTTATGGTCCTGATGATGGTCTTCATGACGCCAGCAGTATAAGACCGAAACGTCGACAGCTACATCATCTCCATCCACGCTGCTTGTGCACAAGCACACAACCATGATTAATTAATTTCTTTGGGTTGTTGTTATAAATTGATTGGAGTTGATGTTTTAGCTGTGAACTGATGTGGTGAAGTTATATATACCTCTGTTCACTACTTTTTTGCTTTTTTATTTGTGTCTCCCCACATTCTGAATTGCAATTTACTTTATGTAACTCATATAAAACTTCTGTAATAACATACCTTTTATTCTCTCCGTGTGTTCTTCTCCTTCCAATGATTCATTTCTATTTTTATTATTTGTGATACCTTGTGGGTACGCTGGAGTAAGATATTATCAATACAACTGCCAACTGAGCCATCACTTTCTAAAAAACAAATCCCTTGTAGCATCCCTTTGACCTGAACGAAACATTGCCCAAGCCTACAAGGGTTTATTAGGTTTCCCCTGTTACAGTCACAACTAACAAAGAAAGCAGAATTATTTTTTAAACTGGTTTTACGGTACAAACAAAAGAGCTCCAACACTCCTACAGAGGTAGAACCGGACCCACAGCCAGGAGACAGTGTACATCAAGAAGGTCATCAGGAAGTTGAAAGACCCAAAGTTTGAAGGACCTTACACAGTCACTGAATCAACGAATACAGCACTGAAAGTGAAAGACAGGACACAATGGATCCATCTTACACATACAATAGGCAAACCAGGCTTAATACCAGGAGATGAAAAGGAAATAAAATGAGGGAGGCTGAAGAAAGAAGCAACCAGAGACATCCTCCCCTCCAATGTGGCATTTGGACTATTTTTGTTTCGTAATTGTTTAATTTGAAAGTGGAAGAAAAACACAAGGTGGGTTGACTTGCAATGTTACACTCGCTGGGGTCTATCGTCATTACAAGTACATCTATACGATTGTAAAGGAAAACTGAAGAATAAGAAGGGGGGCAGAGTGATGAGGTGGGGGGCAGAGTGATGAGGTAGGGGGCAGCAAATAAGGGATGGGGTATATATATGTGTGGAGTAGCTGACCCTTGGTAGGTAATAGGCTAGTTCAAGACGTTGAGTACAATTAATGACAGGGGATCCACACCCTTTTGTAGGTGTGCGGCAAGTTGTGTAATCATGGAGAGGGAAAGGCATGGAGAGGGAAAAGGGTAGAAGTGGGTGGTGCAAACAAGAGTCACTATGACTACGCAGGGGAGGGAGCATGCTGTGTGCTACGGCCAACATCCCTCAGCAAACCAACTCTCAGGGTTGGCTAGTCAGGCTGTCTCTCTGAGGAGTAGGTGAGGTTAAACATATGGGGTAGGGGGTAAGTGGGGTTGGCCGGAAATAAAAATGGCAGAGGATGGGTGGAATGTCAGCCTAATAGCCCAGAGAGGTGGGTGGAGGGGGAGACTGGGGGAAAAGGGTAGGAGGGGCAGGTGTAGCTATGTATATATATTATATGTGTTCACCTAAAGAATACATTAGCAACAATGATTGACGGTAATGATAGCAATAGTGAATGATAGGATGAACAAGCATACAGATAGGGAAATTAGAGAAACGAATAGCGTACACTCACACATGCACTGATCAAGAACACATGGTATGCACATATGAAACATTGGAGAACAGACCACAAATAGATTATGCAGCTCCCCTTGTGGAAAAGTAATCCTGCTTTGCTTCAATGAAGCGAGAGCAGGTTTGCCGCAGTGCCCCTGCATACAATCAAATTAGCCCCTGGGAGGTGGCAGTCCCCTGCATATTATTTAATGAGTGCCCCTGGGACCTGGCCCATCCGGGGGCTTAACAATAATAAGTGCAGGAGTTACGCTTCGTTTTTTAATTTTCTCGGCAGGATTTGCGACCCCATCGCAAACTCTGCAGTTTTTAAGACAAATAAATTGCTTGTTTTGGCCCTGGGGGTCCTTGTGGGACCCTCTGAGCAGGCCTAGGAGGTCAGGGTGTTTCTATACTGCCCCCTTTTAATTTTTCCAAATTTGTTCCTTGTATGGCTGCCAACACTTCCTGGTTTGGAGTGTTGGCAGCCAATCACAGTTCAGCTCATGGTCAGGAGGGTTCGCAAATCCACCATGGCCACAGATATGAAAACTTTAAAAAATGTCTCAGCAACTACTGAACGGATTTACACCATTTAACAACACCCATTGGCATAGCCAATAGGTCTCATTTTTGGGACCTTCTAAGTATTTAGTTAAGCAGCACAATATACTTGGTGCAACATCAACTTTTGCGTGGCTAAACACTTATAAGGTCCCAAAGGCGAGACCTATTGGCTATGCCAATGCTTGTTAGTGGTTCTATGTCCCGTTCAAATCTTATTTCTGGATAATTCTGAGTGTCACTGCACATACAGATCTAAATCTCTTAACTCTTCATTTATTGGTTCCATGTATAGGATGAAAACGTCTGGGCAAGTATGGATCCTTGGGGAAAGGAGAAGGGCAGTGGAGTAGGAAGGGGGGTGCGGTGGGTGTGGGCCACCCCGGGTATCATCACGGAGGGGGTGACAAAATGGCAAAAATATGTGTTTTATACACATTTTTGGCATTTTGTCAAGCTCCGCATCGGATACCACCTGACCTTGCTACGTCACTGGAGAAGGGTCACAGGAGGTGGTATCAATCTTAACTGTCGACCTGTCACTTAGATAAGATCTAAACCAGTTTAAGACAATCCCATCGATATCAAGCGATTTTGAAGTGTTAAGTATTCTGCTGCCTCAAATGCCGCTGTAAGGCATGAACGATGATGCCGTGTCCATGATGCAAAGGGCATCATCAATTTAATTTAATGTAGCAATGTTTGCCCTGCAACCCTCAGTGAAGCTGTAGTGGTCTGAGTTTTGTAGTGTGTATATTATGATTTTGTTTTCATAAATAAGACGACTTGACCCTGCACTGCTGTGGGGCACCATTTGATAGCTACTGGTACAGCAGTGACTACAGTCTTTACAAAATCATATCACAATAACCTACACGCCTTGTCAGGGATAGTAAGCACTATATTAATGCAATTTCAATCAATACAATAGATAAGAACGCTGCTGCAATGCAGCCCCTAACATAGGAGGTAACATCTGCAGTATTCTGGCTTCCAATGAAACCTTACTCCTCCTCTGCCCAAAAACATGCTTACCTTTAGAGGTGGTGGCGAGGAAGAGTACCCCGCTAGGGTATGTTTTCAGGTCACATTACAGCCATGATGTTTCCAGCTGGCACATGGTAGCTCTGCCCACCTTGGTAAGTCAGTCTATGTGGCATGGTAGCTGTGCAGGCATGCATATGTTGGCACATGTGACACTGTAGGCTAGGGTTTGCAGATGGCACACGAAGACAATGTCTCACATGGTGGCAGTGCTAGCACAGAGCGGTCTATAATTAGCACGTAATGACTGTTAATTCTCTCCGTGTGAGGTGGTTAAGGGCATCTTGGGGACAAGGCGGATGATGGCCAGGAGTCTGTTTGAGTATGTATGAATGATGTGTTTGTGAAGTGGATGCATTAAAGGGGATTTGTACTGATTAGGCAAGGGTTTTTATTGTGTCTTTTGATCGAATAAGCAATATATAATACATTGTGTTTTATAATAGAATGTAATTTATGTTTTAGCTTGATCATAAAGAAATAGAAATCCTGAAAACATAACAAAGTTTAAAAAATAATGTTGGGTAACTGTTTTTGAATGACTCGAACTTGAAGTAATGCAGGTTGAGTGGGAATGTTACCCAGCCTTGGTTTGAAATGGAGCAAGAGCAGTGACACGTAACTCAAAATGACCAACTGCAGAACAGGATGAGAGGCCCTGGAGTCTCCCATACCTCACAAATATGCATTGGCCTTGAGCTGGAGGGAGGTCTACTGAATAGCCAACACTGCCCCAATTCTCCCACCCACCCCCATAGGGGCTGCAGGGGCCTGCATTAGGCTACTGCTGAGAGGAGATGCCGATACCGGTCACCAAAATCCATGGGGCAAATCTGCCTCCCCCCAATGGTCACCAATAAGGGGGGGCAAGGGGAGGCTCATACCCACAGCAGCATGCACGGTGGGAAGTTACGGATTCCTGAAGGCTGACTCTGCACCCTTGAAGAATGAGGGGTACTGATTCCCCCCACCCCCAAGTCTACACAACTGGGAAGGAGGGTACTAGTATTGACAAGAGTATTCACTCATGAGTGGGTCGGTCTGTGCGGAGAGGCAGTGATCTTAAAGTACTCGCCAAGCAGACGAGGGCAGCGCGACCCCTGCTCGGTGCCCTGTTGCATTATGTAAGCTCCCTTCCTCTTCCCCCCACCCCGTTCCCTGGCATCCACTCACTGCGGGCTTCCAGTACCACTCTCGGCCCATGCTGTCGCTGCTCCAGTCCCCCCCGGACTTCCGCCGGCTCAGTCCGGCCTCGGGTTGCATCAGTCCCAGTTTATAGCGGCCCCTGGGCAGGAAGGGGCCAGGAATGCGGAACCGGCCCGAGAGCCAGGGCAACAGCGTCAGGGGGAGGTGGGGAAAGGAAGAGACGGACCGCATGGGGGCTTGAAGCAGAGAGAGAAACGCACACAGGGCCATGGTGGGGGAGAGAGATCGGAAATGGATAGGAGACTGGACAATGTGACTGGGAGAAATTTAGGAAGACGTAGGAGGGGAGGCGGAGGTAGAAGGGAAGGACAGGTGAGAAGGGTGCGTGGGCAACAGATTACCAGAGAAGCTCACGAGATTAGAGGGGTGGATAACTTGTCAAGGGGAGTTGAAATGTGTGTGGGAAAGGGAGGAACAAGCATTGGCAGCGCGAGGTGGGGAGGAGCGGGAGTTGTGCGCGCACTCGGCCAATGCTTACAAAAACAAGCATTGCACGCAGGCACGTGTGAGTGGGGAGGGTGCGGCCGAGAGCAGGCACAGTTTCCCTTGCAGGAGTGTGCGACCAAATGGCGCTGCACGCTCCCGCAAGGAAATCGCAAAAATGTGCACGTTCTGCTTTGAAAGCAATGCAACACGTGCACGTTTTTACCTGGAAAGCTGCATCAATCTCAAGAGGTCTCTTTCCTACGCAGCGCATGCGCGCTGCATAGGCGAGACCTAAAAAGGGCTCTTTCTGAACCATGGGCTTCCATTTTGCCAAATTTGGTGTAAATCCGTTAAGCAGTTTGGGCTGTAGTTTTGTCTAAAGTTTCCTATAGAAACATTACATCGGGAGAACGCGTTTGGGGACCCCCCCTCTTTTTCTTGCCACCCCCCCTTGACAAATCACCCCAAAAACTTTAAAGACTGGAGCACCACAAAATTTCATGAAGATTCATCAACCAGCATCAAAGTTGTTAGGAAAAGAAAATATGCTTTTCCTATGGAATCTAGGTCCTAACTATAACTACCTATTAGCGACCCCCTGTAGGTAATATATATATTTATTTTGTTATACAGCACACTGCATATACGCTTTACATTATTTCAGAGTCCAAGCTGAGGAACACAGCTAAGTTTAAGCCAAAGAAAAAGGATGGGGGTGAGGTCGCTTCAATCAGGTGGGTGGGGGGGGGGGGGGGGGTGGACACAGATGACCCCTGGTAGTTCTGCGGTTCTGTTAGAAGAATCTAAACACGTCAGTTTTCAGGAGTTTCTTTAAATGCCAATGTTGGATTCGGATCTCAGAGAGGGTAAAGGGCTCTCCACAGTCCTGGGATCTGTGCTCCCGGCCATCTTAATCTGTGTCTCATCCAGCTGAACTGACATGATTAATCAAGATATGCATGGTCTCTAGATGGGGTGTGGCTGGAGCTAATTTCAGCAGGTGTTTTGGGCTTTTCACCCAGAATGCTTTGTGAACAGCACGGAGACCTTGCCACCGATCCGGCCTCCCACTGGTTACCACTGAAGGTCCTTCAGAGTGGGTCTCATACGATCCTGTTTGAAATCCCTAAGGAGCCTTCTGGCTGCCTGGTTGTGTAATCTTTGAAGTCTGGGGTGAGCAATAGGAGACTGGTGTGGGTTACATTACAATAATCCAGGTGGAGCATGATGTGCTCCACCCGATGGACGCTTTGGAGTTATCGGAAGATTACTACAGATCGATCACTCAACTATTTTTCAGATATGCACATGCATTTTGTAGTGGAATATAAAAAAATTCTCATATAAATGTATTTTCGCATAGTTCAATGTACAATGACATGTATAACAACCTCATGTATATTCTGTTAGAAGCATAGTTGGCGGTCACAACTTATTCTGATTGTTCCATCAATGGGGTGACAACGATCACCTCATCCATCCTTGGTAGAAACAGTTTTTCAAAATATGCAGTCATTTCGTCAGTTCCCATGTACGTCACCTCCGTTTTTTTTTTACACTTCGTCATTCAGTTCATTCGTTACATCGCTTTTTTCGTTCCCAGGTTCTCAGATGCAAAACAACTCTTGGCATCCTCTTGCACGCCTGGGTCAAGCTGACCGTGACATCACCCGCTGGACGTACCAGGCTCTTCGCTGACTTAGCCATTCATTATTGCGCAGGCGTTAAGACTCTCAGTCAGCAGCCATTTACTTATTACCACTAGGCCACATAATCCTCAATGAGAACTAGTGCGAAAACAAACAGTGTTAAAATCTAGAAATACCGTTTTCTGTTAACCACCCACCATTCTAATTTCACCCATTAGTAAGTTACCTAGCAGAAGCAGGCATGGAGCTTTATATACTTACCTAATGTACTTATTTTAGCCACGATAAGACATACACGTTTATAAAGCAAAACAAACATGCTGCTTTCGTACTTTAGCACTATATTAATACAACTCGTTCACAATTATTGATACATTTTTGCAAATCGCGTTTAGTACCCACGTGTAATTTTATGTCCAAGTGCAATTTTGGTGGTTAGTTATTCCTGCTTCACAGGATTAAATTGGTTATGGTTGAGAGTTTGACTTCACAAGGGGTACACAACATCATTTTATTTGCCCTGCTCCATCATGATCACATGACAACATCCCCCACACAGAACACTGCCACCAGGCCATTGGCTACCTCAGGCCTCCCCTGTGGCTCCAGATTAACCCTTGCTCTTCCAGTGCAGGCGGGGACAGTCACTCCTGCACTTCACGGACTGATGTTAGTTCCACAAAATGCTTTGGTTTCTAGGGAGCTGTTCCATGCCCCTTGGCTGCGAGCAGAGGACAGGATGTACTCCGCTGAGCAAGGCCCACTGCTTAATTTGTAAACCAGTAAGTGCCAGGGCCCTCCTCAGGAGGACACTGCAGCTTGCACCACACATTGCCCCTGCCTGCGCCACCGATGACAGCACCAACACAACTACTGGCATCGCACCTCTACTAGTGAGACAATTCAGACTGTTGCAGACCCTCAGAGGTATAATAAGGGCCGGCCAATTAAAAGCGATGGTAAAGTACCCATGCTTCATGGGGGGGATTGGACAAGAGTGGCAAGTCGGGGCCCTTCCAAACTTCCTCCATGCGTTGTGTTACTCTCTCCCCTCTGTGTGCTTCTCCCCCTGGAGGATGCTCCGTCTGCTCTGTGTTGCTCCCTTCCTCATGTACTTCCCCTTCCAAAGTCCCCCCATGCTTTGTGATACTCTCTCCCCTCTGTGCTTCTCCCCCTGGAGGATGCTCCGTCTGCTCTGTGTTGCTCCCTTCCTCATGTACTTCCCCTTCCAAACTTCCTCCATGCTTCGCGATACTCTCTCCCCTCTGTGCTTCTCCCCCTGGAGGAGGCTCAGTCTGCTCTGTGTTGCCCTTCCTCATGTACTTCCCCTTCCAAACTCCCTCCATGCTGTGTTACTCTCCCCTCTGTGCTTCTCCCCCTGGAGGATGCTCCGTCTGCTCTGTGTTGCTCCCTTCCTCATGTACTTCCCCTTCCAAACTCCCTCCATGCAGCGGCGTCACTAGGGGGGTGCGGACCGCACCAGGTGACACCATACATAGGGTGACACCAATCTGACTGGTTACGCTGTGTAACACAGCTCTGCAGCCTCGTCTCTACTCTGCAAGCGCAATGCTTAGAAAATATTGCAGTGTGCCCTAATCTCGGCTTCCCTGACAGAGTCGGCCCGTGCACAGCCAGAGCCCCCACCCACACAGCTTGGAAACAGACAAAGGATGCAGGGGTCAGGAGACACGGGCACATACAGTCAGACACACGCACTGCCCCCCCCCCCCCCCCCCCACCCCCCGCCCCTCCAGCTTTAATGGTTTATTTACATTCTGGCTCTTGCAGTTTTCCTTTTCTCGTTATAAGTAGAGACCCAGCTTCTAAAGTATGGATGTTTGACATTTCAGACTTGATTCGGTCGCATTTATTTTTCTGCAATTGGTATTTATCCATATTTTTCAGTGGTGAAGAATTTAAGTCGGAAGTAGTATATTTTCACTTTTATTTAAGTGATAAACGTATACAGTACTTGCACCGTGGTGTCTTAGTGTGTTAAGGAGACACATACAATAAAGTATATATTCGCCTGAAAATATTAGCATAACCCTGGTTATTTTTAATCCGAGTGGAAGATGGTTTACATAACCTTGTTTGTTGTTTTTTGTGGCCCATTAGGAGGATAAAGCAACTGTGCACATTCTGGTGGGGAGCAGGAAGTTATGAGGAGCAGTGTGATGCAAGAGAGTGCGGCTGAGAGATTGAAACCTGCACTTGGAGATGGGAGAACAGTGCACAGCTAGTTGAAGTGAAGGTTCCCTCCTTGCACCATGGCACATATATTCGCCTGAAAATATTAGCATAACCCTGGTTATTTTTAATCCGAGTGCAACAGTGCACATACAGGAAAATATTAGCATAACAGTACTAACAGATCCCCACACGTGCAGCTATGTAAACTTCATTTGGAAATCTCTTTTTAATCTCCCTTATGCGCAGCTATCGGCCGGCCATCAGTCAAGCGTATCGCAACCATAACATAGTCCAGTATTTTTCAGCGTTTACAAATAAATGGAAACAGGGATTGAACTTTGGCCAGATAATGGAATTATACAGTGTTCCCAGAATCACACAATTTGGTGAAATCAGGATTAGGAACTAAGGGGCAGATTTTGGGAAAAGACAAAGAACTCTGGAACCCCGCGCATTGGCCAGAACAGATGGGCATCCTTCCTACCCCGGTGTCCCATGCTCGTAATCTGGGTTTTGTACTAGACAACGCCTTATCCATGGATAAGCAGGCCAGCAAAGTTACTGGATTGTGCCTCACAATAACCAGATGGTTGAGGAAAATCCTGTGGATGTTGCCTTTGTCAACACAGAAGACCGTAGTCAATGCCCTTATCACATCAAGGCTTGACTACGGCAACATCCTATACTTAGGCGCAAATAAATCTGTCATTGGACGCCTGCAAGTGGCACAAAACGCCGCGGTCAGACTCCTGTGTAAGATTCCCAGGAACGCTGGAGTCTCGAACCACCGCCGGGACCTTCATTGGCTCAGGATAGAGAACAGAGTTCGCTTCAAGGCCTTGAACTACATGTTCAAAATAAAAACTGGAGGAGCCCCAAAATACCTCCAATCCCTTGCTTGCCTCTACACACCAAAGAGAAACCTCCGGTCCCAGACAGCAGCACGGTTCTGTATACCAAGGTTCAAACGTGCAAGATCAGGGGAAAGATCCTTTGCCTATCTTGGACCGTCCCTGTGGAACTCGCTTCCTCCTAACATTCGGAAGGAAGATAACTACCATAGCTTCAGAAAGCTTGTAAAAACCTGGCTGTACGAACAATAACCACTCAAATTCTCCCTCCGTTTTTTGTCTTTTCGTTTCTAGCTGTGTCTAGGCGCCGGGAAACCCTTCTTGGGTAGCTGTTGCGCCCTACAAATTGACAAAATAAATAAATAAATAAGATTTACAAGCCCCTTGCGCCTCTTCTACGCCACTGTTGCGCCACTTTTGTGGCGCAGCGGCAATGCAAAAAATGTGCTATGGTGCGGGGTATTTACAACGTGACATCTCCAAGATGCATCACGTTGTAAAACCCTGCGCCAGAGGGAGGCGTTCCATTGCAGGGGGGGGGGGGGGGGTTCCGGAGCAGGAACGCCTCCTAAAAGTCACTGAGTAAAATCTACAGGATTTCACTCAACCACTTTCAAGGCCATGCTGCGTCAAAACCCTGCGCCTGCTTGAAGCAGGCGTAAGGTTTGACGCAGTATTTTCAGGATAGGGCACCCCCGAGCCTTGCTGGAGCTGCGTCCAGCAATGCACCGCCTTACGGCAGCAGATGCGTTACGCATCTGTCCATTTTTGCACCATGGTGCGCCACATTGTAAATGCGCCGCATCCATGGTGGCGGAGCCGTGAGGCACAATTACTGGCGCATCCCTGCTGATATGCAGGGGTGCGCCAGTTATTGTAAATCTGCCCTAAAGTATCCTGTTCCCACATCTTGAAATTTAGCTGCTGGAGCAAGCAAAAATGGAAACATTGCATGAAACATGTTAAAGGCCAATTAAAATGTCTTTCTTTTTTAATTCTGCAGGCACAGGAATGTTCTAAAAGTTGTAATTTCCGATTTTGGAGTAATTTATTGCAAGTGGATGACGGGGCACATAGACAGGATGTGAATGTGTAGACATGATGTCAAAATTAGGAGCCGTGAGAGTAAGGGGAGGTGAGGAAAGGTAGAGATGGTAGCTTGCAAGAGGGAAGGAGCAGCAGGAAGTTAATGAGCAGGATTGGGAAAGGATCAAGAAAAGTTGGGAAGAGAATGCCAAAACAAGAAAGATGGATGCAAGAGGAAATAGCCTTTAATTTGCTTATGTGTTAGGAACATCTCTACTAGTCAAAAGGTAATAGGAAGTTGAGGGTGTCGTTAGAAGCACTCTGGGTTGAGTAACGTGCATTCTATTCCATAACAATTCAACTCTGTCGGCTCAAACTATTTTGAGAGTTTCATTATTAATTTCTTTACCAATAGTTTCACATTCTGTTTTGTAGATTTGAGGCAATATTCCGACACGTTGCGATCTGAGCTATGATAAACCAACCAGCTTTAAGAAATGTATATTTGCTTATTAAGGATGAGTGAGAACCAGGCTTCAGCTTTCATGTCCCCCACAGATTATGACATCTAATGCAAAATGTATTGGTATAGGGCTATGCAATGCTCAACGTGAAGTACTTATGCCAACTCCTCCAATTTCAGGGATTCATACAGACTAGAAGATGGAATAGATTAAATGCCTATATTTCAGAGGTTTTTAAACTAAGGTCTAGGAGATTTCCAGGCTATCCACATAAGGTAAACATCCTTAAAATGAATAGAACTAGAAATTAGTTTCACAGCAGCTGGAGCTGCTAGTCATTACCAAGCAACTCCCCAGTACCTTGACTGCCCTTCACCTTGGCTGGGGCCATTTAGTATCCTAATGCCACTCGTAGCTAGGGCCACTGGAATTATGCAGCAGAGGTGGGCCACATTATGTGGGAGGGTTGACTAAATTATGCAGAAAAAGGGAAATCACCTGGTGTAATGTGGCATAATTTTTGATAGGGTGACATGATCCTGTTATTTGCCAACTGTGTCCACTGGCGTACTCGGAGCGGAGGAGTTTGATGCGGTAAGTCGTGAGGGGGTGACACCATGAGTTACCCGCACCGGGTGACACCAACCCTAGTGACGTGATACTCTCTCCCCTCTGTGCTTCTCCCCCTGGAGGATGCTCCGTCTGCTCTGTGTTGCTCCCTTCCTCATGTACTTCCCCTTCCAAACTCCCTCCATGCTTTGTGATACTCTCTCCCCTCTGTGCTTCTCCCCCTGGAGGATGCTCCGTCTGCTCTGTGTTGCTCCCTTCCTCATGTACTTCCCCTTCCAAACTTCCTCCATGCGTTGTGGTACTTCCCCTTCCAAACTTCCTCCATGCGTTGTGTTACTCTCCCCTCTGTGCTTCTCCCCCTGGAGGATGCTCCGTCTGCTCTGTGTTGCTCTCTTCCTCTTCCCCTTCCAAACTCCCTCCATGCTGTGTTACTCTCCCCTCCCCCCCCTCTGTGTGCTTCTCCACGCTGAAAAATCCCCCTTCCCGCACTCCTTGTCGCTCTTCCTTTTGTGCTTCCCCAAAACCTGGAAAACACCTCCCCTGCTCCATGTTGTTCTCTCCCTCGTGTGCCTCCCTCCTCTCACCACCTAAACCCCGAAACAGCATTGGCAAATCCAGCGGCCAGTCTTGTGGAGTGTTTTAGTTTTGCACAAGGGAGCGCCGGGCGACTTACAAATACTGGAACGAACACATGACGAAGACGCAGGAACGTTTAGAGAAGCTTGTCATGTGTGTAACATTAATCCAAAGTACAGCAACTACACGCCATGGGCAACAGGAGAAAACTCCAGGAGAGTGACAGCGATAACACAAACAAGCAAATCAACGCAACCTAAGACAACAGTCACAGGATGAAGCGGCCAAAAGAGGTCACGATAGAGAGGTCCCCAAAACAAGGGCTGAATACACGGATATTATTGCAGACACATTGGAGCCACTGGAAGCAGCTGCGCCCAGTGCCGTGTGATCAACTGGAGTGGCACCGGGACACCAGTGAGGGAAAATGGAGGCACGCGGAGGCTGCGGGAAAAACAGAGGCACACGGAGGCTGCGGGAAAAACAGAGGCACACGCAACCTGCGGGAAAACAGAGGCTGCGGGAAAATAACAACCTGCGCGAAAACAGGCACACGGAGGCTGTGGGAAAACGGAGGCACACGGAGGCTGCGGGAAAAACAGGCACACGGAGGCTGCGGGAAAAACACACAACCTGCGCGAAAACAGGCACACGGAGGCTGTGGGAAAAACAGACAACCTGCGCGAAAACAGAGGCACACGGAGGCTGTGGGAAAAACAGACACAACCTGCGCGAAAACAGAGGCACACGGAGGCTGTGGGAAAACGGAGGCACACTGAGGCTGCGGTTAAAACGGAGCGGCACACGCAACCTGCGGGAAAACCCAGGCACACGCAACCTGCGGGAAAACAGAGGAACACCACCTGCGGGGAGAATATTCGAGCAGGTTTGAAAATAAGAAAGAATCACTATTGTGAAATAGAAATCCTCCCGGCCGCGTCTCGACGCTTTGAAAATATTCAAAGTTACCAGCAGTTAATGACCGCCCCGGCGGGCATTATCAGACCCGCTCACGGGTCCGGGCGCATGAGGGGTCTGAGCAGAACAGGACCAGAAATGATGCCCCCTACATGTTCGTTCGTGCGATTCGAATGGGCGCGGGGAGGGCATAAAACAACCCGGAGCAAATTATTTAAAAAAATCTGGGAGATTTGTACCTAATGTCTCTTAAACAGTGGGTGCGAAAGAAGGAGTTTGCGGTGTGGCCAGAATTAGTGGTCGGTGAAAGAAAACTTTCCTGAGAAGGCGCCAACTCAGACACTTTACCTTGAAGTTTTGCTAAATTTGTCGACATTTAACAACGACGCAAAAGAAAGTACCAGTGAGCAAGCGGGAAGCGCAAAGAAGCAGCCAGGCCAGAGCTGCCAACAGCAAAAGATGCCCCCGCCGCCCAGGCATGGAGACCACCCGCCCCGGCCCCCCAGGCATGCAGCGCATTGACAACCGCCCTGGAGGAAAAAATGGACGGGAAAGAGAAGTGGGTGGCCGTCTACCCCGCCTCGTGCCCCGATGACCGCCTCAGAAGCGCTACTTACGATGAAAAAATTCCGAGCAGGACTTCTGGGCGCTGTCAAGCTCCGCTCCGCCAGGCCGTCTGGTCGCTGAGACATGAACACTCTGGAGCCTCCACTAAGGAATGAGGCCAAACCCGAGCGCCGCCGAGCCGCCACCTATGTACCTGCCTCATTTGCATAATTAATGCCAGGTGAGTTTGGAAAAGGCGGCCAGTTTGAATTTTTTCTCGGGGCTTCCATTGGCTGGGCCTTCACTGTCATCACTTCCTGCACTGAAGGATTGTGTGGTTTTTTTTTGTGCCTTTAAAAGCAGCAGGGTGGCAGCCTGCGCGAGTTAGTTGCTTGAAACGTTCGAAGCAGAGTGTTTTATTATTTTGGGGGTGTGTAATGGGTTGGGAAATTATTTTTTTTGTTCAGACACTTTTTGTGTGTGGACTCTGTGCTTGTTTTGATCGGAGATTAATTAAGCAAAATCAGTTTCTTGTTAAGCTTTTTGAAAAGATTTACACATTTTTGGGGGGTAGAAACGAAACGTGTATTGGGACAGTAGATTTGATTTTGTCTTCGCAAAAATACAAAGTGTGAAGTGTGGTTTGTTTCAACATTAAATGTCAATACAATCCCTTCTTTATTTATATTTATTTATTTAAAGTTTCATATAGCGCTTGCTTTACCCGTAGGCAAAAGAGCGCTTTACATACGCACCAGAACAGCAGAAGGACATTACATAGTGGGCTGGCAGAGACCAAGCAAACCAACGAAAGCAAGCATTTGCAATGCAATAGGTCTCGCATTGACACCAGTTTGAGCCTTTTATTTTGGTCTTCATTTTTAAAATATAAATAAATGGCATTGTAAGTTATAATGCCAATAGTTTGAATCCTCGTAAATACTAGATAATGCCTATCATAACTAAAGAATAATTGAGCATCCCATCAACTGCCAAGACCTTCTCCGTGAATGCTAGATAATTTAGATGCCTGGCAAATATATTCATGTTAGCATTACAAGAAACCTGATCATTACAAGAAAACGAAAATACAGCTTTGCAAAAAATTTCCGACATAAAATGTAAAAGTGAAAGAGTATTTGTTTCAAGATTGAGCGTTGTATGCCTTGAGATTACCGGTGAAACGTAATTAGAGAGGGGATAATCCCCAAGTGAAATAGTAAACATGTCCTATGTTCCCGCTGTACCAAGGGAAATGAGAGGTTGATATGACTTTTCCAAGGCATGTGCATACATATATATCTATATATATATATATATATATATATATATATATATATACATATATATATATATATACATACAAGACTTTCCTGTGCAACAAATTACTTCACTAACATACCATTTGTACAAGGTCAGTTAATATCTCAACACAAAAACAGCATGCATGATCCAAAAATAATTGAAATCTTAAATATCAACATGTATTTGTAGTAAACATGAAATGGCTTGCATTACTTGACCTCTGCTCCACATGGGAGTTCACTTGAATTAACTATACGTCGAACTGTTTTGGCTACAACGTTATATTTCATGTACCAAAATAAATATGATGAAAGTCCGACAGAATGAGCACAAAAAAACCTATAAAAAAAGCGTATGCAATGCAGTAGGTCTCGCATTTACACGGGTGTAGGCAATTGGCCTTGTAAATGACAATGCCCTTTATTTATGTTTTGAAAACCAAAACATAAATAAAGGACATTGTCATTTACAATGCCAATTGCTCGAACTGCATAAATGCAATAGTTTAACATGAAGCTAAATAACTTTTGCCTGGTCAGTTATGGAATATAATAAAAATGTTATGTTACCTTGTGTTAAGTTATGTGTTTGGTTCGGTTGTGGCATGTTTTATGTGAAGTTGGGCTGCTCTATGATCTAAAGATTCAAGCACCTGACCTATTCGGGGTATTTTCGTTCTGGTGCCCCCTTCATGGAAAATATGGAATATCATCTTTTGTTTCGTGAAATTTGCAGTGTTTTTTTGTTATCCGTTTTGTAAGACTGGGATCACAACCCCCATCACTGGTGTACAGTGGCAGGGAGGTGCCACAGTCTTATGTAATACTATTACATAATGCTTGCACGATTAATTATGTGAAACAATCTAGTTTACTCTACTCAGTCCAGGCAAACAGCGGGTTTGCCTTGTAGCGGAAACAACTAATGTAGATATATTAATCGTGTGAATATTCAGTGGCGACACCACGTGTGCTTGACAATCGCATCAAAGATGGAGCTGGTGACCGCACTCTGCCCGCAATCTGAAAACGGGCCGCCATTTGTCATCTAAAGCTATGCGTCTTTTAACTCCTGAGTGCCTGGGTGGGGGAGGGGCATTCAAACAGGTTACAGGCTCAACAAGACCCCCCCACACACACACAGACACACACAACGTGATCCTCGGGTGGAGAGCGTGCTGCCAGTTGTGCTTGTTTATCTTTTAAGTTGTATACGGCCCACAGTTGCAAACTAAAGGGACTCATGCATGTACGTGACAATGTCCAAACATGATCTGAATAGTCAGACGACGAGGTGCACACTTTTAATCATGCCTGAGAAGTGTGAGCCCAAGTTTCTGATCACAAGTGCACTTGTATCACCTCATTTAGCGCTGTACAAACACACACAACATAATATCACAAAGTAGGGTGACCAGCTGGCATAGGTGAGTGTCAAAATTCAGGACAGCAGATCAAAATTCAGGACAGAAATTTGGGACAAAATGTACGTTTTCAGAAACACAGTAGTGTATAAGTAAGTAAATAGATAACCAACATAAATACATGTCAACATAAGTTTATATTAAGTTGAGACAATCGTGCACCTCATCGTTTTGGTATGTGCACAGCTTTGAGCAACTGTGCAGCTCTTTTTGTGGTATTTCATATGATATTTTGTTTACAGTTTGGGGTTTCTTTGAAGTGTTGTCCCACCTGCACTGCAGGGGATGCAGAGACCTTCATCCTTAATTACGCCCCTTCACCAAAGTCCTCCCTCTGCGCAGATTCCCTCACTATCCACCCCCATGGTGCCCCTCATCCCTATATAGCCCCTCGCTCATGTGTATGTCTTTTATTTCATAGTGCTGCTCCGCCCAATGTAGGGTGTTGAGCGCTTCAGCTCACACACTTATTGGTCAGAGACAATGACTCATATAAGTATGTAAATCAATGTATAGGGAATGTTACTTAAGGCAAGGAGGGCTACAAGGTGTAGGAGTCACAAGGCATCCATACTGGTAGCTACTATATGCAGGGTCACTGGAATTATGCAGCAGGGAGCGCCAAATTATGCTGCAGGGTAGATGACATTATTTTTTCAAGAAAAGAGAATTTATGCAGCGTAATGCTGCAAATTTTGTCATAGTATTACCATATTATTTTCTCATTTGTGTACATTTCAACACTTTCTGGTCATAGGTTGCACCTCGTTAGTACCTGTATAACACCCAAATATAGTAATATGCAAAGGAAGGTGACCAGTCAAACTTTACAAAGGGCCTTTGCAATACATCGCTGTCTTTTT
The DNA here is from genome assembly GCF_964263255.1 of Lissotriton vulgaris. Classification (NCBI taxonomy): domain Eukaryota; kingdom Metazoa; phylum Chordata; class Amphibia; order Caudata; family Salamandridae; genus Lissotriton; species Lissotriton vulgaris. The sequence goes on along the minus strand of NW_028251642.1, from coordinate 357,837 downwards.
AGTTATTTTTTAACCATTTGAGGTAGCAACTGTTTTTAAATTGGAATCTTCAGCTATATTCAGCTAATGATGGATTATGTGGCACATGCGGCAAATCCATCCATCATGCGAAAACTGTTGAAGCCGCACAATTGCGCAATTCCAGTGACCCGGAAATACAAACTGAGGATATAACACATAACATAGTGGTGGGGGTTGTCTTTACAATTCTAATGCAAATAAATACTTTGCTCTGCATATTTCACTTTGTGCCTTACAAGAGGCGCATTATGCCTCTATGCTTCTTTATGATGAGTCAAAACCGGGATTAGTGAAACCTCAGATCTCACCAAGAGATACATTAATCACCAGAGGTAAAAGAGACATTTTTGTTATGGCCTGAAAATTGAAGTAGTGCAAAGCACTCCGAAGTCTTTGCCTTTCATCCTGTCGGATATTTCAAAATGTAGCTTAGTGCTCCAGCACGGCTCCTCCACAAAAGCAGCATGCAGTGCCCTAGGCCTATGCAGAGGACGGCACGCCACACGCTGTATCTACACAAGGGCCCATTGCAAGGGAGTAGCCAGAAAAATAAAATACCCACACTTTATATGGCACTAAATATAGGAGCAAAGTGAGCTATCCTGGTCTTTCCTTTTGAAGTCTGGGAAAATTGTTCCCCTTATAAAAGTTTGCAAAAATAATGCAAAATTATGCTTTTTACAGCAGGAAAAAAACTTGATCAAAAAGTGCATTTACCTACATTGACGTTTGTCTGTAATTCTTTCCGTCTTTAAATTTTCTTTCTTTCCTTATGTCCTTCGTTCTATCCACCTTTGTCATCTACTTTTTTCTTTACATCCTCCATTTATTTTCTTTCTATCTTTGTCTGTGCATCCTTTCATTTAGTCTCAGTCTCTCTCTATTCTTTAAAATCATTTTTAATTTTCTTTTCATATTTCCATATTCCACATTAACATTCATTTGTGTTCCATTTTTCCATTTGATCATCCTCTTGTCCTTCCTTCCATTGTTAAATCTAAATCTTTCCAGCATTCTTTCAGTCTTTGCATTCTAGTCTTCCTTCGCTTTCTCCCTCTATTTGCCTTGTGCTTTTTTTTTTACTTACCATTATCATAATTTGTTTTCTGTCACCCCTTTTGGCTACTTCGGCACCCCCTGCCCCTTTGCGCCCCCCATCATCCCCAATAATAGATTTTTCTTCCCATCTGCGAGTGAATCAGAAGTTACACCAATTAGAACTAGTTCCCGTGTCAGAATAACTGTAGACCCAAACAATACTGCCAAAAATGTCTGGATAGCAGAGAAAAATAAAGATAACTGAGGGCACAGAAAAAACATATGCAATGCATCAGCTGCGAACACCCCACATCTACTGCATGATGTACCTGTAGTAGTCCCCCATTTGGAAATTTTTGAGGGTGTATAATATAGGTCAAATATGGCCATATAGTGCTGTGAGCGTGATCTGCCAGTAATCAAAATACTGTTCGCCTGAACAATAGATTCCTCTAACTGAATAGGATCACTACCCAACTTTTCAGCCCATCTCCCTTGAAGAGCCTCTATATCGTCTAGGCATGGAGAGATAAGTAAGTTATAATAATGTCTTATCGATTTTTTGCTAAACATGCTGTCAATAAAAGGAATCCTCCGCAAGCCAGAGCGTTCCTGCACGGATAGAGTGTTGAAGAAACTATGTACCTGCAAATACTTAAAGTAGTCATTACTTGTTAGATTATACTTAACTAGAAGCTCAGAAAAAGAGATGAGCTGATCATTCTGCCACAGATCACCCACACAATGAATTCTGCAGCTACACCATCTAATCATAACATGGTCTTGAAAGACTGGGGGGGAATGCTTAATGTTTTATTCAATTTGTAGGAATGCCTAACATGTCAGTGCTTAATTTGTTTAAAAAAAATAATAATCTGGGCCCAAAGTTTTGGTTCCTAAGAGCGCAGTTGGTTTTATGGAAGCTTGGAGTGCCCGATACCAAGGCTGTATATTGTTTATTGTAGGTTATTAGACCTCGTTAATTCACTCCCAGACACTTCCTGACTTTGTTACTCTAGTGCAGTGGTCTTCAAACTGTGGGGCGCGTCTCCCTGGGTGCGTGGAGACATCTCAAGGGGGCGCCAGTCGACCATTTGCAAACATCAGTGCTGCATGGTCTTTCACAGACTGCTTCCACTAGCTGAATCCAGTTAAAGTAATATCCATTGTAGGATAACTGGGCATGATGTACAGATGGGGAAGTCTAAAATATGGAGGTTCTACTCGGATGGGGTAAATATGTCTTCAGTGGGACTGTTGCTGGCTGAATTACCGACAGCAGAACCGTACTACGGTCATTTAAGTTACTGAAACACAAACAAATTGTTGCTGATATAAACTACGTGCATTTGTCAAACACTGTTAAAATGGTAGAAACACTGCCCCGTTTACTGTACAACAGCTTTCATCGAAATTATGACTCCTGCATCACCCCATTGAACGGCCCACCCACCTGCCTCAACAATATACTGAAAAATAGCCAATTACACATGTTCAGCACTTATTACAGGCTGCAACCATGGTGTGGGACAGAAATGTTTCACGGAGGCACCAGTTATTGCAAATATTAGCTTCACAGGTCCTGATGCTCTTAGGTTGATCCTGCCTTGTATACACAACCAGATACGCAAACATATTTAATGTAAATACTGTTTTAACTACTTTTCTCTTTTGCTTGGCGGTAATATTTCAAATTGGTTGGAGGCCGCAGCCAGGATGGCAAAGGCGGTACAGCGCCTAGAGCGCCAAAAGTCTAATGCAATTCTTATTGTTTTCAAACTATTGCTAACTATTTAAATAATTATATCGGGCATTATAATTTAAAAGGTACAGTTTTCACAGTTATCTATCTATAAAACATAAAGGCAATATAAACCTGTAGAACAGTCAGCTGTTTGTTACTTTAACATTACATCGCGGAGCTCGAAAATTCTCACACTCAAAAGTGATTTGTACATAAAAGTTTAAAAATGAAAAAATATTCTGCATTAAAAGACCACCTATAGACTAACATAAAATAATCATTTATGTCTTGATAAGCTTTATACACTTCCAGAAATTCTACATTCGTACTAACAGGACTTTGTTGGCTTAAAGTATGATATATAATATTTTCTCCTTTATGATTGGTTGATGCAGGGAAATTCAAGCATCTGGGCAGACGTGTAGTTTTATTGATAGAATACGCATGTGTTCATGCTGCATTTTCGTGAAGTTAAAAACAAGTTTGCATACTCAGCAGTGGCTGTTTTTAGCCTGGGCACTGCTTTCAGAGATGAATCAAGCGCCAAAATAAACAAGCATTTGCAATGCAATAGGTCTCGCAGTATTTAAGTTAGAGCTTTTGGTATTGCGCGGCCTTGTTTTTTTTGCACTATATTTAGTAGTCTTAAATTATTGTAGCATATAGTGTTAAATTACTGTAGCTTTACATTGTTAGTGATAAGGCTATATAGTACTTTAAGTAGGTAATATGTAGTAGGAATAAGTACTTGTTTGTTAGTTCTTTGTCTATTTCTTATTCACAATACATAATACATTTATAATTGTAAATATTGATGTAAAGAATACTTGATTTGCGGTATAAACTTTATTTTTGGTTGTTAAGCATTTCTATGTATTGTAAGTAGGTAACATATACTTTTACTGCAAATATGCAAGTTTGTTTAAACTTAATTGAATATTACAGTTGTATATGTCAATATTTGTAATTGAAAGCAGATTACCAAATTATAAAGTGCATACAGAAAGTAGTTAAGTATTGTATAGTAATTTCCACACAGCATTGTTAATATAAGAATAGCAAACAGTGATCAGCAATTGAAAGCAATATTGTAATACAATTTTTGTTATCAAACAGCAAACAAAATATATATCTTATCTAGTTCAAACTTGAGTAATATATACAGTGCAAACATTAATTGTTTTTTTGATATCAATAATCTTTGTTAATGTTTGTATTATTGTATGTACATTATATTTTTTCAATGATGCTTGTTATATATCCATTACAAAATGTTATTTTTACAGATAGTGGTAGATATTCCATCAATGCATCAGCTAAGTCCTCCACATCATCTCTTATATGTAAAAAGTCCATCAATGAGATATTATGAATTTCCATGTATTGGAAATGTTCTGTTCCATTAACTTGTACCGTTACAATGCTTGTTTCTTGTAGTATGTTGTCTAATCCGTAAATTGTTATGTCAAGGTTTTCTTGTGGTGGTTTTACTACCTGCAAAGATACTGTTTTAGCATTTATTTAATTTGTAATGTTATCTAAATATTAATATCCATACTAAATTTTACTTACTTGTATCCTAGTATGTCAAGTTGTGTTTAAAATCTTTTCTTTATTAAATTCATGTACAGTCAGGTGAGATAAATGTACATATTGTCCAATCTGTATTGGGAAGTCGGCTGCTTCTCTCCATAGGGTAATTTTTACAGAGTCAGTTGTATCTTTAACGGTGATACTTTTCAATTTTGTTTCCTGTCCTCCAATGAATATATTTTTGGATTGTTCTTCCTGTAAAATAACATGTGTCTGTTAGGTTTGTTTGATATAGTAGTACAATATGTAATTTTCAGTTGTTAATATACAAAGGCAATATTATTAATTTGCTAATGGTGTTTTGCAAATATGTTACTTTAAGTAGCATTTATAATGGCAAGTGCAGATAATGTAATATGCTTCACAGTAGATTTTTTTTGAGCAGTTTATGAAAGAGCACGAAAGTATACTTGTTAAACAGTTCAGTAAAGAGTAAGTTTTAGAGTTTGGTAAGGGATAGTTATTGGGAGAAGTGTAGGTCACTGGTTAGAGGAGGCAGACCTGGAAGCAGTCGTCAGCTCGGGACCAGAGTTCATTTCCTCGCTTGGAGGGGTCTTGACTCCTAAAAATGTCCATGGACTTGACATTTCTTGCACTGGTGCCTACTTGATTTACGGGTTCATATTCTGCGACTCTGGGCAATAGCTTGTTTATTCTTTACAACGGCCGTTTGAGGCAGGATGCCTGGCTTTCAGTTTGCGGATACCCTGCTGGGGTTATTTCACAGGGGAATACCAGGATGGGTTCCCTAAGCAAGCGTTTAGAAACTGCTATTGATTTCCGCTATATAAATTGCTGTACATTTACATTTACATTGGCATTATTATAATCGAATTTGCATTATAGTAAGTGATTTGATTTTGATTGTTTTTGGGTTTTGTAGAGGGCACAGCTACCCTTGGGTATCCCGGCGCTAGTGAACACAGTCCTGTAGGGTGGGAAGTCATGGAGGGAGTGCTCAGGGGAAGAGTAGGGTCTTCAGTCTTTTCCTAAATCTGAGGTGGTTTTGTTCTTGCCTCAGGGAGAGTGGGAGGGCATTCCATAATCTGGGGGCATTGTACGAAAACAGGCGACCACCTGTTCTGGCCTTCCTGATTCTGGGGACTTTTGCCAGGGAGAGGGAGTTAGATCTAAGTTGTCTGCTTGCTTGTTGGTGAGACACAAGCGGCCTGAGGATGGGAGGGCCTTCATTGTGCATTATTCTATGGGCAATGCACAGGGTCTTGAAGTTGACCCGTTCCTTAACTGGCAGCCAGTGCAGACTTCTAAGGGCTGGCTTGGCCGAGTTCCTCGCTGCGGTTCCTGTGAGTAATCTTGCCGCCGCATTTTGTGCACATTGAAGTCTGTGGACTACAGAGACTGGGGCCCACAGATATAGGACATTCCCATAGTCCAATCTGGAGTTCACCAGCCCCTGCATCAAGAGCTTCCTGGATTGAAAGGGGAGTAGTCAATTGTTACTTGTGTTTTAGGTGTAGGATGCAAATATGGGTTAATGCTACTGAGAGTGTTTTGATGTAATGATATGTGTTAAAGTGTTGTTGTGTGAGGTATGTTATTTGAGTGATTAATTGTAGTTTAAGTGTATTGTAGGTGTATGTAGTGTGTAAAAGAAGTATGTGTGTATATGGCTGTGTGGTGAATGTAGGCAGGTGTACTCTAGTAGAAAAACAATGTGTTTTTAGTGTCCCCTCACTCACTGGATTTGCCTCACAGTGACATGCTTCATCATTGGGGCCATCCTAGTTCTGTATGAACTAGGGCGTGCTACGACTTGCAGAGTACGTAGAGCACTAAATTATATAAAGTTATGTGTGGTGCATAGTGTAGGTGTTTGTGTCTTGTTTATTTTAAAAATATTGTGATGGTAAAAATGTGTTGAGTATGTATTTGAATATGTGTGGAGATGTATTAGTTATGTGTTAGCTTTATTTGAATGTGTGTGGAGATGTATTAGTTATGTGTTAGCATATGTTAAGTATTTATTATTTTACTTTACTTTATTAAGGAATGTAAAGGTCTATGTGTAGTATATGCATTTGTTGTAGAAATGCATTAAATTATTAAACTTTGAACAATTAATACAAGTTCTTTACAATAAAAATGTGTACTTCATTAATTAAATGTTTGTTTACTTACCTCTTAGAGTTGTATGCTTATATGCATGCATACATTGTTTGTAGTATAATGTTGTTCTTTGTATTTATTATACCTTAGTGCATATACTTTTGCAATATGTATAGTATATATTTATGTTACTTGTTATTAAAAGGTGCATACGTTCGTTGTATCATATTGTTTATATTGCATAATAGTTGCACTTTTTGTTTGTAAAAGTACATAAAGTAATAAAGTAAGATTCATAGAAATATTTGCATATGTAATGCAAACAGTGTATTACCATAAGTTTTAGATTACTTACCTTTTATTATTTCTATTGGGAAGTAGCAACATTAATGTAACATTGTTTGTTTTGCATAATAATCTTCTGTTATCTTACCTTATGGTAAGGCTGTCTTATATAGTGCTATGACATTATAATTTTCTTGGCATTGTTTAGGTGTTGAGTACTGTACATGTAGGGCTTTAGTAACAATGTATAAAGAAGCAGGTTTTTGGATTTTTGCGATTTGTAGAAGAGAATTAAAGCATTCTATTGAGAAAAGAAACTAGTTGTAGAAGTTTTAGGTTAAGTAAGCAAATCTATGGCTGCTAATTTTTTTAAATTTGATTAAGGGGGGGGGTTTGGAAGTTTCATGGGAGGACTATATGTAGCGTATTGGACAGTAAAGAGCGACCATGTATTGGAGATAGGCATGTGAAGTCTGTAACACAGCTTTGAAAGTGAGTCAGCCGATTTTAAACGCAGTCCTTGATTGAACTGGTAGTTAATGTAATTTGCAAGGTAACAGTTTTGCAGACTGCCAGTTTGGCACTTTATAGGCTACTAATATTTTTATAGGGAGTCCAATTTTAGCTAAAGTTTGAAAATTAATTGCAAGTTACTTACATTATTATTTGGATGCATTTTGATGTTGAATATTGTGTGGTATCTACTTGTTTAAATTTTCAGTATTAATGCTTTAATGGTATGTTAAATTAGTACATTTTTATACATACATTACATATGCTTTAATTAAATTGTATTTTACTTACCTTTCATTAGTGCAAACATTTTTAGCAAAAGTGTAATACATGTAATTTTGTATTACAATAAGTATACAGACTTACTTTGTTTTACTTTTTTTTAGCTAGTATGTAAGTTTACTTACCTGTTATATTTTGTATGTATGTTTGTTACATTCTAGTTTGTCGGCAGCATCATATTTATTTTTGTTTAATGCTACTTAATTTAACAATGCTGCATTTACAATATGGTTAACAAAGAAATTTGTCATCAAGAACATTGTATGTTGAACATTTTTGCATGGCAATTTTTGACAATTTGTGCAATAAACCATTGTAGTATTACGATACAATTATGTATTTGTACAGTGAAGTATTTTATCAACATGCAATTATAAACATTTTTTACCTTTGTACGTTTATGTTAGTTCAGATAATGCAATAGTAAAATGCAAAGTATAAAAAAGTAGCTTACCTCAGTTATTGTTCCGGAGACGCTTAGGAGTGTTTTTACACTCACTTCTCTCACTGTCTTTATTGGAGACACTGGTGGAGGTGGCGGCTGCAAAATATTAATAGCTTCTTGAATAATTTAGGTATTGCAATTGGTGGCATTCTTGAGATTTTTGTTTGTTTTGTCATAATCAAAGTATCATTTTTGATTAGGTAATTGCGAATTAGCAAGCCATATCCTTCTTTAGTTTGAGCATGGTAGACTTCAGTATAGCAAGTAGCTTTGATAGACGTGCTTTGATCCGCTAATGCCATATGGTACATTACTTTATTTTCCTGTTTTGCATTCTGATAGTAAGTTTTTCCTGTACAGTGAACGATATTTACACGAATTGCCTTTTGGTATGGCTTAGTTTCATCTTGGTTGCTGTCTTTCAAATCTTGAATAGAAATCATCTGCAAAAAACAATGCAAATATTTTAATATTTAATGAAAATTTGGAAGTTGCAACATAGCGTACTTGTACATTATAATGCATATAAGTCAGATAGCTGTCCATATTGGTTTATGATCACTGTAATATGGCTCTAATGTTCCATACTGTTCTAGATTTGCATTTGTAAATATATGATCTAATATTGAATTGTAATCTGTTGTAAGTGAGTTTATTTTTTGAACACAGTTAAAGTTTGATAACATGTAATTTAATAATACACTTTTATTGTGTGTTGTTGCTTGCAAATCAATATTGAAATCACCCATTATTATATATTTATGATTTGGATAATTGTTTAATATGGCTGTTAATATTTGCAATAGTATTTGTATGTGTACTTTTGGTGGCTTCTATAGCATTACAAATAGGTAGTTATTGTTTTTTATTTGTTTAGTAAATTGCAAGATGTCAATTTGCTGTTGTGTTGTAAATACTGCTTGTAATATGTGATTTGTTTTATAATATATTATAATACCATGGTTTGTTTGTGCGTTATGGTATTTATCAAATATTAGCATATTGTAATTGGGAATTACAAATGCATCACTATTTGCTTTATGTGTTGTATTTATCTCCGTAAAACATAGAATATCAGCATTCAATATGTTACTGTCAGCTAATATTAATTGAAAATTTGTTTGTAGTGAGCGTATATTTTGTACAATAATAGTAACGTGGTTTGTAAATTGTGATATCTGAGTTATGGATATTTCTAGCAACATATATGCTTTTAAGCGGAACATTTCTTCATGGACTGTTGGATGTACTAATATTTTTGTTTGGTAAAAGTTTTTTATATATATGTTTTTTAATGATTTTGCTCTACTAATAGCTACATAATGTAGGTGATGTATTTTGCTAATATTAAAGTGTATATAAAGTGGTTCAATTGTTTCGCCTTGTGTTCTATGGATTGTGCATGCTGATGATTGTCGTAATGGAAATTGCTTTCGAATTATAGTTATACATTTTTGGGTATATTGAAAGTTTCTTGATATAGGCAATATTGGTGCCCATTCATGTGATATATTAACATGGTATAGATGTTTGTTTTGTTGTCTAGTACTTTTCCCAATATTGCAATTATCAAAATGTATCCATATTATAATAGGTATGTTATTTGTACAATCAACATATTCAACTATTCCTGTTGCTCCATTTGTTAATCCATCATTGACATTAAGATTAGCAGTTAAATCATAGCAAAGTTTAATTGCAATATGTAGTATGCTTGATAATCCCATTGTTTTTGTAGAGTCTGCTGGTAACTGCTTTAATATTTTTTCTTTTACTTCTTGACTTAGGTCTGAAGCAACTGTGTCTATTGCTAATGTAGTATAAACAGCATGTTGTTGTATATGCTGTAATAATACTCTGTTATTTATTTCATTTACTTCTTTGTTAGTTGCCATTATATATGTTATAGTTTCTTTTATACTTTGTGGAGGTTCTATTTGTCGTAATTTAATGTTTGTTATATCGTTTTTTGTATGTTTGCCTATTCTTAACCTATTGAGCATTTCTGCAAATGGCATGTCATTTAATTGCCTCATTATTTTTGTTAGTTCATACAATTTAAAATGTGTTTGCCACAAGTTAGTGCTTAATGGCCCAAACAAATGTTTTGAATTGTCAAATATGTATGTGTCAAATACAGGTTTCAATTGATAAAAATCTCCAATTGCTAATATTGATATACCTCCAAAAGGCTGGTTAGAAGCTTTTATTTCTTGTAATCTATTGTGTATGAAATTAAACATATTTGCACCTACCATTGAAATTTCATCTATTATTAATACTTTTAAATGCATTAGTTTATTTTGAAGTATGCTCCTGTTTTCATGAGTTAGTTGTTTATATGTTAAAGTTTGTGATACTGGTATTTTGAAAGTACTGTGTAGTGTTTGTCCATCTATATTATGTGTAGGGCTCCCGGTTTTATGGTATCTATTTTTTTGCCATTTCCGTCTGTATTTATCCATATTTATTTTTTGGGCATTTTTTCTGTATTTATCCACATTTATTTTTGCCACAAGCAAAAGATGAAGCTACAGCTAGTATTTTTCCACATTTATTTAAATTGACAATGCGCACCTGCGCCCGGTTGTTATTGGTCAACACAATACATTCATTTGAAAACTTTGCCATTGTAGTACAAGCACATGTGCATTTCAAGAGACTTTGCAGACATTGAGGCTCTTTCTGGTTTGTTAATGAAATGAAAACCACTGAAAACCCGTTCAATATTTGCTGAGGATACTGGAATGGCCAAGAGATTCAAAGAAAGATTACACAGTGTTGGCCATTCTTGCTTCTGAGAACGCCAGTATGTCATTGCACTGGTGTCTTTTTGTGGGATAGAGTGCATTACATATTTCTTGAATTCTTCTTCTACAACATTCATTACATCATCAGAAGCTCCAACCAACATAAATAAATCTTTGTAATCATTGAAATCCTGACTAAACTGAACATTCTTGAATGGGTCCAGGATTGTAACCCGTTTCCAAAAAGAGCTTTAACTCATTTGCCCAGTTATGCTGTGGGCTAGGACAGCATCCCACTTGTTTTTAAGTGCATCCTTAAAAGTAATCATCTCTTTTATTAGGGCATTTGCTTTTTTCTGTGGTAAGATTTGCAATAGGCTGGCGATCATTGGGTCTTGCGTATAGTCTTGCTCTAAAGCCAAGGTCATGTCAACATCTATGGCTGAATATATTTGGTGGGCATGTGTATCTTCTGACTCTAGCTTTTTCTGAATGTTGATGAAACCAGTGAGGGTTTTAACAATGAAACGCAACTTGACATAGAAAGATTGATGGTTTGCACTGTTGGGGCCGAGGAGTTTACATAGGTGATCAATTTTGGATCCAGTGGCTTCTTCATTGTTTACAAAAGCAAGGAAGTAGTGCCATATTTCCAAAAGTCTTACTGCTCCCTCATACCAGCTGAACCATCGGATCACAACAACTGCCCTTGGGTATCTCATTCTTCCGTCTACATTTCCTTGTGAATAAATGCATTTTAAGTTTCGCGCATACTTAAAGACTGCTCCAGCCTTTATAACAAAAGCATACATGTCCCGGTTCTCAGCCTGAGTCAGAGCATAGGAAACAGCAGCATGTATAAGATGACATGGATCTTTTACATGGATGGTATTAATCCTCTGAGCAGCGCGCAAATCAGTTACTGCCTTTGTCATGTAGGATGCAGAATCAGAACATATTGCAACAAGATCATGCCATGATTTTCCCAACTTATGAAGCACACTGTATACAATTAAGGCAATTTTAGCAGAATTACACTCATCAGATACAGTGATGTCGACTAAGGCTGAGCGGCGACCCTTTTCTTCATCATCACAGTAATATGTGACCAATGTTCCAATGGCTGGGTCACCATGCACCTCTGTGGTTTCGTCAAATGTTAATGAGATAGGGACATTTGCTACAGCTTGACGTATGTTTCCGAGCTGTGCTTCAAACACTTCGGGGAGATATTTCTCATACATTTGGCTGGATTTGCACATTGTCCTTGCTGCAGGGCACAGCTGCCTAATCAGGTCTCCAATTGGACCATCAGTCTGGTGAAGTGGAACCCCACCTTCACACAGAGCTTTCACAAACTTGTGCGGGATATCCGCAGCCTCTTCAATATTTTGGCGTGCACGAGTTGTGCATTGCTCCATGGTCATTTGCTCCATGCGGGCCTTCTTTACAACTGGAGCTGAAAGTCTCTCGTGGGTTTTGCTGCTCAGGTGGGCTTTGATGTTATCCGCTGCCCTGTTTTCAATGTCAACAGTTGTCCGACATGACTTGCAGGTGAACATTTTCATCCCTTTAAGGGATACGGCTTCAAATTCTGCATACTCCTGTACGTAATCGTCAATGTCCTTGCGTTTGCGGACCATCTCTATAAATTTAAGGATTTAACAATTAAGCAGCCATTGGTTTGATGTTTAAAATACTGTATGTGACCCTGACAAAACACTAAGCCATTATCTGCACTGCAGAATTGGGTATGTAGGAATTCAAATCCATCAATGGTTCCCGTTGATCTTAGCTTGTACATTTTTAGTTGCAAATAGTTTCTTTTTTATCAAAATTTGTTTACATACAGCACTTGTTTCTTCATTGATATATTCACACACTCACTCAGTAAGTTCCAGAATAGATGGGGCGGTCTGGAGCTGGAGTGGGAGGTTGTTCCACGTCTTCGCTGTGAGATAGGAGGCAAAATATCCTCTGCTTGTTTTATGATGTGCTTTTGCTGTGAAGAGTTACCATCACCGTAGGTGTACACCATACTGACTTAAAACTAGGCATTTTATCGACCTTATAAGGATGAAAGGCCGGGTGGACCCACCGGATTCAAATCTTTTGTCAGAGAGACCCTATTGTTACTTGCAGTTAATAAATAAAAATATTAACGTAGAACAGTGAGCTCTTAACTGTCACGTAAGAGCTGTATGCAAATTGCAAGGTATACGTTAAAGCGTTATGGTTATTCTTCCAGTCTTTGATTATCCTAATGTCGCAAAAAAGGGTTCATTTGGGTAGAAATCAATTCTGATTGTTAAGAAGACTCCCCAACCAGGGTATTAAGTTTTACACTTTGAGTTTGTTTCTCCAGACCAATCACTATTAAACTATGCTGCCTACTAGTATGGTTGTCATGTGACTCCTACACCTTGTAGTTCTTTGTTGCAAACTAGGATATTTTGCATGTCATGTTTGAACTACTCTTGTGGAAAAAGGGAGGAGAATTGCTGATGACAGAAACTCCATGGCTGGGAGACAAATGGCTTGCAATTCCACTTTTAAGGATATTTAGGACATTCTATGATTAGAAATGCATCCCACTTTGTGAATGTATTTTTATTTCAATAACACATATTAAAACTTACATAAACATGTGTATCTATAGGTTAAATTAAATAACGTAATAAGCTAGCTGTAAGCGTTTAGTAAAATGGGAATCAAATGCTAAATATTGGGACCACTGGTGTGATGAGCGCATGAAAATGCATCTCGACCTTGGAAGACCAGTGATGTCTACATACTGGCCGCTGCTGGGCTGAATTTCCCTTTAATCACTTATCATCACGCATGCAGCAACCAGTGACAAAACTGCTTGTGTGTATTTAACCCATTTAAACAGCTCCTGCGACAAATCTGCAGGCCAAGACTTTCTCTGCAAGATGCTGGTGAGGCTGTGAAGTGCCAGCCTTATTGCAGATAATTAGGACTACATGTGCCGCTGTAAATTAATGAGAACTCTGAAAAAATGTGACTTTGGAAGCATGGGGGCGGGGGGGCAGGGGAAATCCTCTTACCTTGCCTGTAGAAACGGCGGCAGGCTGGTGCAGAGCTCGATTTGCCGAACGTCGAGAAGGGCCGGTGCAGGTGCAAACCCTGATGGTGGCAGGAAGGCGTCTTCATACCGGGCAGGGAAAGAAGAAATAGAGTCAGGTGAGCCCCCAAATAAAGAGAAAAAGTTATGAGGGCGAGGCCGTAGCTGTGTTAAGAGGCACGTGGGGGACAGAATCATCATGGCTCTCGAGTCGGTCTGACATCTATCCCCACCCCCCCGTTTGTTAACCTCATGCTAAGTAGGCCAGCTCTTCTCAATGCAGGCGTCCCCCACATCATCGCAGGGGCAGCAAATATATTAGATTCGTGGCATCATTTCAGGGCTGACTCTTGGATCTTTGCCAATGCCTCTCGAGTACATCTGACCCCTATCCCCCCCCCCTGGTGTAATGCAAAGAGACTGTAGTACGACACAAAAGCCTGCCCGATCTATTTTCAACCAATTTTTCTTACAAATTATTTCATAGGCTTGTGTTCGTGAACACCTTTGCCATTCCATGTGCTGTAGAATCAGGATCATTTGAACATTAAGTGTGTAAAATGAAAATCGTTCACATACCCATTTAAACACTTCAGCATGAAAACTGCAATTACGTTCTAATCGCGCCATTCCCTGTTCACTTTAAAGAAGGGATCCATATTGTGTTGACTGTCACCCCAATGTGTGTGCTGAATGCCACAGGGTGCCTTAGTTTATCGCGGTGGTGGAGGGAGAGGGCCCGCCGTCGCGCCATTTCACGATTGATGGCTACTTAGCATTAACCTCATGCTAAGTAGCCATCAATCGTGGAATGGCGCGACGGCGGGCCCTTTCCCTCCACCACCGCGACAAACTAAGGCACCCTGTGGCATTCAGCACACACAGTAATTACAAAATAAACAACAGCCCCCACCTCCCCCTCACCCACATGATGACTCAACATGATCCTCTGCTGATGCTGCTCTGAAAGGGCTCTGTTTTCTCTCTGAATTTGGGTCGTTAATTTATTACATTACTTACTCAGAAGGCGAGCGTGGGATCGCTTCAGCAGCCCCCAATATAAGAAAATTGTTTAAATGCGGCTCTATTAGGGGGCCGGTATGTGACACACTGGTGCACATTTGCGATATTTACATTACCGCACATCACTAAAATTCATGCAGATGTTGCGAAATGCAGTAAGACCGGGTAATATACCGAAAATAAGTACAGAAATACACAGTAATGACCTTAGAGATATTCTCAGATGGTTTGCTAAAACTCCCAGTTGCTTTCTGTTGGGCTGACATGGTAGAAGGGCATGACCTCAATATAAAAACAGCCCTTAAAAACCAAATATGCATTAAGTGACCGATCAATGAAACCCATGGACAGCGAGGCCAATATGGGGCAATCAAAATGACCTCCACCTACTCGTGACAACTTTTCTGCAAGGACATGCCTGCCGGGGCCTACTTAGCATTAACCTCATGCTAAATAGGCCATCAATCGTGGACCCCAGCCGTCTGTTAGTTATGTGTGTGCTGATGCCACAGGGTGCCTTAGTTTATCACGGTGGTGGAGGGAAAGGGCCCGCTGTCGCGCCATTCCACGATTGATGGCTACTTAGCATTAACTCAATGATGCACTGTTCTGTCGAGAATAGTGTCTCCCCAGGGCACTCAAAGTTTAATGTTCAGTGGTTTGTTCAATAAAGTTCAAAAAAAGTTCAATTGTCAAGTGATTTTATTTCAAAGCTTTTCTTGCTGATTATTACTTTCATAATTCATCTCATGGTATACGATTATTCAAATCATTGGCCCAATGCATTTCGGGCTATGCCCTTCATCGGGGGCCCTGTGCAATTCTGTAACAATGACAAATAAAGTACAGTTTCAACTACATTTGTTCATGAAGGTGTAAACTCGGTCAAACAAACATCATACATCTTTTCTATACATGCAGGGGAGGAGGGAAATGGGTATCAGGGGTATAGAAGGATAGAAAGATACTGGGGTGTGAAAGGGTGAGTACTCGGTATGCAATATTGGTCGTGAATAATGGTGAATTTGGGGGTGCCTGGGAAATATGCATAACGGATTGTGAGAGCTCAAAAATGTTCACGAAATCTAACCTGGTCTGACGGGTTGTGATGCCTCCCAGGCGTCAGGTGTGTCTGTTACCGAAAAAAAGCAAGGTACACGTGAGCTGTAGTCAGTCTGCACGCTAATTATAAACAGAGAAACGCAGGTCGGCAAACGGAGATCATCTCCGTTTAATAAGTACGCTTACCGGGTGAAGGGTTCTCTTTGAATCCTGGAGAGGATTCCGGTGATACGCGTTCTATACTCCTGCCGCGTTCAGTTTCAAAGCGGACAAGAAGTTACTTTATTGTCAGAGGGAAGCTGGTTGGTCGTGTGTGCGTGTTGTGCCAAAGGTTACTATTGGTTCCTCGACAGTCACGTGTTCGAGAACAGAGTGTTTGCGAGTCAAAGGGAAAATCTACGTGTAATGCCTGATGTTAGCTCTCGTGGGTACTCTACTTTGCGAAAAAACAGTGTGAGAAAATCGGCATTGAATGGAAAGTAGAAGAAATGAAAGAAAAATATAAATGCATACTGTGTAAATACAAAATGGTATCGTGAGACTCATATTTATAAACTTTCACACCTTTCAGTATGTGTCCAAATAATACCAGAACATCAATGAATTTCAAACTAAAACTTTACAAAAAGGTACATCATTTGTCCCTACTTACCACTCGAACTTATTAGAAACACAAATCAGTGTCTACAAATTTCTAAGGAACTTACGCCTCAGACATTTCTTTTCTAATGTAGTAGAGAAACCTACAACGGATACCGAAACAGACAAACTGAGAGGACTCAGGAACCCCAGCCGCTACATACCACCAGTGAGCCACAAGGTACTTGATGCCTTTGAAAAAGTGGTAAATCAAGACGTCTCAAAGATCTTTAAAGCACCCAGACCCAAAAGAACCAACTTCACCCAAAAATAGAGAATGGCCATTCAAAATCTGGCGGAGAATAAAAACATCACCATACGTCAGGCAGACAAGGGAGGCGCCCTCATAATCATGGACACCGAGTTTTACGAAACGAACGTAAAGGATCACGTGAACGACAACAACACTTACATGAAATTGAGAGGAGATCCAACCAACGAATATAAGAAAATCTTGACTACCATCATTCTTAAAGCGGTTGAAACAGGAATCATTGGCAACAAAGAAAAAGAATACCTCATCAAACAAAATCCATCAGTACCCTACATTTACATGATTCCCAAAATACACAAGCACCCCACTGTTCCTCCATTCCGGCCAATTGTTTCTACAGTCAATTCAATTCATGAACCAGTTGGAAAATTCATCGACAAACATCTACATCCATTAGTACAACAGATTCCTACATATATCAAGGACACAACCCACTTCTTGAACATTTTAGAAGAACATAAGTCTGCATTCACCACTGAGATGATCCTGACCAGCATTGATGTGAAAGCATTGTACACTTCAATTCCTCACGATTTAGGACTAACAGCACTTGAGGACACATTAATCAACAGTGAAACAGTCGAAACAAATCTGAAATTGCTAATCATGGAGTTAATGCACTTCACATTATTCCACAGTTATTTTCAGTACAACAACGAATTTTTTGGACAATGCAACGGGACTTCCATGGGAAATTGTGCCGCCCCGGCATATGCAAATATTTTCATGCACTTTTATGAAACAGAACACATTCTCAATAACCCTCTATGGAAAGACAATCTCATATTGTACAAAAGATACATAGACGACATTTTTCTACTGTGGAAAGGATCAACCACCGAACTAATCTCAGCTATTCAAAATCTCAATAATGTCAATGACCGGATCCAATTTACCTACAACATCAACCAAAAACAACTATCATTTTTGGATGTACTAATAATCAAAGAACAAGATAAAGTACACACAACAGTATTTCAGAAACAGACAGACAGAAACAATTTGCTGCATTTCCAAAGTTTCCATCAACCCTCATTAAAAAAGCATCTTCCATACTCCCAACTGCTACGAGTAAAACGTATCACAACCTCAATACAATTGTATGAAGAGCAAAAAGAAAGTATGATGAAGAAATTCAGTGACCGAGGATACCCTGCAACCATACTGGAACCAGCTGTGGAAAGAATAAAACAAATGAATAGACAACAACTCTTGTTACCATCTACTCCAAGGGAGGAACGGAGATCCGTGTTCATTTCAAAATACTCCACCAGGAGCCACAACATCAAAAAAATCATACTAAAACACTGGCCGTTACTGGCCTTGGAAGATGATTTTAAAGGAATTTTTTCTTCAAATCCCAGATTCGCATATGAACGGACGAGAAACCTCAAAGAATTATTGAAACCAAAAATCATGCAAACTTCCATTACATACAAAGGCACACTGCCCTGTCATAATTGTGGAAATTGTAATTCTATCATCAGAGGGAATGAAATCAACCATCCTTCCAGTGGAAGCAAAATCAAATTGAAAGTCAATGGCACCTGTGATAGTGCCAACCTAGTGTACATGCTTAAATGTCCATGTGGACTCCCATACGTGGGCAAGACATCCAGAAAAATAAAAATCAGACTGACAGAACATCGCAGTAACATTCGCCTCAAATCAAGTAAATCCACCGTGGCAGTACATTTCAATGAACATTACCACAACCCCAGTCAACTGAAGTTTTGCATTCTAGAAATAGTACCCTTACTACCAGGAAGAGACAATGACCAACACTTATTAAGACGCAAACTATACTGGATTAATAAACTGTCATCCACAACCCCAAGAGGTCTTAATGAACGGTTGGAATTCAGCTGTTATCTGTAAAGAAAAGTCTCGTTACAATTTGTTAAAAGGAATTCCTTTATTATTTGGACACATACTGAAAGGTGTGAAAGTTTATAAATATGAGTCTCACGATACCATTTTGTATTTACACAGTATGCATTTATATTTTTCTTTCATTTCTTCTACTTTCCATTCAATGCCGATTTTCTCACACTGTTTTTTTGCAAAGTAGCGTACCCACGAGAGCTAACATCAGGCATTACACGTAGATTTTCCCTTTGACTCGCAAACACTCTGTTCTCGAACACGTGACTGTCGAGGAACCAATAGTAACCTTTGGCACAACACGCACACACGACCAACCAGCTTCCCTCTGACAATAAAGTAACTTCTTGTCCGCTTTTAAACTGAACGCGGCAGGAGTATAGAACGCGTATCACCGGAATCCTCTCCAGGATTCAAAGAGAACCCTTCACCCGGTAAGCGTACTTATTAAACGGAGATGATCTCCGTTTGCCGACCTGCGTTTCTCTGTTTATAATTAGCGTGCAGACTGACTACAGCTCACGTGTACCTTGCTTTTTTTCGGTAACAGACACACCTGACGCCTGGGAGGCATCACAACCCGTCAGACCAGGTTAGATTTCGTGAACATTTTTGAGCTCTCACAATCCGTTATGCATATTTCCCAGGCACCCCCAAATTCACCATTATTCACGACCAATATTGCATACCGAGTACTCACCCTTTCACACCCCAGTATCTTTCTATCCTTCTATACCCCTGATACCCATTTCCCTCCTCCCCTGCATGTATAGAAAAGATGTATGATGTTTGTTTGACCGAGTTTACACCTTCATGAACAAATGTAGTTGAAACTGTACTTTATTTGTCATTGTTACAGAATTGCACAGGGCCCCCGATGAAGGGCATAGCCCGAAATGCATTGGGCCAATGATTTGAATAATCGTATACCATGAGATGAATTATGAAAGTAATAATCAGCAAGAAAAGCTTTGAAATAAAATCACTTGACAATTGAACTTTTTTTGAACTTTATTGAACAAACCACTGAACATTAAATTTTGAGTGCCCTGGGGAGACACTATTCTCGACAGAACAGTGCATCATTGAGTTGTATCCAACCCAAGTACAGTGGGTTTAACCTCAGAGGCACCTCCCACCTTCAATGAACTTATAAACACATTAAACCCAAGGAGTGCGCATCCCTACTTCCAATTGGATTTCACGTTACTTAGCATTAACCTCATGCTAAGTAGGCCATCAATCGTGGAATGGCACGACGGCGGGCCCTTTCCCTCCACCACCTCGATAAACTAAGGCACCCTGTGGCATTCGGCATACACAGTAATTACAAAATAAACAAAAGCCCCCACCTCACCCACATGATGACTGAACACGAACACGATTCTCTACTGATGCTGGGGCATGGGGGGGGGGGGGCAGGGGAAATCATCTTACCTTGGTTGATGAATCAGTGGCGTGCTGGTGCGGAGCTTGTGTGGTGGAGCCCTGGAGATGCAGAACGTCGAAGTGCCGGTGCAGGTGCAAAACCTGATGGTGGCAGGAAGGGGTCTTCTAACCAGGCAGGGAAAGAAGAAATAGTCAGGTGAGCCCCCATATAAAGGGAAAAAGTAATGAGGGCGAGGCCGTAGGTGTTGGCACGCCCACACACATAGGCTTGATTCCCACGAGGATTGGCTCAGGTGAACGGCTGTCCTTCAAAGACCCTGCGCCAATTTGTCCACACGAGGGCACTAAAGGACTGATTGAATGGGATTAAAATGAATTCAGGCAGCGCGCGGCAACATTTGCCAGTGTTTTGCCGTTTCTATTTATAAATACAGACAAAGGAAATATACATTTCTGTCTGTATTTATATGTATTTATCCGTAAAAACGGAAAACCGGGAGCCCTAATTATGTGCTGCTTTACCTGTTGGTGCTGTTAGTAATATATGAACATTTTCTGGATTTTCTCCGGCTTTAGTATTGTAGTAGCGTAATAAAGTCTGATGAAGTGCTGTTATAAGGAAGCTTTTTCCTACGCCTGCACCTCCAGCACAAAAAGTATAAAAAGGTAGTTTTTGTGTCTTAATTGCATTTAGATGATGATAAATAAAGTTTGCTTGTTCTAATGTTACATTTTGCATTAGGTCATTGTATTTGTCTTGTGGTAACATATTATTTATTAATGCTTCTTCTTCTGTAGTAGTTCTAATTCCTAAATCTAAGGATATGTCATACTGTAATTCTTGATGATATAGTTGATTTTCATTATCTAAATCATCGGGTATTATTGTTACAGGTGATAATGTAGGTGTAAGTATTGCATCATTTTCTGTTGATATATTACGTTTATTAAGTATTTCATTTTGTTTATTATATATATAATGGTTTGCCTCAATTATTGTTTGTACTTCTAGATATCTTTCATAGTATGTGTCTTTTGTACCAATTATATTGCTTTCTATTCGCCATGAATAATATAGTAATAATAATTCTCTGTAATAATTTTCTGAATCATTTAATTTGTTGAATCTGCAGTACCGGATAATTTTTCGTTGTGTGCGTTCAGTATATATAATATTGTCTTCTTTATTAACAATGTTACCAATTTCAATTTCTTCATCATCTGAGCTATAAAAGTTGGTTTCTAAAAGCAAGCTATCATGTTTGTTTATAATGTTTTTTTTTGCTGTTTGTTTTTTAGTATTGTAGTTTGATGCATAGTCTGCTAGCGTGCTTTTTTCCAATGTTATTGGGCGTGTGCTGTATTTTACAAGTATATTGTCAAATTGTATATCTGTTGATGTGTCTGGTAATGAGTTAATTGTGTTTATATCTTTCATTAAGTATGTGCGTTTATTTGGTGTATTTGTATTTATAAATACAAACGATCGTGAAGCTTTTCGTAATGGTATTTGTAATATTAGGTAAGCTGCTTCTTGTGCACTAATTTCAGTACAGTTTAAGAATTTATTCCCTATGTGTTTTAATTGTTCTTTAATATTTGGATTGTGTTGTACTTCTTTTGTAGCTTGTGCAATTATTTTACTTAATCCTCTTTGAGATTTACTGATATATGTAACAATATATACAGCACATGCATATGCATCTAAAACGTATTGTAAATCTATGTTAGCTTGCCATGCTTGTAATATTATGTTGTTAGAGTTATTCATAAAACACTCAGCTGGAGTTCTTTTTAGAGCTATAGTTGTTTTTTGTATCAAATATTGTATGCATGTTATATATTGTCCTTCGGTTAATTTCATTTGTAACAAGAAATCATTAAATGTATAAGTAGTAAATTCTTGTGTATGCATTGTTGTATGAATTAATTGTATGTGCTGTTTTATAACATCATTGTTTTTTTCTAATTGCAACGGTTCTAATAGAACAGTATTCTGCATAGGATATCTAGGATATTGGTACTTACATGTCTTTTTATGATTAATGCGACAGTTCTTAGTATGTCCATGTTTTTGCAAGGGTATTCAATGTTGTATATTTGAGTTTTCATTTTTACTACATGTTATATGTTTGTCAATAAATTAAGTTACTTCTTCATTTTTTGATCCATTATACTTTGGTGCATTATGTATCCAAAGTAATGCATGTATATGTGGTGATCCGCGTTGGTTGAATTCTACTCTGTAAAAGTAATCTACAATTTTACCAATAGGATTACTTTTGTGCAATAATATGCCATTAAAAAATGTTCTTACTTGGTAATCGAAATGGCGAGCACATATAATGGGGTTTTGTTGGATCAGTGTACATTTGCTTTCCCAAGACATATTTGCAAATTCTTCGCGAGTGCATTCTTTGTTATTATTAATTCGTAATAATATGTTAATTAAATGAAACCATTTTGTTTCTGCTGCTGATAATGTTACTCCTAATTGTCTTAGCATTGCAAATATTTCCTTTTTACAGTTTTCCCAGTATGGAGGTGAACTGCGTATTGTTTTTAAGATTGTGTAGCCTTCATTATACTGTAGTATTCCTTCTAAATTGTCTTTTATGTCTTTTACTGTTATAACTTGGCCATTGTTAAAATGTTTTTTTAGTGATATAAAAATATTGTCTTGTATTTGTTTAACTTGTAATTTTTTAAGTTTAAAAAACATATTTGTTACTGATTGAGCTACTCTCTTGTCACAATTTCTTAGTTCACATTGACAAATTGTACTGTAATGTACTGGTACATGTCTATCTTCATTTGCTGGCCTACGTTGTCCAGCAAATATTGTTGGGAATGCTAAGTATTCTGAATCTTTATCTTCATATAAACCACGTGGTATGTTATGTTCTGCAGGAGCTAAACTTAAAATATTAATGCTATCTATTATTGTTTCATTAGTTAACATTGTATCTAAGTTTCCTGCTGGTATGTTATCTGTACTGCTTGATGTATTACGTGTTTCTGAAGTGTTTTTGTTGTCGTTTCTTTCTTCTGGTATATATTCCCAATTTTTGTTTACTGTTATTCCATATTCTCTAAATAATGCACTATTGTGTGCTAAATATAGGGCTGCTTTTTTACAATGTTAGGTCTGACATTTTCTAAATGTGTAGATGATTTGTAATTTAACTTGCGTTTTAATTTAATAGGTATTGTCATGCTATCATGTGTTTGTCTTGGTAATATTGTAACAGTAGTCATGACATCAGCTGGTACATTAACAACAGCACCTGATAAAGACTTTTGAAAACCACGAGGTAATGTTCTTATTTGTAAAAAAGGTATTCTTGGTGAAACTAATCTTTCTTCTAAGTTATGTAGTACAGTTCAGGTGGTATATCTGGAAATTTCATTACATTAAATACTGAACTTGGAGGCATTTTCTTTTGACTAATATATGTGTAGCATGTTTTACATATACAATCTGTTTTTTTGTGAACTTATATCACATAATATAAATGTTTTTTGGTGTTTAATGCTATGTGTTTGTCTTACTGTTTCTTTATTCCATATTTGATTACAAATAGTACATATATATTCTGGCCCATATTGTATTTCTTGATGACATTTTGCAATGATATTTGTTTGCAATGTGATATTTTCTATTATATCACTATGTTGGTAACTATTTGTTGCTGGGTGATTATGTATAGTAGAGTATTTTTTTGTTAAAGATGGTGTAGATAAGTTTGTTTCAGTTGTATGTGATGTTGATGCCGTTGTTGTTGTTGTTCATTAGTATTGCTTTTATTGTATTTGTCAGCATTATCAATGTTTTTATTTGTGGGTGAAGATGTAATAGTTTCATATGTAATGTGGGATGCTTTTGCAGTATGTACAGTCATATGCTTTCGTGTATTTGCTGTAGCTTTATTTTTATTTCTTTGGATTGTTTTTTTTAAAGAATTTCTTTGAACTGTATTTATATTTATTGGCATTAATTGTATTATAATATTACTATTATCAGCAGGCAGTTCAGTAAGGATAAGGTGCAATACATAGTTTATTACTATACTTGCTGTATTTATTCTTATAACAGTACTTGTTAACTTAACATATATATGTTCTATTAAATCTGTTGTATGGCAATAATATATGAAAAATGATTTGCTTGTTTTACCTATTGCAAATATTTTGTTATGTACAAACAATATTATAGCATTATATGTTGTTAATTTAGCATGTAATACTTTTTCAATCTCTTTTTTTAAACTATTTTGCATTGATATGTTATAATTGCAGTGTTTGGAAAATGTAATTGAACGTATTATATTATTGTACTCTATATAATTAGGTATGTCTGGTATTTCTATTTTTTTCCCATAAAAAGTTTCCATTTCTGCTTGTAAGTTGTAACTTAATTGCATTATATTATGAAGGTCTTGTTCAATCCATTTAGATGCATTGTGAGTGCAGTTATATATAATTGCAAATATACTATTGCTAATAAATATGTTGCGTTCTGTATTAATTTTGTTATATTTATAATTAATTTCATCTGATGGTATTAAAATGTTAATATTACATGTAATTGCATTGGAAGTAAAGTTTTGTTTTGTATCTAAGTTTTGTAATTGTTGTTCATCAATAGGTAGTTTTAATTCTTGTGTTATTACTGAGGTTGGTAATATACTGGCGTTTTTTGAGTTTTGTGTTTCTGTTGTCTTTGTGTATGCATTTTGTTGTATATATGGTTTTGTATATTTTGTTGCTCTGCAAGTTCTCTTTTTTTTAGGCTTGGGCTGTTTAAATTGCTTGATTTATGTACTTGTATTTTTAAATTTGGCACTATAGGTGTTTCATTTGTGACTATAGTAATATGTGGTGTAGGCATATTAGTATCATTCTGTATACTATTATGTGTTGTTTTCTTTTTTTTAATCATTTTTATTTTTGGGGGGATTACAGTGTTTGTATGTAGTCTTTTTTTGGGTGAAGTTTGGCTGTTGTCAATATGTGTAATTGTTTTTTTTGTGGTTGATGGTTGTTCTTTTGTTAGTGTTAGAGTATTTGCTGTAATAAATTGTGGTAATATAGATTCTTTGGGAGACGTACCTGTACTAGGATTAAATAGTGTAGGATTATTTGTGGCATGCATAAAGTATTTTGGTATTGTATATGCAGTATTTTTAATGTTATTTTGTTGTGCTTTTTTAAAGGATTTTTTTGTATGCGTTTTTCATATTTATTCCAGCCAATTCGAATGGTACATTATCTGCATTATTTTTTTTTATTTGGTGAGCTAAATTGTAAATGTAGTTCATTACATCAGGTAAAGTTTTTTTTGCACAACTATACTTGTTCCATGTGGATGCGGCATTCCATTGCTGTCTCTACTATGCGAATCAAAAATAAAATAATGATCTCCAGTTTTCATAATAGATATGGCATATATATCCATGCATAGCAAAACTCCTGAATTAACTAATGATATTGTCAATGCTGTTTGTATGTCTGGGTATAATGTATCAAATTGCTGTAATATGTTTTCATAGTATGGTTGACATGTTGTAATAGAATATATGTTGTTTATGTGTGTAATATATTTAGGTAAATCATCAGGATGCATAAGATCTTGTTTATTAAAAAGGTGCATATCTTGATATAAAGCATCTCCTAGATCCATAATGTAATGTAAGTCCTCTTTGTCCCATGTATGTGCTGGTTTTTCATAGTTATGAATAATAGCAAATGTACTATTCGGTAAACATTGTTTGCCTTTTGATATGACTGAAAATTTGTCATGTCCTTGATGGTAATTAGCTTGTATTATTTTGTGCATTTTTTTTGGCAAATGTTTTTTTAATGTATTATTTGTTGTTACAAATGGTAAGTTATAGTTGTTGTTATTTTAAAAGTTTGTAGTTGCGCTATATGTTTTTGCTAATTTAAGCTTTTGTTTATCTAACAACGTCAATTAAAGCTATTCTAAGTTATTGTTGGTCAACATGCAAATATAAATTGTCAAAATAAATGTCTTACCTTTGTTGTTTTCTCTTGTTGCAATTTTCTGTAGAAATAAGCAAATATTAGAATTAGTAGTGAAGTAATATTAGTGAAGATGCATTGCATTAATGCTGTACTAATAATATAAGTGATACCAACATAGAATACGCACAGCAGTACTGCAGTTAAAGATACCTATAGGAAAAGCATAGTTTACTAATGTTATGATAATGACACTTATAGGAAAGAGGCAGTGCAATAATGCTATTATAGTAATAACCACAGAGTACAAATATTGCATTAATGTTATATTAGTGACCTATAGAGAAGAGGCACTGGATGAATGCTATTAAAGTGATACTCACACAGATAAAGTACTGCACTAAAGCTATAAGAATGACAAATACAAAGAACAGGCACTGCGCAAGTGCCATGTGAAGGAGATTTACAGAGTATAGAAAGTGTAGTAATGCAATGAGAGTGACACTAACATAAAATAGCTATTACTAATGATTTTATATTAATAGCCATAGTTAATAGGCAGTGCACTAGTGCAATGAATTGACTTTAGATCTGATAGAGGACATTAACACACAATTAGATACTGTAACTGAGTCCATTCCATTGGTAAATCTTGCCAACGGTTTAGACCCAATTATGATAGAGGCATCGCAAGCCATTTTTAATATTGAAAATACCTCTATTGTGAATGATACATTAAACATAAATGTGGACTGTTCTGTTCCTAACCCTACTCCTGACATACCCATAGTTACCAGTAGTAATACTCTGGATGACTTAATTTTTACTTCAAGAAATCTGAGAGGGCTGAGGGAGGGGGCTGTACAAAAACTACCGCCACAAAAGTTAGCTACAAATGTACCAAGTTCTAAGGGGAATCCTCAGGTTCAGAAAAAGCAGGGGAAGGATCAAGCAAAGAACAGCCTTAAAAAAGGGAGTAAAAAAAGGAACCGCAGATCCTGTATGTGCTGGGGAAATGCCCAGCTTAGCCCTGTTGTGTAAAGATTGTACCTCCAACAGTCATTTAATAATGAAGGTTGGAGAACTTGTCACTGCTCATCTTGCGACCATAGATACACGACTGGGACTAATAGAAAAACAACTGAATGAATTAAGCACCATAATTAAAGGACCCCCAGCCAAACCCCTAAAACCTCCACCCCCTCCCCAGCAAAAAATTCCCCAGCCAACACCAAGAACTAATCCACCCCCTACTACTGCCACAACTAACTCTAAGGCACTCCCGATGGCTAAGAACTTGACAATAAAACCAATGGTGCAAACCCCAACTGCAAAACCCCAAGACAATAACAAAAATATTGCAGGGGATAATTCCACCATTGGTAAAGAAAAAGCCAAAGAGGCAAATAAGGGGAATGAGAGGCACAAAGGGAAGAATAAACGATTTGCAGCTAATCTACCCCCAGGTTCAAGTCCATATGTTGTAGTGATGACAGGAGTACCTGAGACCCCCGACAATATAGACGAGCCATCTTGGTCGCTACTTAACAAGGTTACACACTGGCTGAATAATAATAGGCCTTTACCATCATACTATGTAAGCAAAATCTTAACAGTACGAAGAGTACCCTGGATTGGCCACGAGAAAAAGAGAGTTCAAGGTGACTGTATTATTATTAATTTCAATGACCCTCGCACAGTGGATTATATTTGTTCCTGGGTCAATGAGGGATACACCGAGGGCATTGAGACAAGGCACCTTTCATACTTCTACCCGCCAAGAGGAAATCCCAGACAACAATGCTATGATGATTATGATTGTGGCTTAGATGAAGGGTGGACCCAGGTAGGACAGAGAAACAACTGGGGAGAATGGGGGAGAAATAACCATAGGCAAAATAATAATAACAATCATTGGAATTTTCAAAGACCCCATTTAGCAAGGGATCCAACCTGGGGGTTCCCTACATCCAATAGATTCGATGCCTTCAATACTTTGGATATGGTAGACTGACTCCCATTACCACTCGAATTTCAAAATAACCCACTAGATGCCAGTGTTAGGGACAAAAATATCAACGAAGCTCAGGCAGGAAGCATACAAATAGATGAGATAAATGCCTCACCAGTACAAGGATTGGTCAATGCATTGGGTGTGTTGGGGCAATTAGTGCTCTACGGAAAAGAAGAATGTGTCAGACCCCATGATTTGGGAATACATGAAGGTAGTGAATACCCAAAGGAGCATAATAAGGAGCTTAAGATCATAAGCTGGAATGTTGCGGGATTACAGCAAAGGGTCTCTGATCCTGAATGGTTAAAGGTTATTTCCGAAAAGGATATAATATTATTCCAGGAAACTTGGGCGACAACAGCGGTGCATATAGAGGGTTTCCATTGCTATTGTATCAATGCCAGAAAGCCTGTCTTTGGCCGCCCAATTGGAGGTCTACTGACAGGGTTTAAGATAAGCATAGGAGGATCTATAAAATTGATTCATTCAAACAATCCAAATATCCAAATAATTGAGTATACTCGAAGGGTACCATACTATCTTATTAACTTTTATAATAACGATTTTAGCTCTACTCCGAACAGGAACTTTATTGAACTTTTCGGAGAACTATCTAAAATAGAGGAAAAGCTCCACTATCAAATAAGTACCAGGACAATATTGGCAGGAGATTTTAATGCCAAGTTTATAACATCAAAAACGAACAATGTACAAATAGATAGGGCATACAAACGGGGCAAAGAACTAGAATGCTTCCTTAATGAACACATCCTAATAGATATAATGGATGTTGACAAGAAGGAGCCACTTATTTATATTCCAACCTTTAGAGGAAGAGATTCTTCTAGCACAGTGGATTATATTTTCATGTCCTCTGACCTAATAGATAGAGTTAATAAGGTTGGCATCCTTGAAACTGCCTTTGGGGACCATAACGCTTTAGAGGTCAACATTGGCTTAGGCCCCACGAATGCCCTTGTTCGATCCCTGGGGGCAAGGGATATTACGGTTTCAACTAACAAATTGAGGTTAAAATGGCGGGGAGTAAATAGTAAACAAGTAACGGACACTATTACAAGCAACCATGGTCCGTTACTTGAATCATGTTCTCTGGATGATGGGAACCATTGCAGAATAGTAAAAGACTTTTCTAAACTCTGCATTACTATTAAATCCCTCTTAAGTGTCCCTATCAAACAAACCGCCCATGAGCCAAGGTGGTTCGATCGTCACTGCTCGGCAGCAAATAAAGCTCTTCGTAGAGCTCTAAACTGTAAACCGAGAAGTAAAACAGATGTGAGGATCGCCAGACTAAATTATAAAACAGCTACAAGCTCAAGGAAGGCTGCTCTACTAACTGAGCAATGGGAGGCACTAACAACTGCTGCCACCCTGGGGAGCAGCACCACCTTTTGGCCTGCCGTTAAAAAGATGCGGGATATGGGTAAGCAACTAACCCCGACCAGTTGTACCATAGCAAGCGAGCAATGGGAATTGCATTTTTCTAAAATATATGCCAGTCCTGGCGTGGTTTTAGAGGATTATACCCCAGGAACAGTGGAATCCCTAGAAATCACTGTGGGGGAAGTCATCGTGGCCATAAATCAGAGCCTTGGAAACAAGGCACCTGGGCCCGACGGCTTCCCAATAGACATAATTAAGCACAACCCAGAACTCTGGGGAAATATTTTTGTCAACCTTTTTAATAGTCTACCGTTTGCCCCAATACCTGCAACCTGGTCCACGAGCATAATAGTGCCTATTTATAAAAAGGGCGAAAGATCTGAGCCCGCAAATTATAGGCCTATTTCGCTCTTGGACAATACTTTAAAAATCCTGGGCAGGGTACTCTATAATAGAGTTAATGACTGGGCTGAGGAAATGGGGGTACTTGACCGTTGCCAAATGGGTTTTAGACGCAAGGTGGGAACCATCGAACAATGTTTAAATTTAAACCTTTTAATCAGCAAATATAATATTGCTAGGGCGTCTCCCATTTACTTGGCGTTTATGGACTTATCGTCCGCATTTGACCTGGTAAACAGGTCAAAATTGTGGTCGATTTTACTGTCGTATGGCCTGGACCCCCCCCTGGTACACTTCCTTGCCTATTTACACAAAGATACAAAGGCACAAGTACGAATAGACATGGAGGGTACACTCTCCGGTCCAATTAATGTAGAGAGGGGGGTGAGACAGGGGTGCGTTTTAGCACCCCTACTATTTATTATTTACATAAATGGCCTGAGAGACTCCTTAAAAAAGGCTACCCAAGATGTCCCTAAAATTAAAGGTCAGCAACTACCGTGCCTTTTATACGCGGATGACGCTGTGCTTATGGGATTAACACCCAACGCCCTACGGGCACTAGTCAGGGATTTTGCATCATATATGGGGAATTTGGATTTAAAAGTAAATTTTAAAAAATCATTTACTATGTCTTGTGGGCCGGGTGCTAAGCAATTAAATTCTATCACGATAGGAGCTGACAAGCTGCTCCTAACTAAAACATTCCCATATTTAGGTATGGTCTTTGCTGCGAACGGCCTGTGGAGTGGGCATATTGCCCACGCCACAGGCAAGTTCTCAAAGGCCATAAACTCTATTTTATCTCTCCCCAAACCGAGGAAAGTTGGAGCAACTAAAGCAATTTTAAAGATTTATAGGCTCCAATGCATCCCAGTGGCAACTTATGGTGCCGAAATTTGGGGGTCGGTAAAAACCCCCTCAATACAAAGAGAAGAAAATCGGCTCTGCAGGAAGCTACTGGGGGCTCCCATTTCATCGTCAGGGTTTATCTGTCACTCGGAGCTGAATGCACCCTATATTAGTGACTTTATTGCAGCCAGGCCTGCATTATTTTGGCTAGCTATCTGGGTAAACGAATATGCTAGCCTAACACATGACATTTTGAGGGAATGTCTGGCTTGTGATAAATGGAATAAGATCCCATGGTTCCGTGGCATACAAGAGAGTCTATCTAGTATAGACAGGGGCAACCTCTTTGAAAACCCATCTTGTATACAGAGGGCAGACAAAAAGGTAGTCCAACTTGAACTGTATGCCAGTTACAGGGAAAAAAGATTGTCAGAAGAGATAAAGAAACAAACTGTTGTGTCCTATATTAACAATGGCCTATTAACCCAGCAGCTTCCGTTGTATTTGACTCTACCAATGTGCTACTGGGAAAGATCTCTATTGTTCAGACTGAAAGCAGGAACGGTAAAATTTTTACTCTGTTTTCCTATGGGACACACTGTAGCTGACAAGACTCCGTGTCCCTGTGACGGAACCAGCAAACAAAATGATGTACATTTTTTCTTCATGTGTAAGTTTTATATGAAATACATTAAATGGTTTTTAGCACCATATTTTAAAAAATATAGACCCATTTCCCTGAACCAGTCTTATTTGATGCTTTTAAGACTGGAGGACGATGAACTCATATTTCGGACAAGCTGTTTTTTAAAGGTTATTTTTAATGTACGTAGAAGTATGGAATACCCATGAATTATTAATGTCTGTTGTTTCTTTCTTGCACTTTTGAAATGCGTGACGTAGCAAATGCACTAATAATGCACCTTATAGTGTCTATTGTACCTATTGTAACTGTAATTGTAAATGCCAATTTGTTTTAAAGTGTGCTTTTATGGATTTTTGAAATCCGAATAAAGATTTTTGAATTGAAAATTGAATTGACTTGTATAGAGAACAGGTGTTGCATTAATGCTATGATAGTGACATCTATAGAGAATACATATTTAACCACTGCTATAGAAGTGACACTTCTAAAGAATAAGCACTTTATTAGTACAATGGAAGTGATACCCATAGAAATCATATACTACACCAATGCTATGATAGTCACATTAATAGAGGATATGCATTGAATGCTATGATACTGACACTTATATAGAATATGCATTGCATTAATGCTATAGGACGACAGCTATATAGAATAGATACCGACTAGCATAATGTTGTTGATACCCTACAAAGTAGGTAATGTACTAATACTATAATAGTGACACTGATAGTGAAGAGGTAGTGTACTATTGCAATGAGAATGACACATATAAAGAATAGACATTGCATTAATGATATGATATTGACACTTATAATGAATAGGTAGTGTATCAATACTGTAGTAATAATACTTTTAGAGAATAGGCATTGTAACAGTACAATGGGAGTAATGGCCCTAAAAAACAGTGCTATTATATGAACAGTCACAGAAGAAAAGCAGTGCACTATTGCAATGCTAATGACATACATAGATAATAGGCAATGCATTAATGCTATGATAGTGACACCTATGGAGAATATACACTGAATGTTATGATAATGACACTTATAGAAAATATGCATTGCATCAATGCTATATTAATGACACCTACATAGAGCAGACACTGCATTAGTACAATGGGAGTGATACTCACACAAAATAGTCAATGTATAATGCTATAATAGTGACACTGATAGAGAATAGGTAGCACAATAGTGCAATGAAAATGACATACATAGAGAATAGTCAATGCTCTAATACTATAATAGTGTCACTAATATGGAATAGGCAGTATACTGATACTGTAGGAATGACACCTATAAATAATTAGATATTGCACCAGTACATGTGGAATTATACACACAAGAAACAGGCAATGCATTAATGCTATTATATTGATACTTAGAGAAAAAGCAGTGCATTTGTTAAATGAAATGACATATATAGAGACTAGGCATTGCACTAATGCTATGAAGGGGACATCCATAAAGAAGATGCAGTTCATTACTGCTATATGAATAACATCTATGGAGAATGTATTTTGCATTAATGGTGTAAGAGTAACACCTATAGATAAGAAGCATTGCATTAATGCTGTTATAGTAACACTTATAAAGAATATAAACTAAATGCTAAGTGCAATGGAAGTAATATGTATAAAGAATAGAAAGTTTACTAAAGTTACTTTCTTTCTTTAACACCAATTAACCTTTAAATAAATGATTGGCTGTCTATTTAACATATTTTTGTTCTTATTGCTGAATCCAGTAAACAGCAGTCTAGTGCTCCTGTTGACTAGGGGGCCACATGCAAAGGGCAAGGGGAATGATAGTCTTGCACTAGGTCATTAATACTTTGAATATTAATGATTTAGAGCATGACTGGGAAGTAGTGGCTGTCCGCTCTGGGCCACTCAGGGTCTTGAGTTAGTTCAGCAGTAGGGAACTGCTCCTGCAATAGACCGCTAAATTTACCCTATTTTTTTCTTTAAATAACTTTGTAAGCTTTGAACTTAGCACCATGCAAACACACATACAGACACACACATCAACCCAAGCAAATGCAAATTGATAGCTAAGTCCATAAACTCACACTTATAATTATAACTATATAACACCAGAAAGAACTCTGGTAAGGTTGGAGACATGTTCTTAACACAGAACCAGCATGATACAAGCACAAAAATGTTTTTTTACCAAACTAATATTCACATAACAAGCACATTTCCCACCTTAACTAGTCTTTGAGAAGTACCAGAACCATGAGGCAAGCCACACAGATTTTAAAATGCCTACAAACGACAGAAGAGTGCTCTGCTAATGCTAGTAATTCTGTTATCAGCACACAGATACTAGCTTATGATTTGATTTGAAGCATGCTGCCAGTGTGCATCTATTGCTAAGGGAGCCCATGTCACTGGCTATGTATTTTAACAAGAAGTACCAGCTTCATACTAGTAGATGGCTTTGTCTACGCCAGACCCATCACAGAAGCCATTAATGTCAGCCCATCTCAGCAAGTGCACATTCTTGGTAGCTTAATCCAAAGCATCCCTTTTCCATATGAGAATAACACAATGACTTCACCTGACCTAGCTTCTACTCGAAATTTAAACTACAGATCAACTCTAGCTCTCTTTGGTAATGCCCAGATTCTAGGATCGGAATCTCCTGAAATACCCATTTTCAAAGAAATTTGATTTACTATCAACATAATACACAAAATCACATCTTGGAAAACCTGCAATAATGAGATCGTAATGGGTTTTGATTTGCTCAGCAGCTAATAGAATACATTTATATGGCTCACTACTAAGGTCTGAGGGGAAACGAAAATAGGTTCGGCAAAGGACATGGTGCCACTGTCATGAGAGTTGGACAACAACAGTATTTCATACCTTGACATGGAAAGGTGCTGAGTTTTAGTAGTCACTAACAGGGCTGACACGGCATGGGATACAGTGACCCTAGCAGGTGATCTTACCACAGTATTCCCAGAGGCATCATCTAGATAACTAGCAATAGCCATCGGTAAGCCATTGTGCCACCTTAGGGCAAAGTGAGAGGGCGAGCTGAACTAATGATTGATTCAGATATCCAGTCCCAGATTTACTGTGTATTTGCCTGGGCGCACACTTTGTGAGGTGGTGCAAATGGCAGCATTGATCAACTTTGTGGCACAAAACATATTCTGCTAAAAATTCGACATGAGCACGATGCCAAAATGCTATGTGTCAAATAGTAGCAAACTCTTAATAATGAATGGAAATGGGGCGTAACGTGGAAGCAGCACAGACATCTATGCGACTCTCATAAAGATAGACGTATAAAAACTAATATGACTTGACTTTTCCATGAAAGTCTACCGATAAATAAAACCAAGTACAAACAATGGGCAAGCGGAATATCATGTTATCTTCCACACAAACCATGTAATTTTCTCAAATTACATATTTTACTCAGCAGGCATGTGGGTAATCGCCATTCCAAATAACTTTTACTTGAGGGTGTACCTTGAGTACAAACATTACACAATATCCTGTTTTCTTGCCTTTACATGAAATCCAGAATTAGGAAATACTTGAGATTACCTTTGCATTATTAACATTTTACCTGGGATTACTATACCGCAAGGACATACTAATGGTAGAATATACGCCATACAAAATAAAATCCTATAAATTATTGGACAATTTGCAAAACATATAAAAAATGTAGCCTTTTGTATTGAAAGCAAAAACAACATTATTTTATGTATTACTGCAATAAATGCTAAATATTTTTTATAATGTAAATAGATGTTTCCTGTAACAAAAGTTCATTTAAAGAACGAATTATATTGTAACATGTATGAACGCAAATAAATCTTGTTATGAAAAACACTTATTGCAGTATTATGAATAGGTATACATCAGCACAATCAAAAATGTTATCTTTGGTAAATGCGTAAATTAAAATGGCGGCTACTATGTCTTATAACCGCGTTGTCAAGCAATGCGGTCTAGTCTTTTTTTCTTGTGTGTGTTGTTGTAATGGACGTATGCAACAGCCAATGAAATTGCAACGTTCTGTTACGTAGCGTAACAATGCGTGCGCATTAAATATTTAGATTGTACCTGCGTAGTTCGAAGAAATGGCGACCTGGTGTGCGTCTAATCGGTAAGCTTGTTTTTTGACATTGGGATTAATTTATTAATATGTATGTAATTATATATTGTTTGTAGAATAATCGCTATGTTTAGTTAACGCAGGTGTATTTTATTAGGAAGTTGTGTAGTACGGCAGCAAATGTATTCGTTGTTACGTAACGCATAATGCGTGCTCGTTAAATATTTAAATCGTAACTGCGTAGTTTGAAGAAGTGTCGACTCAGCTGTGCGTCTAATCGGTAAGTTTGTTTACTGAAATTAAATTAATTTATTAATATGTATGTAATTATGTATTGTTTGTAAAATAATCGCTATGTTTTTGTTAACGTGGGTGTATTTTATTACGAAGTTGTGTAGCACGGCAGAAAATGTATTGATTAAAGCTACTAATTTTGCACTCACCGTTACGTACAATGTGTGCAAAACATAATAATTAATGTTTGCGACTGCGCGTGCCAGGTCTTTGTACGATACATTTTACATTGTTAGGAATGTTGTATAGTAAGCGTTGTATAGTATGTGCACAATTAGTATAAATAAAAGCTTGCAATTTTGCGCGCGCCATTATACAGCCCATGTGTGTAGCATGTACCTTTATGGATAGTAATAATTTTGCATGCACCATATGTACAATGTCTGCAAAACATAACAATGAATGCTTGTAACTGCGCATGCCTGTTTCTTGTAAAGTACGGTTTATATCATTAGTAAATTTGTATAGTAACAGTTTTATAGTATGTGCATAGTAGTTATAAATAAATGTTTGTAACTTTCCGTGCACCAATACAAGCCCATGTGTGTAGCACATACCTTAATGCTTGTAACTTTATGCGCGCCTTATGTCGGATATGTGCGTTTTGTAGGAATAAATACTTGTTACTCTGTACTACCTTTGTTTGAGAAATTATATATAAAGTTGTGTGGCGGCTATGTGCAAGATCTGTCTGAAAACTTTAAATTTTGCGGGCGCCAATATGTGGCATGTGTGAGTAACTTGTAAATTATAAGTTGCGTAGTGGCTATATATAAGGTGTATGAAATAATACTTGTTAATTTGCACGCGTCATTATGTGGCATGTGTGTAGGACTATTTTGCAATGAATTGTGTGGTAATTATCTATATGAGTAATTAATTAATATTTGCGAGTTTGCTCGGGCTATTACATGGGAGGTATGCAGCACGTACTTTAATGTTTGAAACTTTGCACATTATTATGTGGCATGTATGTAGCATGTATTTAAATGCTTTGAATTTTCTGCAGGCCATATTGTGGCATGTGTGCAGCATACTAATTTATACCTATTAATGTGTGATACCTTTTTGTAAATAGTGTTTCATGGCTATGTATAAGCAGTATTAATTAATACTTCTAATTTGCGCACGTTTTCATGCAGCATGTGCACGATACGTACTAATAAACGCTTGTAACTGCGCATGTGCTTGTATAAGTTAATCACTTTTACTGCTTATTTTTTGGCGCGTACTTGTTATAATGTTGGAGAAGTTGTACTATATACTATACAAACAAATTAATACTTGCAAGTTCACAAATAAATTAATATTTGAGAGTTTGCGCGCGCCATTACATAGGATGTATGCAGCCCGTACTTCAGCAATAACGCTTGCGACTGAACATGCTGTTCTAAGTGAAGCATTTTTAATGCTTAACATTTGGTGCGTACTTTTTATAATGTTAAAGACATTGTACTGGATATACATATGTGATAGGAACAAATTAATACTTGTAAGTTGACAAATTATTCAATATTTGCGAGTTTGCACGCGCTATTACGTCGGAT
Source organism: Lissotriton vulgaris (assembly GCF_964263255.1). Lineage (NCBI taxonomy): Eukaryota > Metazoa > Chordata > Amphibia > Caudata > Salamandridae > Lissotriton > Lissotriton vulgaris. The sequence continues at coordinate 320,511 of NW_028251642.1, read as the reverse complement.
GTATGCAGCCTGTAGTTCAATGTTTGCAAGTTTACGTGCTATTATGTGAGATGTATGCGGCATGTATTTAAATGCTTGTAAAACCGCCTTTGGTTCCAGCTATTACGCTTGGGATTCCATTGGGATATAAAATAATTAGGCTACATCGCCCCGTGAAAACTGGTAGGGGGGTGGCCATTGTCTATAAGGACATTTTCACGATTACCATCTTGGACCAAAGCTGTACAAGCAACATTGAAATTTTGGTTTTTAAAATAAGCAGCCACATGGGGACCAGCTGGAAGGGGGCATTGGTGTATCGTCCCCCTGGCCCCTGTGCGTCTGCCTCTACGATATTAATGGAGACTTTGGCACCCCACATTTGTATGGGGACCAACTTCTTACTCCTCGGAGATTTTAACATTCATAGCGAACTCTTGGACAATGTGGAAGCTCAAACTATGTTAACAGATTTAGCCACTTTGGGCCTGAAACAGTGTAATAATGGCCCTACCCATCAAGCCGGACACACTCTGGACTTAATTCTATCGAACTCCCACATGCTGACCTGTTTTCCTCCCAAACAGGTAGAATGGACGGATCACTCTGTGATAGAATTCACTTTACCCACCCTGATAGAGAAACGCCCTCAACCTGCCCTTCTACCACTCTGGCGCAGACAGTGGCACAAAGTGCCTTCAGAGCTTTTTTAAAGACACTTTTGAATCCCCGGGCATTCTTACCTCTGATACCTCTGACATTGCTCTCTCCAAATTCAACATGGCTCTAGACACTTCAGTGAATTCTATCGCTCCTTTAAGAGCGTGTAATCAGCGTTCCAATCACCGCCAGGAATTGTGGTACTCGGGCCTGCTGCGATCTGAAAAGAAAGTATGTAGAAAGTTGGAGAAGACCTGGAGAAATTCCCATACTATAGTAGATACAACCCATTATCACTCTGCCTTGAGACTCTATAATAAAAATATTAGAGCAGCACGGAAGAATCACATTATCTCTCAATTGGCTGAGGCAGGTAAGGACCCGAAAGTATTATATCAGGTTCTTCAAACGTTTACCAAACCCATAGCTTGTGAAAGTCCTGAGACTGTGTCTCAACAACTCTGTGACGATACTGCCAGATACTTCCTGAATTAAATTGAGTCCATCTACGAAAAAAACGCTCAATCAAGAATTGTAGCCGACACCAGTGATCCTCCCCAGGGCTCATTACAGGGGACTGAAGACATTAGTTCCATAAAAATGTCCTCTATACCAGAGATCACATTGGATAATGTCAATAATCTGATTAGCACAGTTAAATCAGGATGTCCGGCGGATCTTGTCCCTGCCCGAATGATGCATCTAATAGGAGACACACTCAGTCCGACTATTCAGACACTGATCAATCTTTCTCTATCTGAAGGTTCAGTTCCATCAGAGTGGAAGAACGCCCTAGTAAAACCCATTAGGAAAAACACTTCAGTCCCTTGGTCTGACATGTCTAATTTGAGGCCTATCTCTCTCCTGCCTTACCTTAGTAAATTAATGGAGAAGCATGTCAATTACCATCTCTCAAGTTTCATTGAGCGGGTCGGGTGCCTAGACCACTCCCAATCTGGGTTCAGGCCGAAATATAGTACCGAAACCGCCCTACTATCTGTCACGGATAACATACGTATGTCCTTAGACAGAGGTCTGTCTGTGGTGTTGGTGCTGCTGGATTTGTCAGCAGCATTCGACACCATATCCCATGCCATCCTTTTAAAGAGGCTGGAGGAGATTGGACTAGAAAAATCTGCTCTGGCGTGGTTTGCTAGCTTCCTAACGGATCGTACCCAGCGGGTGAACATGGGGGCATTTAGTTCCGCCTCATCCAAAATCACTAAAGGAGTTCCGCAGGGCTCCTGTCTCAGCCCTACGCTGTTTAATGTTTATGTTGCCCCTTTGGCTGGAATCATGAGATCCTATGGATTTCTACCCATATCTTACACTGATGATACCCAGCTGTTGTTCACCTTTAAAACCTTTACTCCTGCGGTAAGGCAAGCCTTCTCGAATGGCATGACGGCGGTCTCCAGCGGATGACCAATAACTTTCTCCAATGTAATGTGGAAAAGTCCGAAGTCATGTTGTTCAGGGAAGCTAAAATTCTGTGGACTCCAGACTGGTGGACTGCTAGCCTAGGAGCGGCCCCCTCTCCTAAACAGGTGGTAAAAAAATCTGGGGGTCCGTCTCGACCAGGACCTCACACTTCAACATCATACTAACATCACTGTGGGGTCCTGTTTTCACGTCATCAGTCTTCTTCGGAAGGTATTCCCCCTCCTACCTGATAGCTCTAGGAAGACTCTGGTTCAGGCTCTCGTGCTGAGTTGCCTGGACTATTGTAATGGTCTTTTATTGGCGGCTAATGAGGGCATTTTGAACAAACTTCAGGCAGTGCAGAACACTGCCGCATGACTGGTAGTAAACGCCCCTCCCAGAACTCCGTCCCGGCCCCTTCTTGACCAGTTGCACTGGTTACCAATTCGGAAATGTATCGAATTTAAGACCTGCTGTGTGGTGCATAAAAGCTTGCATAATCTGGGACCGCTCTATCTGGCCGATAGATTTGTCCCTCATCGCCCCACACAAGGAGGACGCGCCCTCTCTGTCATGGGCCCTTTGCTGTGGAACAGCCTCCCTTTCTCCCTTAGGCAATGTACCAGCCACTTAATTTTCAGGAAAAGTTTAAAAACAGTGCTGTTTCAATACTAACGTCTCATCCCATTGCACTCTCCCTTTACAGCATTGCGCGGAGATACACCTCCGGTTGTGATTCCGGCGCATTACAAACCCATAAATAAATAAGTAAAGAATTAATGAGCAACAATTATGAGGTGATAATAGCAATAGTGAATGATAGGATGAACAAGCATACACCTAGGGAAATTAGAGAAATGACTAGCGTACATTCAAACACATACACTGATCAAGAGTAACACATGGTATGCACATATGAAAAACATTGGAGAACAGATAATCATGTTACGTGTGTTCATTAATACCTCACTCAATAGCTGCCCCAATTCTATACTTAACAAAAGAGGTAGACCCAAACATCACCCTCTGCTGGATACATTTGCTGCCTGTAGAGTAAGAGGTCAAATACAGCCCTCTTTATTCCAAGCAGCAAAACAAATTCACAAACGCCTCTGCATATTGAACGAGTAACACTTTAACCAAGATTATAACAGACAAAACTATATGTGATGGGAAGAAGAGAACAGGTATCAGGAAGTTACAAAATACATTAATTCCTGAAAGAATATATGATACAGCGAGGAAAGCCTGCAGAGAATGACCCATATCTTTGATGTAATAATTAAACAGACATTCCTGAGACTCACCAATATGGGAGTGAAATCAAACCAACAATGCTAATAAAGGTATCCATTTACTCACAGGAGGGGTGCAGTCACAATCTCATAATTTCTTGCCAAAGAAGGCCTCTGTGGGAGGAGGGGCAAAACGGTACACACACAAATGGGTGTAGGCCTATTTGGAAAACATGTGCCTCTAGTTACATCACTGTTTTTGATTGAATCTTTTTATTGTCATTTGGAAGGGTTATACATCTTCCGCCGCTAATAACAGCCATGAATGTATCACTCAAGTATTACAGTATATGGTGCGTTCGGAGGTGACAAACGTGAGTCCTGTCATGAGGGTTCGTACAGATGGCGAGAGGTACATCATGCAGTGGTACATTACGGACTGGAGGATTAAGTAGTTTTGGATTTTAATTAATAGTGGGAATCAACTGCGGAACCTATATTTTTTACTTGGAAGAAGAAGTTAATAATTGACCAGCCGGGTCAGAATTAGAACCGGCGGAGAGGTAAGGGATGCAAGGCATAATGTGTAGCTTAAAACTGAAGGGTTGTAACTTTGGATGAAGTGGTATGATCTACAAAATACATCAAGAATATTGGTTATGTTTTCCTCTCCCTTATAGGTGAGAGGAATAGATTGCATTTGCTAGCCCGACAGTAGGAACTGTAGAATTGACAGCAAGTTGTAGGGACATATCATGTGAGCGAGGTGTAGGGGCATGTTACGTGTCACATGTCTCAGATTGGTTCTCGATAGTCACAGCAAAAGTCGTGGTGGATATTATTTTATTGAAATTAATCAAGTATTAGGCATGGCGGATTTGAAATTATTCAAGTATTGGGCACCATGGAACGAGGCACTAGTCTCATGACGTATATCCAACACAACACTAATGGGAGATATTAGCATAAGATTTTGACATCGTCATAGACCATATCACATGAAGCATGGGTTTCCACCTTACGAAGTAGGTTGCGATCTCTCCTCGCTATGTATGCATCATCTGAATAAGGTACTGCACAGTGATGAAATGTGTCTTCACCATGTTTGAAATGCTGTGCACTATATTCTATACATGATTGGCTTTTGTAACTGATATCATGTTGTTTTAGCCCTGAAGAAGCTGCAGTGTATTCCCTCAGCAACGAAACACGTGTTGGCTGGACCTAAAGAATTAAAGACAAAGAACAGAAAATAACAAATATGTTGTGCAACTGTTCATATATTTTGTTTATGCATGCATGTGCTAAGGATTGAATCTATTTTGTGAAAAACCTGAGGGTCAAAATTTGGAAGGTTTAGAGTTATTCCCCTCCAGCACCGCAACTAATAGGGGCCTATGCTGCAGAATTAGGACGCAAGTTTATGACCGCCAGGACTATCCTAGTACAAATTCACCCCAATAGGATATTGAACTAAGGACATAAAAACTAGCGAAGGCAGCTCAAGCAACATAGTCAAGAGTTAATCAGAACAGGAATGGACACAATGGATAGGGACAAATGCTGTATCAAGGCAATGGTTGTGACATACCGCACACCACCAAGCAAAATAAGACCATTTAGAGTGAATTTTTCCAGCTCTTTGATATCTGCTGAAAAGCTAAGGCTTTTAATAAATCAATAAGTAGCAATTGGGATCGGCCTCCCTCCCAGTCCGGTGTTAGACTGCCTAGGAAAACATTTGTGAAGTAGAGGGGGATTGTTGTGTGAAAAATAGTGTTAATTTGATGCCTCAAAATATAAAAACATGTTGACAGGTGAATAACATATGATGAAGTTCAGCATTAACCTGGGAGCATGCCCAGAAAGTATTACGATTTGTGTTGTGAATTTTATATAGGTATGCAGGTGTAAAAAATAATCGATTATAAAGAAAGAAAAGTGTTTGTGTTGTGCTGGCTGCTCTAGATGATTTCCTGATTTTCGTCCAAATTCTGTTCCAAAAAGAAATAGGCCGATTCACTCCCAAATCAGTTTCCCACAAAAGTTCTACTTTCGTTTTATCTCGGAGCTCAGGGGGAACCAATAAATGGGAATAAATGGTGGACGCTTTGGGGGTTATGCGGAGAAGATTATGCCAAGGGAAGGGGGCAGTTTGAAGATTTGAGTTTAGCGTAAGTATCAAGTATTACATCCAGCAAGATCAAAAATGAAGGATTAAAGGAAGAAGGTAGATGATATAGGGACTATAATTGCGTAAATTGAAAAGGGGAGCCCTGTTCAAAAAGTTGATTAACCCAGAGCGGACCCTTGTTTCTCAACTATATAGGTTTCTTGTTAAGAAGGATTTGTTTGTTATGCCAGATTGTAGAATTGAGAAAAGTATCTAAATTTTGTACAACTAAATGAGGTACAATAGATAGTAATTTACAGGATTGCTTAATCATGGGAGTAGAGAGCTTTTGCGGGTGAAGGAGAGATATTCCTGAAATGAGAAGGGAACAAAAAATGAGGTCTCAAGATCTACCCAGAGAGGTTTATCCTCGGTCTGATTGGTAATCCAATTCGTTAGTTGGCGTAACTGAAAGGCCTTGTGATAATTGAAAAATGGGGGAAATTGACACTGCCCTCAGATTTTGGTTTTACTAATTTCTGTAACGCCATTCTTGATTTTGTATCATTCCATAGAAAGGAGATCAGAATAGAATTGACCTCTGAAAGAATTTAGATTGAGTAGGTAGTGGATGTTGGGGAGGATATACCAAACTATTGGAGGTAGCATCATTTTGATTGTGTCAAGACGGCCCCACCAAGAAAGATGAAGGGGATGCCAGCATGCGATCAATGTTTTAAGTTTAGCAAAAGTATTCTTTGGTTCTAATTGATGCTCCTGCTTTTGAGTTTAAAAAGTATGATTCAATGCATTTTAGGGAACATAATTGCAATTGTAAATGCTTAATGCTTTTTTTATTTATTTATTAGAATTTTTCCCCATTTTGTGCAAGCAGAACAGAGCACATAAGATAACAGCAAAAAAATAAAAATACCAAGGCATTTCATCACAAGAAACATGGGTCAGAAAAAAAAAGCATCACGGGGTAACATTCGTTCGCAATCAGCAGCAAAGACTAGGAAAGAAAGAATACAGGGAGAAAAAACAAAATACTACCAGGATAGTTAATATACCCCAAAGAATTAATCCAGCTCCCCTTGAATACATTGCCGAACCGGTGCCCGGATCTTCATGCCTAAAGCTTTTTTCCGGCCCTTCGTTCCATATATAGCCGCTTCTATATTATAAGTGGCTAAGAGACGGGATCGCCAAGTGTCAAAAGAAGGGGGGACTGGATTAATCCATTCTTGCGTGATACATGCCCGAATCAATGACATACAAATGAATAATAGATTTTTCTTCCCATCTGCGAGTGAATCAGAAGTTACACCAATTAGAACTAGTTCCCGTGTCAGAATAACTGTAGGCCCAAACAATACTGCCAAAAATGTCTGGATAGCAGAGAAAAATAAAAATAACTGAGGGCACAGAAAAAACATATGCAATGCATCAGCTGCGAACACCCCACATATACTGCATGATGTACCTGTAGTCGTCCCCCATTTGGAAATTTTTGAGGGTGTATAATATAGGTCAAATATGGCCATATCGTGCTGTGAGCGTGATCTGCCAGTAATCAAAATACTGTTCGCCAGAACATATGGCTGAGATACCCGCCACCCCCTCTCAACACAATCCCCAAAGGAGGGAAACAGGAAACAGTTCTTGAAGTTTTTGGAAGAGGGAGGGAGTGACCCTCCCGGCCGTATTTATTAAAAACAAAATTAAAACATTAAATCAACAGTTTCATATTAATGTACAATTTCATTACCACATTGCGATGTTTGGCTAACCTTAACAGATTCTCTAATACAGAGGTTCTCCTAGCCGAACTAACATCCTACAAACATTTACTTGAAATTATGAAATTGTACATCCTAACGTTTAAGGGCCAACGGCAAGGTCGTAACCGGTGTCAAGATCCCTAACCAGAAATACCCCCCCCACTTGTGAGGGGCGACAGCACTGAGGCGTACCTCAAGTGCAACTACCAATTTCCCTTTGACTTGACGGGGGCACCAATAAAACTCGACGCCACTTAAAGGTCGTTCGAGGACTCGTGTGAGGTATCTAGAAGGTAGCGTAGACCCCCCCCCAAACCCCGCACAACTTACCACATCTGCCGTCGCAGACGTCACTGGCCCCGGGAAATTCCCCAGGAGGGGGCTGTAACCCCTCCTACACAGGAAGGGGCCTTGACCGCCTTTCCTTTTCTTTCGGCTACCCATCCTTAGAAGGGACCGCCTCCCCGTTGAGGGGCCAATGGCCACCTCTCCCGAGCGCTCCCATCCGTGTTGGGTGACGCCCACTCATAGGGATCTTCCAATTAGTGCTCACCGATCATGACCTTACCGCCCGACCAAAATAAATACGACAATGCTAACTAACCTATTAAACTAAAAATACATTGGCTACTACGACCGTATTAAAAGCATGCTTATAAATGAACACTAAAGCCGAATTTCTTTAATCACAAGACATAAATGAAATAGACCATTCTTTATTACACACTCAAAATCAACACGATAATACCACAACCTGTAAACGAATTTAGAGTTATCCATCAACTTTTATTCAAAACAACTGGCTGTCATCAGGGGCTGGTGGGTGGGTCAAAATTGGCTCTTCGTTCCGTCTCGAGCTCACGTGCAGCGAGGAGGTGCAGCTTCAGAGCACAGGAACAAGAGGATGCCTTCTGGTCTTGCGTCCCCTTTTATCCGTCTTCAGGGCGGGCGTAAACCCGCCCCTGCCTGCCCCGAGGGCGTGGCCAGCCGCGTCGGTGTCTAGGCCAGCCCACTCCAGGGCGGGAAAAAGCGCGCCCCGGCTACGCCGCTTCGGGCATACCAGCCGAGACACGCTTCCCGCCCAAGATGGCTTCCCGGGGGGATCGTGGTACTCCGCCATACGTGCGGGGGGACCGAGTGGTCGCCCCTTTCCATATGGCTGAGATACCCGCCACCCCGTCTCAACACAATCCCCAAAGGAGGGAAACAGGAAACAGTTCTTGAAGTTTTTGGAAGAGGGAGGGAGTGACCCTCCCGGCCGTATTTATTAAAAACAAAATTAAAACATTAAATCAACAGTTTCATATTAATGTACAATTTCATTACCACATTGCGATGTTTGGCTAACCTTAACAGATTCTCTAATACAGGGGTTCTCCTAGCCGAACTAACATCCTACAAACATTTACTTGAAATTATGAAATTGTACATCCTAACGTTTAAGGGCCAACGGCAAGGTCGTAACCGGTGTCAAGATCCCTAACCAGAAATACCCCCCCCACTTGTGAGGGGCGACAGCACTGAGGCGTACCTCAAGTGCAACTACCTTTTTCTTTTTGACTTGACGGGGGCACCAATAAAACTCGACGCCACTTAAAGGTCGTTCGAGGACTCGTGTGAGGTATCTAGAAGGTAGCGTAGACCCCCCCCCAAACCCCGCACAACTTACCACATCTGCCGTCGCAGACGTCACTGGCCCCGGGAAATTCCCCAGGAGGGGGCTGTAACCCCTCCTACACAGGAAGGGGCCTTGACCGCCTTTCCTTTTCTTTCGGCGACCCATCCTTAGAAGGGACCGCCTCCCCGTTGAGGGGCCAATGGCCACCTCTCCCGAGCGCTCCCATCCGTGTTGGGTGACGCCCACTCATAGGGATCTTCCAATTAGTGCTCACCGATCATGACCTTACCGCCACAGGCCGGATAGTTGACCGGCTATCCGGACCCCCCACAAAGCTCCTACCTAAAGGTCATGTTTTAACGTTTTTAACCATGCTAAGAAGTCTCCTATGAGTAACTCATTCCCCACCCGAGACAAATGCACACCATCCCCCAAATACATACTGTCATCATTAATACAGCTATGCGAAATAGAATGCAATGTCCTGGAACGGAACAACCTACTCACTTTGTTATTAAGCTTTCTCACAGAGTGATTCAAAGCAGGAACAGAAATAGCCCCTCGCCACACCTTTCGTGGGATCATATGGGACCACGCAATTGTGCACCCCGGAACTCTCCTCGCCAACCAACTTACAGTGGAAAGCATTGCCTCCAGGAGAAGTCGTCTACCGGTGGTGACCAAATCATTGCCCCCTAGATGTACTATGACTATAGACGGCGGTGACCTCGTCCGCCCTAACAAACCCTCGAAAAATGCTTGAAACTGGTCAATACAGAGACCGCCTCTTCCGTAGAAGGACACACTGTACCCGTATTCCCCAGCTACGTGAATCATGTCACCTGCTTTGAATACGTCCGCGGCACGTCTCACGTATGAGTGGCCCACGACCCACACCTCCTTTTTCACAGCCGGTGATGTCTGACCGCTGGCCCGGTGTTGGGTCGACTGCATAGTCCGCCCCGCCTCGTAGGCTTGCGCAACTGAAAACCAAACAAAGAGAAGAAGCGTGAGTACATCATTACAGCTTCACAACATGTGCAACCGCACATACCTCTTATAACACTTGGAGGACCAACGCCCCACTCGTTTCACTTGTTCAACATTAAGACCCCTAGCTGTAGCTTCCGTAGCAGCCCCTATCCGAAAGGAATGGGTCCCAAACTCGCCCGGGTTCAAGCCCGCAGCGGCAATTGACATCGCAAGCACCCGCTGAAACTGAAATTTCGTCAGTGGGGTGGCGTCCGCGTGTCTCAACAAGGTCCCCCCCCATGATGCCACCCTTCGTGCTAGGTAGTCTTCTAAACACTTTACCGGACACATGGAGGACCCGGGAATCCTGCGTATGATTACGCAGTCACCCATCCCATCTTGATCGGTCTTGGACCTGACAAAGGAGACAGTCATTGTCTCTCCTCTGATCTGAACGTGTTCCTGGCACAAACCCCCTGTCACATCCCGTTTGTTCCTTGCCACCAGTTCGCTTACCCGCATCGCTCCATGAAATGCCAGCGTAAAAGCGGCTCGGAACAACACCGTCTCAAACTGAGATGAACATGTGGCAGGGAGTGTGGCCAACAACTGGGCCAACCTATCCAAACCTATCGGGCGCCTCTCATCTACTCTGCGACCCTCAAGGCGTTGCCACCCACGCAGCGCTTTCTGTACAACGAAAGACGCTGTCGGGTCCTGGATACCATGAGCCCTGGCAACAAAGGAAATGGCAGCACGATGCCTCTGGGCCGTAGCCACCGATTTCCCAGCCCTACGTAAGGACATCAGAAAATTCACTACCCATTCCTCGTGGCCCCAAAGCCCCTCTCTATCAGTCCCCAAAAAGGCTAAATAGGACCGAAACGCCCCTTCATATGCCTTCCTTGTCCTTGGTGCTAGGCTCTCTCCCACGAGGTGACGAAGTTCGGGGCACCGAGAGACCAGAGAGCTTCGGGAAAGGGTGCCGGCTCTGGGTCCGCTGTGGGAAGGAAACCCGAGAAAGCCTGCATATGAAAACGAGACAGTGCATCAGCCGCCTGATTCATCACCCCCGGGACATGTTTTGCTCTGAATAGCACATTCAGTTGCATACACAGTAAAACAATTTCTTTGAGCAGTCGTAAAATCAGTTTACATCGTGCTGCCTGGCTATTGATGCACTCGACCACGGTCATATTGTCAGACCAAAATACCACAGAGTGATCTTTGAACCCTTCGGGCCAGGTTCTCAGGGCCACCAAAATGGGGAAAAGTTCCAGGAAAGCAATATTACTTGTCAGTCCATTGTCATGCCACCATGCCGGCCATCTTTGTGCCGACCATTTTGTGCCGAAGATGGCACCAAAACCTATGCTACCTGCCGAATCTGTCCATAGCCCCAGCTCTTCAGAGGACACGGCCGGTTTGTTCCAGACGACTCGACCATTAAAATCCGCCAGAAATGCTAACCAAATGCGCATGTCCTGGCGGACCTCAGCCGATAGTCTCGTGCGATGATGACCCTCCTTTAGGCCGACCATAGCTTGGGCAATAGAACGGGAAAAGGGGCGGGCCATCGGTATAACCCACAGGGCAAAATTCAACTGTCCCACCAACTGCTGTAATTGATGCAGCGTAACTTTAGATCCATTTATGCACATTTGCAGGGCTGCCCTGAACTTCCCCACTTTGTCAGCTGGTAAACGAAAACAACCCTCACTGGAGTCTAACTCGATCCCCAGAAACTCGAGGCAAGTCGCAGGACCCACCGTCTTACCTGGTGCCAATGGCACACCAAACTGCTTCATTAACACACAAAATTCGGCCAAGGCCTGGCCACATTCGAGATCCCCGGCTGCCCCAAGGAACAGAAAATCATCAAGGTAATGCATTACATGTTGGAAACCCGTCCTCTTTGTGAAGACCCATTGTAGAAAACTACTGAATTTCTCGAAATAGGCACAAGATATAGAGCACCCCATCGGCATACACCTATCCATGTAATAATGACCCTGAAACATGAAACCTAGGAGACGCTGGTCGTCTGGGTGTACCGGGAGCAATCGGAACGCTGACTCGATATCTGACTTCGCCATCAGCGCCCCGGGCCCCAGGCGATTCAAAATGGCTACAGCCTCATCGAAGGATGCGTACCGCACCGAACACACTTCTGGGTCTATTGCATCGTTTACAGAAAGACCACGTGGAGCTGATAAATTATGAATCAGTCGGAACTCACCCGGGTCCTTCTTGGGGACCACCCCTAAAGGAGAACAAACAAAATTCTGCACCGGGGGTACACTAAACGGGCCGGCAACCCGACCTCGACTAACCTCTTTCCGGATCTTATCCTGTACCACGGTCGTATGCTGCAGGACCGAAAGTTGATTTCTACACTTCTCCACACCCTGAAAGTCCCCTACTGGGATGCGGAAACCATACGAAAACCCGTTCCGCAGCACCCCAGCAGAAGTACGATCCGGGTATTCACTGAGCCAGGGAATCATCGCCAAGGTATCAATCGGGGTAGGTAAAGGCGCCCCTCGGACTATGTTAGACCTGTTTGGCGCCTCCTCTACCGCCGTTATCACCCGTTTTGGCTCTGCACGTGGACTCAGGATGGGACGACCCGCACCCACTACATTTGTGTTTAAATTTACACGATCCCTGGGGCCTAGTACATTTACCTCTGTTGAAATTCCAGCAGAACCCCCTTTTCCCTGTATTGCCGGCAGGTCTCGAGTAATCGTCGGTACCCGTACCTGATCGAAAGGGCGTCCCCGCATATTGGCGGGAGGATTCGCCAACATTACTCCCTACCAATGGCATTTTCAACATACCTGTCTCCTTCATTTTATCCCATGTCAAAGAATCGTAACAATCCCAGGTTAAGCTTTTATTATGCTCTTTAGCCTTTCTAAAAAGATTATCGTAGCAGAACCAATGGTTACCCTGGTGTGACGTCGAGTACCCCATGATTCGCGACTGATAGGTCGGCAACTCGGAAAGCAACTCGGGCCTACGTTCCCCCAAGATCGACGTAAAAATCCCCCATGCTTTGCCCCAATTGCCAATATTCTCATTCACTTTAAAGGCGGCCATTTTTGCGCGCCAAACACTCGGATGCATGAGGTCTTTCTGGCCCTTAACATGCTCCACCTCATAATGATCAACAAGCAACGAGAAGATGTTCACATATTCCCCCGCCCAAATCTTCTCTTTAATTGCCAAAGGCACATGTTGACCCAACCTTTCTCTACGAGAGGGTGCTGACTCATCCCTCGCAATCGGCAATGGCCGCTTACCTGCACCGGACGCTGCCTCTGCGGTCGTAATCGTCCCTTGTGGCTTGTCAACTACTGCAGCCGGCGCGGACACCTTGGCTGCATCCCGTTTCTCGCGCAATTGCTTCATCAGCGCCTGCGCGTCGACAGCCGTGGCGCCCTCGCTACTTTCGCCCAACCACGCTGCAAGTTGTGCTGCCAGCTCGGGCGGCATATCTTCATTGGACACCGGGGTGACCACCACGGGAATCGGATTCCCCTCCACGGGTACTGGGGTTGGCGCTTCGAGCGGGGTACGGGGAACCGGGACGTCTCCCCCCGCTGGTCCCCTCCTTGGCCTCTTGGCTCTCCCTCCTGGGGCTGCTCCAGCCGAAGGACGTTCCGGCCCCCCTTCCCCCTCTCTCTCCGCCACCCGCTTCTTCAGCTCGGTCATCTCCTTCATGAGGACCCGAAGCATCTGTTCAGTCGTCATTCTCTTTCCGCCTTTCTTGGGCATTTCTCCGACAGAGTATCTGTAAGACAAAAGAAAGATTAAAACGCTCAAAATTGGCTCTTCGTTCCGTCTCGAGCTCACGTGCAGCGAGGAGGTGCAGCTTCAGAGCACAGGAACAAGAGGATGCCTTCTGGTCTTGCGTCCCCTTTTATCCGTCTTCAGGGCGGGCGTAAACCCGCCCCTGCCTGCCCCGAGGGCGTGGCCAGCCGCGTCAGTGTCTAGGCCAGCCCACTCCAGGGCGGGAAAAAGCGCGCCCCGGCTACGCCGCTTCGGGCATACCAGCCGAGACACGCTTCCCGCCCAAGATGGCTTCCCGGGGGGATCGTGGTACTCCGCCATACGTGCGGGGGGACCGAGTGGTCGCCCCTTTCCAATAGATTCCTCTAACTGAATAGGATCACTACCCAACTTTTCAGCCCATCTCCCTTGGTGAGCCTCTATGTCGTCTAGGTATGGAGAGATAAGTAAGTTATAATAATGTCTTATCGATTTTTTGCTAAACATGCTGTCAATAAAAGGAAACCTCCGCAAGCCAGAGCGTTCCTGCACGGATAGAGTGTTGAAGAAACTATGTACCTGCAAATACTTGAAGTAGTCATTACTTGTTAGATTATACTTAACTAGAAGCTCAGGAAAAGAGATGAGCTGATCATTCTGCCACAGATCACCCACACAATGAATTCCGCAGTTACGCCATCTAATCATAACATGGTCTTGAAAGACCGGGGGGGGGGAATTGCTTAATGTTTAATTCAATTTGTAGGAATGCCTAGCATGTCAGTGCTTAATTTGTTTAAAAAAAAATAATTATCTGGGCCCAAAGTTTTGGTTCCTAAGAGCGCAGCTGGTTTTATGGAAGCTTGGGGTGCCCGATACCAAGGCTGTATAGTGTTTTTTGTAGGTTATTAGACTTCAAACTGTGGGGCGCGCCCCACTGGGGGCGTGGAGACATCTCAAGGGGGAGCCAGTCGACCATTTGCAAACATCAGTGCTGCATGGTCTTTCACAGACTGCTTCCACTAGCTGAATCCGGTTAAAGTAATATCCATTGTAGGATAACTGGGCATGATGTACAGATGGGGTAGTCTAAAATGTGGAGGTTCTACTCGGGTGGGGTAAATCTGCCTTCAGTGGGACTGTTGCTGGCTGAATTACCGACAGCAGAACCGTACTACAGTCATTTAAGTTACTGAAACACAAATAAATTGTTGCTGATATAAACTATGTGCATTTGATAAACACTGTTAAAACGTGAGAAACACTGCCCCGTTTACTGTACAACGGCTTTCATCGAAATTAGGACTCCTGCATCACCCAATTGAACGGCCCACCCACCTGCCTCTTCAATATACTGAAAAATAGCCAATTACACATGTTCAGCACTTATTACAGACTGCAACCATGGTGTGGGACAGAAATGTTTCACGGAGGCACCAGTTATTGCAAATATTTGCTTCACAGGTCCTGATGCTCTTAGGTTGATCCTGCCTTGTATACACAACCAGATACGCAAACATATTTAATGTAAATACTGTTTTAACTACTTTTCTCTTTTGCTTGGCGGTAATATTTCAAATTGGTTGGAGGCCGCAGCCAGGATGGCAAAGGCGGTACAGCACCTAGAGCACCAAAAGTCTAATGCAATTCTTATTGTTTTCAAACTATTGCTAACTATTTAAATAATTATATCGGGCATTATAATTTAAAAGGTACATTTTTCACAGTTATCTATCTATAAAACATAAAGGCACTATAAACCTGTAGAACAGTCAGCTGTTTGTTACTTTAACATTACATCGCAGAGCTTGAAAATTCTCACACTCAAAAGTGATTTGTACATAAAAGTTTAAAAATGAAAAAATATTCTGCATTAAAAGACCACCTATAGACTAACATAAAATATTCATTTATGTCTTGATAAGCTTTATACACTTCCAGAAATTCTACATTCGTACTAACGGGACTTTGTTGGCTTAAAAGATGATATATAATATTTTCTCCTTTATGATTGGCTGATGCTGGGAAATTCAAGCATCAGGGCAGACGTGTAGTTTTATTGATAGAATACGCATGTGTTCATGCTGCATTTTCGTGAAGTTAAAGACAAGTTTGCTTACTCAGCAGTGGCTGTTTTTAGCCTGTGCACTGGTTTCAGAGATGAATCAAGCGCCTAGATAAAAAATGGTTCCAATGGGTGAGGGGAGGATTAGTCAACCTAACAGATATTTTCACTTGTGCAACACTGTTAGCGGGCGCATATAGGAAAACAAACCAACCACCTTCCACAATGCATCAGATCTCACCAAATCATTAGCCTGTAGATTTATTTTACAGCCATTCTTAAGAGCCATGCAGAAGTGTAGATAGTAATTTATGACCCATGACTTTAGAAAATGTAAGTGTATTTAATTTGCCACTTTAGCGCATCACCATTGTTACAAGTCACCCATTCCTTGTTCTAGTGAGTGGCCAGACTATTAACCAGTAGGAGGAAGGGAGGAGCGGCCTGGTTTACCATTCACCCTCCTATGCCATTATCATTTCTATCCCTCTATCTCTCCCATCTTATTCACAGACAGTTCGACAGAGAAGGATAAGGATTAGAGGAAATGTCACTTCAGTGTTCTGGGATACCAAACTGGGGGGTGGAATTTGTGGAATGCTTTCATTAAATCTGAAATTTTGTGAAAACTACCCAAAATGCAAATCTGTCATTAAGCTCAAAATGTTAGTGCAAAAGTGTCATTGTACCAATTTTGAACTAAGGACTGCACTGAAAAAAGTGTGAAAAACACAAGTGCTGCTGGCGTTCTCGTTGTCCGTGTTCTTCCCAAGTTTCAGCGCTAAAACATTACCTGACGCAATGTCATAATTACGAGGTTTGGCATAGTGGCATAATTTTGAGAAACTCGTGTAATATTAAACTCCAAAAATTATGCCAGAGCTATTTAAATTTCACCCGGACCTATACCAAAACTACTGTGATTTTTGACTGCTTCCTGAAACTGGATTGTACCCAAATGTAAAGCAAGGCTGCGCAGCGCCACTGTAGGGACCAAATTCACTAATGCTTTGCAACAGGTTTGCATTACTTTTGCAATGCAAACCCAATGCAGAGTGTTATGTTGTGATTTACTGCTCAAAGCAAGTCAGGATTTGGAGTGGATAGTTACCCAAAATAACACAAAGTTTTGCTCCATGCTGCCTTGCATTACTTTGCATCAAGGGTGCCTTCCGTGGGTAGCGCGTGGGTGTCTTTGCAAAAGGGACATTAGGGCTCATATTCCTTGCTAGCATTAGAGCAGAGGGAACCCTTGCTGCCGAAGGGACAATGTGTGGGAATAGAGAGCCTGTGTCCGGAGCAGAGTGCCTGTCAGGCATGGTGGGGAAAGGATAAAGGAGGTACCCAAGACAGCCTGCTACTCAGAAATGCAGCTGTTATTAGTGAAGCAGGTGGTGTTGTAGTGGGGCCCAGGAGTGTGAAGGGCTCACAACTCTCCTAAATATGAGCAGTGTTTGTTCATCAATTTTTGTTTCAAGCATTACTCTTTTATAAGCCTCAAATTACTGTGGATTATGAGTAGGGCTCCCGGTTTTATGGTATTTATTTTCTTGCCATTTCCGTCTGTATTTATCCATATTTATTTTTTGGGCATTATTTCTGTATTTATCCGCATTTATTTTTGATTCAAGGAAAAGATGCCGCTACAGCTAGTATTTTTCTGCATTTATTTAAATTGACAATGCACAC
Source organism: Lissotriton vulgaris (assembly GCF_964263255.1). Taxonomy (NCBI): domain Eukaryota; kingdom Metazoa; phylum Chordata; class Amphibia; order Caudata; family Salamandridae; genus Lissotriton; species Lissotriton vulgaris. The sequence continues at coordinate 303,200 of NW_028251642.1, read as the reverse complement.
CAGCTCCCTAAATTAAAAAAGCGCAAACATCTTCACCAATCCTTCTCTGGGCAGCAACCAAGATGTGGAATAGCATTCCTCCGTCCTGAGAAAGGTCACTACAAACAGCACGTTCATGCCTGGTTCTCAATTGTAGTTCTAGAACATCCCACATAACACTTTCCGTAGTCACTCATTGTTTCTAGATTAGACCTTAATTTCTAGCATTGAACAGGAACCACTGTAAACTAAGAATTTCTGTTTGCTGCTCTAATCCAGCCTGTTCTCTGGAATAAATGTACGTGTGGGTAAAAAGGCATTCCAAAATATACAGTCTTTATGTATGTATGCTCAGTAGTTTCTCCTCATTGCATCACTCCAATGCAAAGTTCTCTTAGGTAACGTGATGTGGTCTGCGCTGCACAAAAACCTTAAATAAATCAATGAACGCTATAGGCAAAAGCGCGATTGGTGTAAAACTTCCACCCTCCACTTCCGATTTACTCTCATGTGGATATGTATTCAAAAACTGTCTCTAAAGTCAGCTGTATCGTAAAACCTTTCTCTAGGGGAACATGCACGATAAATGTCTGAGTTACTTTTACACCCTGGTAACAACGTCCTGCTCTACATTCAAACTTAAAAATAAATTATTGACCAGACCACCCCGGGCGCCCCCCGCCCCTGGCACTATAAGGTATTAAAAACAGAGTACCGATTGGGGTCTCTTAAACAGACACCGAGCGCCCAATAAAGGATAGAAAAGCTTCTGGGAGCTTTTTAATAAAAGAGGTGCCTATTGAGTTTGTGTTTTACAAGCATCCGTGTTTGTGCACACCTGGCTTGGGCGAGTTCAGAAGGGGGCTGGTAGGAGACTTGTGGGGGGTGGGGGAGCGGGCAGTGAGGGCCTGGTAGGGGGTACTTCGCAACATGAGGTCAGTCGAGGTAGACTGCGAGGGGGGACGACGGAGGAGAGAATCAGGGTTGGAGAGATGCGTAAATAAACACTTACAACTCCAAGGCCAGTTCATAGGCAGAGAAACCATACATGCTCACGTGCCCCTGGCAGGGGAATCCATGCGGGGCACCCAGGGCAATTCAGTCGCTCCTCCACTCGCTGCCCGTGCTTCGAGAGCCGAGGTGATGCCCCCAACTGTGCGGCCCACACACTGCAAGCAGAGCCGCCACAACAAGCAATTCTGACTCGTTAGAGACTTACCTTGTGAATAGGAATGGCAGCGGGCTGGCGCAGAGATAAAACCGACGGTGGCAACAGGAAGGCGCCTTCAAGTTCAAGTTCCAACATTTGTTTAGCGCACTACTCACCCAGAGGGTCTCAAGGCGCTTGAGGGAGGGAGGTGCTTTACTTATCGAATATCCAAGTTTTTAGTTGCTTTCTGAAGGAGAGGTGGTTCTGTGTAAGGCGGAGGTGGGTGGGGAGAGAGTTCCAGGTTTTGGCCGCTAAGTAGGAGAAGGATCTTCCCCCCATGGTGGATCTGTGGATGCGCGGAATAGCGGCGAGGGCTTGATTGGACGATCGTAGTTGTCGGGGGGGAGGTGTAGAAGGATAGTCGTGTGTTGAGGCATTCGGGTCCTAGGTCGCAGAGGGCTTTGTGTGCGTGGGTGAGGAGGCAGAACATTATTCTCTTGTTGACAGGGAGCCAATGGAGGTCTTTGAGGTGGCCGGAAATGTGGGCTTGTCGAGGGATGCCCAATATGAATCTGGCTGAGGCGTTTTGGATGCGTCGGAGTTTTTTCTGTAGTTTGGCTGTGGTTCCGGCGTAAAGGGTGTTTCCGTAATCCAGTCGGCTTGTGACCAGTGCGTGGGTGACCGTCTTTCTTGTTTCGGTGGGGATCCAACTGAAGATTTTTTTGAGCATGCGTAGGATGTTGAAGCATGATGATGAGACGGCGTTGACTTGTCTGGTCATCGAGAGGGAGGAGTCCAGGATGAAGCCCAGGTTACGTGCGTGGTCCGTAGGTATGGGTGCGGTTCCCAGGGCTGGTGGCCACCATGAGTCGTCCCAGGCAGAGGGGGATGACCCTAAGATGAGGACTTCCGTTTTGTCCGAGTTTAATTTTAAACGGCTTTTCTTCATCCACTCGGCTACTTCTTTCATTCCATCGTGCAAGTTGGTGTTGGCGGTGTTTGGGTCTTTGGTGAGGGAGAGGATCAGCTGGGTGTCGTCTGCGTAGGAGATGATGTTGAGGTTGTGTTGGCGTGCGATGGATGCGAGGGGACTCATGTATACGTTGAAGAGGGTGGGACTGAGTGATGAACCTTGTGGTACGCCGCAGATGACTTCGGTGGCCTCTGATTTGAAAGGGGGGAGGCGGACTCTCTGGGTTCTTCCGGCGAGGAACGAGGTGATCCATTCCAGTGCTTTTCCTTGTATTCCGACGTTGCTGAGGCGTTGTATGAGGGTGCTATGACAGACTGTGTCGAAGGCTGTGGAGAGGTCAAGTAAGATGAGGGCAACTGTTTCTCCGTTGTCCAGTAGTGTTCGAATGTCGTCTGTTGCTGCGAAGAGGGCGATCTTGGTGCTGTGTTTGGCTCGGAAGCCGGATTGTGAAGGGTCCAGGGATTTGTTGGATTCGAGGAAGGCGGCGAGCTGACTGTTGACGGCTTTCTCAATGACTTTGGCAGGGAATGGGAGGAGCGGGATGGGGCGGTAGTTCTTAAGTTCGGTGGGGTCTGCTGTGGGTTTCTTCAGAAGGGCGCTGAGTTCGGCATGTTTCCAGTTTTCCGGGAAGGTAGCAGAGTTGAAGGAATAGTTGATGACATCGCGGAGATGGGGTGCGATGATGGAGTCTGCTTTGTTGAAAATGTGGTGGGGACATGGGTCGGTTGGCGATCCTGAGTGGATGGAGTTCATTAGGCGGATGGTGTCTTCGGTGGTGATAGGGTTCCAGGCGCAGAGGTTGTTAGAGTGCGGTTTAGGTTCGGAGGTGGGTGGAGTGGACTGGACTGGTCTTCGGACTGGTTTTCACACCTGGTGGTCTGTAGTGCAGGGAAACAATCATCTGTAGTACAGGCAAGCAGAAAGAATAGGCAGGTGAGCCCCCAAAATAAAGGCCAAAAGTTATGAGGGAGGGGCCGGAGGTGTTGGAATGCCCACACAGTGATGCTATGATCAGACCAGGAAAGGCTGAGGGGCACCATCGTCACTGAAAGACCCTGCGCCCATAGGCCCACATGAGGGCAGTAAAAGACCCTGATTGAAGGATTGCAAGGAATTTCCTGGAACAGGGGCGTGGCAAGGAAACTCTTCAATGGAGCACGGCAGAGTGCGCAGCAACATTTAGTAGTATTTTGCTGTTTATACATATAAATACAGACAAAGGAAATATCGATTTCCGTTTGTATTTATATGTATAAATCCGTAAAAACGGAAAACCGGGAGCCCTAATTATGAGCTACAGAATAAAAAACCCTGCAATGGTCTCACAAACCCAAACCTCTGTGCTCTGCCCTGCCCCTCCAACTCTTCCAGTCATTGCCATAACGTTTTGTAGGGGGGACCAGACTTCAAAATATTTAGCTTAGGGGGCTCAAGGGAACAAAGTTTGAAGACCTCTGCTCTAGTGTTCTTTTTTCCTCTTTGCTTTCATCCCTTGTCACTGGTGCTCTAGCTTTCTCTTCCTCTGTCGCCCCTTTTGTGTTTTTCTCTCTTTCTTTGCCTCAAAGTTAGCTGAGGAAATCTAAGTGCTAGTCTCAAAAACTGAGTGGCGTTTGGCCAAACCTACATTCATCATGGCTCAAATGAATCACAGCTCATTGCGAAATATAAATAAGTCATTCATGTCGGCTTAAAGCACTATTCTTCATGTACATGCTTGTTGGGAGTTAAAAAGAAAATGAATAAAAAGCGAGAACTTGATCAAAATGAAATTTAGGAATCCAATATTAAGCTGGTGCCAGAAGTTAAGGTTTCACCCAAAGCACATTTCTATGTCTGTCCAAGAGCTAGCATGAAAATATTCTTGAGTACAAACGATATTCGTACATGAAGGGTCTTCGGGTCGGCTGTTTTCATGCTTTGGTCTCTCTAACTCATCATTCATTATACTTGCGCCTACGAAAGCAGGGGCCCTCCTCTTAAGACCGTGACTGCTTTTTGCCTAATTAGTGGTGCACAACTGGATTAGACATCTACAGGCAATGCAGGGATTGTTAAAAAATACTTAAGCTTTTTTTCTATTCTTTCCATTATTAAGTATTAAAATATTTTTCTTTAAGTCCTTTTTAGTGGGCCTGTACCGTTACTTTGTTCAAATTGGAATCTTGTATCCTGGTGAAGGGCACTTAAATGATTTCTATTCTTGTAATAAGTGTTCATAAAAAAAAAACCTTGCAACGGCTTCTCGACACTAGATCAGTCTGGTTTACTAATGCTTGTTTAATGCTAGTTAAATATAGGTAGGCACATTTTTTCAGAATAAAAAATCCATATACAAGGCAAAGATGGGGGTATTAGCCAAATTGCAGACTTGTAATAAAGACAGGGTGAGGAGGGACGGCAAGTGGGATAAACACCCCTGCAGTTTAAAAAGAGAAAGCCATGTAGCAGTCCTTGTTAAAAGTTTATTTGTTTTTTCAGTGCATTAAAAGCATGAGGACTGAAAAATGAACAAAGTTTAAAGAGGCTACTGATTTCAACATGTCTCTTTTCCTGAATACAAGCACACATAGAGCCCATTGCTCTAAATGGACTCAGATCCCTGGCCCCACCCGCCGCCTGTGCTGTGACCTGGGCTGCTGAAGCTTCCAGGACACAGAGCATTCATATCTGATGAGGTTATGTTTCTATTACGCTTCGCCTGCACAGAACTGTTCCTGTAAAATCTATTGTATTTAATATAGCTAAAAAGGGGTTTCTCTTATCAGTACCCAGGGCTAAAGTACTCATCCACATCTGCTTTAGTAGGTGAAACTTTTTTCTTCCATTAAGGCTGAACAGCATGTACAGTTTTTAGATACTTCCTCTGGCTGCACGCATTTACGATTCTGATCTTCTAGTAAAGCTATTCCGACTGCTTAAGGCCCATTCACTGTCCACACTTCAGGGACTGTTAAACTATACAATAAGATCTCTTCCGAGGGAAAAGGCAGACAGCTCCTGCAGTATGTGGGAATGCTTCGCTTTTTTATTACTTTGTTGTGTAAAGCATATGCTTTAGCCTTAGAACGTTTGTGGCATTTCCTATTCATGGACCAGTACCTTTCTTTGCACTTTATGAATCGTTTTTACCACTATAGAGGCAGTCACAATTGCAGTTAAAAGGGGCTTGATTTAAATCTTGCAGCAGGTGCAGTGTGACCAGGGCTAAAAGTTGTCATAACTCCACTAAACACCAAATAATGCTATATTTTACTACTAAACTGGCAGTGATTATTATTTTGTCATTTATTCTGTTATGCACGGCTGGATTGAGTATATATATATATATACCCAAATCTTGGTGTTAAAGTTTTATTGCGCCCAACACCAGTCTGCCATGACGCGTTTCGGCTACCAAAAGCCTTGATCACATGACGCAGTCATGGGGCCTGGCCACCATTTTAAAGTTTTATGTATCAACGGGAGAGGTAGGGCTCGACTCAACACTCCTGTGCCCCCTAAGGTTATATCAAAAACAACTAAGGAGTGCTTAAGTGTAGCTAAAAAGAAACCCCATATACCCAAAAACAAATAACTGCAATAATAGTGACAGTTTATTCCTGGACCCCAACCTTGGTCAGGTAGTTCTGTGTATTAAGCATGACTATACCCACTAATCAGGAGGTATCCACCCTGTGGCCAAGGATGACAATGTCCAACAAGGCAAGGCAAACAGCCTTTTGTTTAGAAGGACCCTCACTCACCACTAGTTGGTGACATGCTTCATCATCGGGTCCCCGCTGGGGTGACCGAATGCCGCCTAGAGGTACGAATTTTAAGAAACTCATAGACTTCCTGGGTCAGGACAGCGTTGGGCAATGTTCACGCAGCGTCTTTCACGCCTGCGACTCCGGACGGTGATCCCTTGATGTAGGTGCAGTGCGGGGGGTCGCAGGCGTGAAACATTAGAACATTGCATTGATTAATAAATATTTCAAATATGCACGTGTCCTCTTTACTCCACGTTCTGGTTTGAAATGATTATAGAGCGAAAGAGTGTTCATGTGTTCCACGATTCCTGAGGTATCATAAGTTCATGTTCTGGTTTGTCTAAGTCATTGGGAGTTTGTTATGACCAATGAGACACTGTAGCTAGCTCGGTAAGGGGATTTCTGATACTAAGGTGAGTTTTGGGTCACCCTAATTCACTAAGGTTCTAGATCTCTATGCACAGTTCTGTGGGAGAACGGAAACCCTGCTACAGAACTTGCAACAACAACTTTTGATTATGCACGTAGTGTGTACAGCTCATTTTATGGTGGAATTGGCTGAGATAATAAACATGTTAAAATTGTTAACCGTATGTTTTATAAATAAAAACAACAATAAAATCAATTAAAAACATGATGATCAAATACAATGTTTTCTAAAATCAATTTATAATGATAAAAATACATGTTATTGATAATGCCCATGTGGGCAATTCATTCACTTGTGCAAAAATCGCTAGAGGTTCAGTGCATGTTGGTTGTATGTGCAACATCACACATATATACTCATAAAATGCTACCAGTGTAGAAAATAAAAAAAGGTGTGCCTAATTGGATAAAAAAGTGATAAAATATTTCATTATTTTAAAAAGTAGTCTGAGTGGAGGAAAAGGAAGTTTACTTAAAAAGCTAGTTGTAAAAAAGATTAGAAGTTAGTAAATGCAGAATTGGTTCAGAATGGAATTACTAATAGTCAGACCGGGTTAAAGATAAGTGTGGCAATCTTCACTCTTGTTGAGCCCGTTAGGCATCTTGCTGTCCAGCAAGATGATATAACGGGTCTCAAGTTTTCGGAGGAGCCCTTCCCTGTCACCGCCTCTTCGTTGGGGAGGGACCCTATCTATGACAAAATAAGTAAGGCCTTCTGGGTTCTTATTGTGTGCAATTTCGAAATATCTGGCCACTGGGTATGTGGGGTCTAGGTTAGAAATAGCCTTCAGATGTTGCAGAATTCTTTTATGAACTTGGGGCCTTGTGCTCCCCACATATCTGAGCCCGCAGGGGCATTGTAAAACATATACAGCAAATTCTGTTTTGCAGTGAACTTTCTCTTTTATTTTTAAAGGAACAGGAGAGAAAGGTATGGTATATTCAGATTTGCTGATTCCATTTCTGCAGTCCTTACAAGTGGCGCATTTCAAGAACCCTTTGCTCCCTGCTAGCCACGTGCCCGTGACTAGTTCAGGGCTACTTGAGACCAGACTGGTTTCCATAGACCTAGCTTTCCTGTAGGTGATATTTAGCCTAATCATTACCAGATTGCCAGTAACCGGGTCACTTCTAATGAGGAACCAATTATTCTTCACTATATTGCGGATAGACTTGTGTTGGTTGCTGAAAGTCATAATAAGTCTGGTTTCATTGCTCGCTTCAATGCGCGGCAGTTTGACAGTAGCATTAGTGGGGCATAACAGTTGCTGTCTGTCTAGAGAGTTTGCCCTCCTCTGTGCATTGTCAATAGTGTGCAGATCATAGCCTCTAGCCAGAAATCTAGATCTGCACTCCTCTTGTGCTTTTAGGCAATCTGTATTGTTGCTGCAAATACGTCTGATGCGGAGCATATCCCCATAGGGGATGCTCTTTATCAGGTGGGGTGGGTGATGACTATATGCATGCAACACCGTGTTGCCCGCTGTTGGTTTCCTGTGGAGCTTAGTATGTAACTTTCCCTGATCTATATATATCTCCACGTCTAAAAACACAATGGAAGTAGAACTTACAGAACTAGTAAAATGCAAATTGAGATTATTAGAAATCATATATATATATATATATATATATATATATATATATATATATATATATATATATATATATATATATATATTATATTTGTTCACCTAAAGAATTAATGAGCAACAATGATGGGGGTGATAATAGCAATAGTGAATGATAGGATGAACAAGCATGCATCTAGGGAGATTAGAGAAATGACTAGCGTACACTCAACACATACACTGATCAAGAGTAACACATGGTATGCACATATGAAAAACATTGGAGAACAGACAATCATGTTATGTGTGTTCATTAATACCTCACTCAATAGCTGCCCCAATTCTATACTTAACAAAAGAGGTAGACCCAAACATCACCCTCTGCTGGATACATTTGCTGCCTGTAGAGTAAGAGGTCAAATACAGCCCTCTTTATTCCAAGCAGCAAAACAAATTCACAAACGCCTCTGCATATTGAACGAGTAACACTTTAACCAAGATTATAACAGACAAAACTATATGTGATGGGAAGAAGAGAACAGGTATCAGGAAGTTACAAAATACATTAATTCCTGAAAGAATATATGATACAGCGAGGAAAGCCTGCAGAGAATGACCCATACCTTTGATGTAATAATTAAACAGACATTCCTGAGACTCACCAATATGGGAGTGAAATCAAACCAACAATGCTAATAAAGGTATCCATTTACTCACAGGAGGGGTGCAGTCACAATCTCATAATTCCTTGCCAAAGAAGGCCTCTGTGGGAGGAGGGGCAAAACGGTACACACACAAATGGGTGTAGGCCTATTTGGAAAACATGTGCCTCTAGTTACATCACTGTTTTTGATTGAATCTTTTTATTGTCATTTGGAAGGGTTATACATCTTCCACCGCTAATAACAGCCATGAATGTATCACTCAAGTATTACAGTATATGGTGCGTTCGGAGGTGACAAACGTGAGTCCTGTCATGAGGGTTCGTACAGATGGCGAGAGGTACATTATGCAGTGGTACATTACGGACTGGAGGATTAAGTAGTTTTGGATTTTAATTAATATGGGGGATTAAATGCGGAACATATATTTTTTATTTGGAAGAAGAAGTTAATAATTGACCAGCCGGATCAGAATTAGAACCGGCGGAGAGGTAAGGGATGCAAGGCATAATGTGTAGCTTAAAACTGAAGGGTTGTAACTCTGGATGAAGTGGTATGATCTACAAAATACATCAAGAATATTGGTTATGTTTTCCTCTCCCATATAGGTGAGAGGAATAGATTGCATTTGCGAGCCCGACAGTAGGAACTGTGGAATTGACAGCGAGGTGTAGGGACATAACATGTGAGCGAGGTGGAGAAGCATGTTACGTGTCACATGTCTCAGATTGGTTCTCGATAGTCACAGCAAAAGTCGTGGTGGATTTTATTTTATTGAAATTATTCAAGTATTAGGCATGGCGGATTTGAAATTATTCAAGTATTGGGCACCATGGAACGAGGTACTAGTCTCATGACGTATATCCAACACAACACTAATGGGAGATATTAGCATAAGATTTTGACATCGTCATAGACCATATCACATGAAGCATGGGTTTCCACCTTACGAAGTAGGTTGCGATCTCTCCTCGCTATGTATGCATTATCTGAATAAGGTACTGCAGAGTGGTGAAATGTTTCTTCACCATGTTTGAAATGCTGTGCACTATATTCTATACATGATTGGCTTTTGTAACTGATATCATGTTGTTTTAGCCCTGAAGAAGCCGCAGTGTATTCCCTCATCAACGAAACACCCGTTGGCTGGACGTAAATAATTAAAGACAAAGAACAGAAAATAACAAATCATTCTTTCTTGTGCAACTGTTCATATATTTTGTTTATGCATGCGTGTGCTAAGGATTGAATATATTTTGTGAAAGACCTTAGGGTCAAAATTTGGAAGGTTTAGAGTTATCCCCCTCCCCTTAAGCACGGCAACTAATAGGGGCCTATGCTGCAGAATTAGGAGGCAAGTTTATGACCGCCAGGACTATCCTAGTACAAATTCACCCCAATAGGATATTGAGCTAAGGACATAAAAACTAGCGAAGGCAGCTCAAGCAACATAGTCAAGAGTTAATCAGAACAGGAATGGACACAATGGATAGGGACAAATGCTGTATCAAGGCGATGGTTGTGACATACCGCACACCACCAAGCAAAATAAGACCATTTAGAGTGAATTTTTCCAGCTCTTTGATATCTGCTGAAAAGCTACAGCTTTTAATAAATCAATAAGTAGCAATTGGGATTGGCCTCCCTCCCAGTCCGGTGTTAGACTGCCTAGGAAAACATTTGTGAAGTAGAGGGGGATTGTTGTGTGAAAAATAGTGTTAATTTGATGCCTCAAAATATAAAAACATGTTGACAGGTGAATAACATATGATGAAGATCAGCATTAACCTGGGAGCATGCCCAGCAAGTATTATGATTTATGTTGTGAATTTTATTTAGGTATGCAGGTGTAAAAAATAATCGATTATAAAGAAAGAAAAGTGTTTGTGTTGTGCTGGCTGCTCTAGATGATTTCCTGATTTTCGTCCAAATTCTGTTCCAAAAAGAAATAGGCCGATTCACTCCCAAATCAGTTTCCCACAAAAGTTCTTCTTTCGTTTTATCTCGGAGCTCAGGGGGAACCAATAAATGGGAATAAATGGTGGACGCTTTGGGGGTTATGCGGAGAAGATTATGCCAAGGGAAGGGGGCAGTTTGAAGATTTGAGTTTAGCGTAAGTATCAAGTATTACATTCCGCAAGATCAAAAATGAAGGATTAAAGGAAGAAGGTAGATGATATAGGGACTATAATTGCGTAAATTGAAAAGGGGAGCCCTGATCAAAAAGTTGATGAACTCAGAGCATACTCTTGTTTCTCCAGCTCTTCCAGTATATAGGTTTCTTGTTAAGAAGGATTTGTTTGTTGTGCCAGATTGTAGAATTGAGAAAAGTATCTAAATTATGTACAACTAAATGGGGTGCAATAGTTTGTAATTTACAGGATTGCTTAATCATGGGAGCAGAGAGCGTTTGAAGGAGAGATATTCCTGAAATGAGAAGGGAACAAAAAATGAGGTCTCAAGATCTACCCAGAGAGGTTTATCCTCAGTCTGATTGGTAATCCAATTCGTTAGTTGGCGTAATTGGATGGCCTTGTGATAATTGGAGCAATGGGGGAAATTGACACCGCCCTCAGATTTTGGTTTTACTAATTTCTGTAACGCCATTCTTGATTTTGTATCATTCCATAGAAAGGAGATCAGAATAGAATTGACCTCTGAAAGAATTTAGATGGAATAGGTAGTGGGATGTTGGGGAGGATATACCAAACTATTTGAGGTAGCATCATTTTGATTGTGTCAAGACGGCCCCACCAAGAGAGATGAAGGGGATGCCAGCCTGGGATCAATGTTTTAAGTTTAGCAAAAGTATTCTTGGGTTCTGATTGATGCTCCTGCTTTGAGTTTAAAAAGTATGATTCAATGCAATTGTAAATGCTTAATGTTTTTTTTTTATTTTTTTATTTATTTATTGGATTTTTTCCCCATTTTGTGCAAGCAGAACAGAGCACATAAGAATAACAGCAAAAAAAGAAAAATACCAAGGAATTTCATCACGCGAAACATGGGTCAGAAAAAAAAAGAATCACAGGGTAACATTTGTTCGCAATCAGCAGCAAAGACTAGGAAAGAAAGAATACAGGGAGAAAAAACAAAATACTGGCAGGATATTTAATATACCCCAAAGAATTAATCCAGCTCCCCTTGAATACATTGCCGAACCGGTGCCCGGATCTTCATGCCTAAAGCTTTTTTCCGGCCCTTCGTTCTATATATAGCCGCTTCTATATTATAAGTGGCTAAGAGACGGGCTCGCCAGGTGTCATAAGAAGGGGGGACTGGATTAATCCATTCTTGCGTGATACATGCCCGTATCAATGACATACAAATGAATAATAGATTTTTCTTCCCATCTGCGAGTGAATCAGAAGTTACACCAATTAGAACTAGTTCCCCTGTCAGAATAACTGTAGACCCAAACAATACTGCCAAAAATGTCTGGATAGCAGAGAAAAATAAAGATAACTGAGGGCACAGAAAAAACATATGCAATGCATCAGCTGCGAACACCCCACATCTACTGCATGATGTACCTGTAGTAGTCCCCCATTTGGAATTTTTTGAGGGTGTATAATATACGTCAAATATGGCCATATAGTGCTGTGAGCGTGATCTGCCAGTAATCAAAATACTGTTCTCCAGAACAATAGATTCCTCTAACTGAATAGGATCACTGCCCAACTTTTCAGCCCATCTCCCTTGGAGAGCCTCTATATCGTCTAGGCATGGAGAGATAAGTAAGTTATAATAATGTGTTATCAATTTTTGCTAAACATGCTGTCAATAAAAGGAATCCTCCGCAAGCCAGAGCGTTCCTCACGGATAGAGTGTTGAAGAAACTATGGACCTGCAGATACTTAAAGTAGTCATTACTTGTTAGATTATACTTAACTAGAAGCTCAGAAAAAGAGATGAGCTGATCATTCTGCCACAGATCACCCACACGATGAATTCCGCAGTTACGCCATCTAATCATAACATGGTCTTGAAAGACCGGGGGGGAAATGCTTAATGTTTAATTCAATTTGTAGGAATGCCTAACATGTCAGTGCTTAATTTGTTTAAAAAAAATAATAATCTGGGCCCAAAGTTTTGGTTCCTAAGAGCGCAGCTGGTTTTATGAAAGCGTGGGGTGCCCGATACCAAGGCTGTATAGTGTTTATTGTAGGTTATTAGACCTCGTTAATGCACTCCCAGACACTTCCTGACTTTGTTACTCTAGTGCAGTGGTCTTCAAACTGTGGGGCGTGCCCCCCTGGGGGCGTGGAGACATCTCAAGGGGGGGCCAGTCGACCATTTCCAAGCATCAGTGCTGCATGGTCTTTCACTGACTGCTTCCACTAGCTGAATGCTGTTAAAGTAATATTGTAGGATAACTGGGCATGATGTACAGATGGGGTCGTGTAAAATGTGCAGGTTCTACTCGGATGGGGTAAATCTGCCTTCAGTGGCACTGTTGCTGGCTGAATTACCGACAGCAGAACGGTACTACGGTCATTTAAGTTACTGAAACACAAACAAATTGTTGCTGATATAAACTATGTGCATTTGTTAAACACTGTTAAAACGTGAGAAACACTGCCCTGTTTACTGTACAACGGCTTTCATCGACATTAGGACTCCTGCATCACCCCATTGAACGGCCCACCCACCTGCCTCTTCAATATACTGAAAAATAGCCAATTACACATGTTCAGCACTTATTACAGGCAGCAACCATGGTGCGGGACAGAAATGTTTCACGGAGGTACCAGTTATTGCAAATATTAGCTTCACAGGTCCTGATGCTCTTAGGTTGATCCCGCCTTGTAGACACAACCAGATACGCAAACATATTTAATGTAAATACTGTTTTAACTACTTTTCTCTTTTGCTTGGCGGTAATATTTCAAATTGATTGGAGGCCGCAGCCAGGATGGCAAAGGCGGTACAGCGCCTCGAGCGCCAAAAGTGTAATGCAATTCTTATTGTTTTCAAACTATTGCTAACTATTTAAATAATTATATCGGGCATTATAATTTAAAAGGTACAGTTTTCACAGTTATCTATCTATAACACATAAAGGCAATATAAACCTGTAGAACAGTGTTAAACCCTGGAAAAAGAACAACGGTGGAGGATTCCCATCAAAAAAGCACCTGGTCAAATATTCTCACAAAATTAGTTTAGACCCACATTATAGTGCATGGGACAATATGTGTGCACACTTCAGTAACACCCACCGTTACAATGTTGGTTCAAAACATGAACTATGAATTACTTTAAACAAGGTCAAGGTGCACCACTTTGGAGTTTGCATGAACTGACAACTTTGATGAGGTTAGCAGCAATGATCACATTAGTTGTTACTTGTGTTCTTTAAGAGTTCTTTTATTGAGTTCAGTTGTAAGTTACAAATCACACACAGGAGCTACAGCCGACGCGTTTCGTCCTCTTGGGACTTCTTCAGGGCGAAGTGAGCAAAAATAGACTAGTGTCCTTGTGTCTTCTCCCGTGACTATCAGGGTACGTGGAGATATCTGTAGCAAGTTGTTATACTTGATAGAGCATCCTGTTGAACAAAAAGTTCTCTGTGGAGGAATCTCGTCTGTCCGAGTTTGTTCTTATTATTGGGCGGTATATATCTATTTGTGGTCTGTACTGCCAAAATTCTCTTGAAAGGGTGTTTCAATATTGTACATATAAATATCATTAAGAATATAGATGATGATCCAAAAAGAGCTGGAACCAGGGTAGTAGTAAATGTAGGTATTAATCTGGCTATCTATTGTAGTTAGCTTGTTATGAGGAAAGGGGTATTGAGTCTTCTGCTTAGACACTCTTATTAAAGTGAGCTAAGGCATCCCCTGGTTCCTATATCCACCTGCAGTACAACGTCCTCCTCCGTCAAGTAGCAGCCTTTCAAGAGAATTTTGGCAGTACAGACCACAAATAGATATATACCGCCCAATAAATAAGAACAACTCGGACAGACGAGATTCCTCCACAGAGAACTTTTTGTTCAACAGGATGCTCTATCAAGTATAACAACTTGCTACAGATATCTCCACGTACCCTGATAGTCACGGGAGAAGACACAAGGACACTAGTCTATTTTTGCTCACTTCGCCCTGAAGAAGTCCCAAGAGGACGAAACGCGTCGGCTGTAGCTCCTGTGTGTGATTTGTTACTTACAACTGAACTCAATAAAAGAACTCTTAAAGAACACAAGTAACAACTAATGTGATCATTGCTGCTAACCTCATCAAAGTTGTCAGTTCATGCAAACTCCAAAGTGGTGCACCTTGACCTTGTTTAAAAGAACAGTGTTAAACCCGTCTGCTTCTGAGAGTCCCTTCACCACTATGATTTCTTTTGTTCCCCTGTACCTCCCAAAATTTGTCGCTTTTCTTTGTCTGCCAGGACTTTTTATGTGCTGTTTCATGGAGCTAGATGTTCCTTGACGCCCAGTTGCTCACAAGGTTTTTGGCACCTATTTACAAGGCGCCTGGCGAAACCTGTGGCATTATAGACTGGGGATGGCAACCTGTATGAATGGCCCTAAAATGGTGGACATCCTTTTCCCTCATGTGAGTGACTCCCATTGGAGCCTCAATGAACTCTGGCCTTTTGAGGTTTTGGTGCCCTTTTGTTTGGCGCACATTCCTGACAGGAATTCCTTTATTTCCCTCAGGTACACAAAATGGCTGCTCTAGAACCACAGTACGGTGGCTGCTAGGGTCCTAAATACACCTCAAAAGTGCCATTTCATTGACACAGCCAGAGAAGGTTCTAGAACCTTCTGGCTCGTGCCAGCGCCTCGCGGCACTGGGTATATAAGGTCCAGTCCCTGGCGGCCATTTTGGAGAGATTGAACAAGATTAGATGTAGATTGGATTGAACAAGATTTGACGTTAAGAAGGAGATTCCAGACTTGTCACCAGATTGACACCTGCCCTGTTGACCCCTGAGGTGGCTGGTAGCGCGGGCAGTAGAGTAGCAAAGGTCATTTGGCGTTGATTCTGACTGGTGTTCGAGTCAACTGCGTGAGTGGTGACCTTGCGCCTACAGCGCCTGCCCAGCGAGTGCCTCATTACCCCCCAAAAGACTGTGGCCAAATTCGTGTGCCTCCCCGCCCCCCCGGTGGTGAATTGCGACAGATTCCGCGTGTTGCGAGGCGAGAGCAAGTTCGCCGCGATCGTCTTCAGTGCCCCCTTCGCGACAGGCGCCTCCAGCGAGGAGCTCGGACGTCTCCGAGCCCCACCGGCGTCGAGTGCTTCCTGCGCGGACTGAAGGTGAGGTGGTGCGCCGGGGCGAGGAAAGGTCGGCCTTCGTTGGGCGGGACTAGTGTCTCTGCCCCTCCCCAGTGAACCGGGAGCTGTAGCTGTGGGCGGGAACCACCCCCGTATGAGGAAGTCGGAGGGAGGTCCGTGGAGCCCCTGAGAACCCCATCGCTAGCGTGAGAAGTGCTGTGCCCTGACTGAATCGCTTCTCGATTGCAGCCGATGTGAGGTGGGCCCGTTTCTTCAGGTGGTGTGCAGCGTTGTGAAGGAACTGTGAACCGGCATTTATTTGACTGAGCGTGAAGATTGTGTGACCTCTCCGGCAGCCCGTTCGTCAGTCTAAAGACTTTAAACGGTGCCGCCGGTGGCAGCAGAGTGAAAATGAAGTAGTCACTGTGTTCCTTGCCTTTTAGATACACGCGCATACTCCCTGAATGAACCTTAAAGAGTCCCAAAACTCATTCTGTGCCCAGAGAAGCCCGTATGCATTATCATTGAAACCAACACAAACTGTAAGAGTTATCTTTCTAAACTGAAACGTATTGCAAGTGTAATGTTTCTGAAGTATTTAATTGGCGGCAGCGATACCAGAACGAACATGTGTTTGTTTAGTTAAATGAACCAGTATTTATTCTGCTATGCAAAAGTGATATTCATTCTATTTACTGGTGATATTTATTCCTGATATTATTTATAGTATTTATTTCAGAACTGAAACCCAGAAATTTGTGACTAAAAGAAATGTGTATGTGCTTTCCCAATTGAACCCTATTCACAATAGAGAGCTTTTATATAAAGGAATCGTATTTTTCTACAGCAGTGGTGTGGTGTCCTTCTTTTTGGTGTGACTGTACAGGAAGTTATTATTGGGTCAGAGCACTAAAGCCTTCACTTGCCTTGTCACTTGAGCCACGCTACCCCCTTTGTGCTGGGCTTGCCCATCGCAGGTCCAACAAACAGTCAGCTGTTTGTTACATTAACATTACATCGCAGAGCTCGAAAATTCTCACATTCAAAAGTGATTTGTACATAAAAGTTTAAAAATGAAAAAATATTCTGCATTAAAAGACCACCTATAGACTAACATAAAATAATCATTTATGTCTTGATAAGCTTTCTACATTCACACTAACAGGACTTTGTTGGCGTAAAGGATGATATATATTATTTTCTCTTTTATGAATGGCCGACCTGGGAAATTCAAGCATCTGGGCAGACGTGTAGTTTTATTGATAGAATGCGCATGTGTTCATGCTGCATTTTCGTGAAGTTAAAAACGAGTTTGCATACTCAGCAGTGGCCGTTTTTAGCCTGGGCACTGGTTTCAGAGATGAACAAAGCGCCTAGATAAAAAATGGTTTTAATGGGTGAGGTGAGGATTAGACAACCTAACAGATATTTTCACTTGTGCAACGAATGTCTGACATAATATCGACAGACAGAATATCGAAATGCAAAAATATCGGAGCAAAAATATCGACAGCAAATATATCGGAATCCTATCTTCATTAAGGTAAGTACAAAAATATCGAAAAAATAATATCGTAGTACAAAAATATCGGAATCAAAAATATCGTTTTTTTAAATGTATTAATAATAATGTAAAAATAATTTTAAAATATATATAATTTTACAACTATTAAATAAAAATAATACATATACATTTAAAATAAATAAAACACTTTATAATTTAATGTAATTTTAATTTTTTTCATGTAATTTATTTGATTTAATGTAATATTTTTTTGTTTTTACCCTGTACGCCTGTACCCCAAAAACCCAAAACTGACCCTGAACCCTAAAAATATCCCTGTACCCCAAAAACCCAAAACTGACCCTGAAACCTAAAAATACCCCTTTACCCAAAAACTGAAAACTGACCCTTATCCCTAAAAATACCCCTTTACCCAAAAACTGAAAACTGACCCTGAACCCTAAAAATACCCCTTTACCCAAAAACTGAAAACTGACCCTGAACCCTAAAAATTACCCCTTTACCCATGAACTGAAAACTGACCCAGAACCCTAAAAATACCCCTTTACCCAAAAACTGAAAACTGACCCAGAACCCTAAAAATACCCCTTTACCCGAAAACTGACCCTGAACCCTAAAAATACCCCTTTACCCAAAAACTGGAAACTGACCCTGAACCCTAAAAATACCCCTTTACCCATGAACTGAAAACTGACCCAGAACCCTAAAAATACCCCTTTACCCAAAAACTGAAAACTGACCCTGAACCCTAAAAATACTCCTTTACCCAAAATTAATTAATATTATTTAATTACCAATTAATTATTAATTAACAATAACAATAAAGTAAATATATTAGCACATTTGCTGTAATTAATTTAATTTAATAATTAATATTATTTTTCCCAATTAATTAATTAAGAATAACAATAAATTATATATATAAAAAATACTATAATTAATGTAATTAAATAATTATTATTAATTAATTACCAACTAATTAATAATGATAAATATGTAAAAAATTATATTAATTAATTAACGAATTAATAGAAATTAATTACCAATTAATTATTAATTAAAATATGTACAAACATATATCAATTAATTAATTATTACTAAATTACTTCCCACCATATTCCCCTATAAACCCATAACCCGCTACAGAACATATTTATCAATCAATCAATTAATTAAAAATAATTAATACTTATTTCTCAATTAACTAATTAATAATTCCTATTAATTAATAATTAATTTAACATAATTAAATTACTCCCCACCCTATTCCCCTATAAACCCACAACCCGCTACAGTAGTAAAAGACAATATTTAATTAAATTACATTAAAAATAAATAATAAAACATAATAAATGCAATATAATATACACTAAATTTATTTAAAAATTGATATTAGTAACATCGAAGTTATTAATTTCAATATTATTGACATCGATATTTACAACTTCGATATTACTGATATCATACCAATATCGATATTAAGACTGTCGATATTACTTACCTTCGATATTTTGTCCCATCGATATTTAAACTTCGATATTTTTGTATATCGATATTTAAAAATCGATATTTTGTCTGTGTACCTGTGCAACACTGTTAGCGGGCGCATATAGGAAAACAAACCAAACCACCTTCCACAATGCATCAGATCTCACCAAATCATCAGCCTGTAGATTTATTTTACAGCCATTCTTAAGAGCCATGCAGAAGTGTAGATAGTAATTTATGACCCATGACTTTAGAAAATGTAAGTGTATTTAATTTGCCACTTTAGTGCATCACCATTGTTACAAGTCACCCATTCCTTGTTCTAGTGAGTGGCTAGACTATTAACCAGTAGGAGGAAGGGAGGAGCGGCCTGGTTTACCATTCACCCTCCTATGCCATTGTCATTTCTATCCCTCTATTTCTCCCATCTTATTCACAGACAGTTTGGAGAAGGATAAGGATTAGAGGAAATGTCACTTCAGTGTTCTGGGATACCAAACTGGGGGGGTGGAATTTGTGGAATGCTTTAATTAAATCTGAAATTTTGTGAAAACTACCCAAAATGCAAATTTGTCATTAAGCTCAAAATGTTAGTGCAAAAGTGTCATTGTACCAATTTTGATCTAAGGACTGCACTTTTTTGGAGGTATATCAACCAGCTTAGCAACAACGGCCACACCAGCACATGATGCGTGATGCATCTTTTTCAATGTTACATATTGAACGGTTAGAATCTTTACCTTTTTCTGTAGCTGAAGCCACTGCTGCAACGTGGCTTATCCATGGATTAATTACATTACCATTTGCTTTGTACAAATTCACTAATTGTATGCGGTATATTGCTATAGGGAGATATGAACCACTGGGCAGCGCATTCCTCCATGAGGCTTGGTCCTTACCATACACATACAGATGTTTGAAGGATGGAAAATAGGTGAATTTTAAGGGTGAAGAATGCACGCAGTCACCTGACCGCTCATTAATATGCAGACACATCCAGTTACACGGTTCTTGTAACCAGGATCGGCCTAATTTAGCCTGCGTTTTGAAAGGCACACCAGTTCCGGCAATAGTTCCCACATTTACATTATTGACAAATGGTAGTTATTTGCTTTTAAATAACGAGGAATGTTGTGGGTTAATAATCGGTATCTCTTATGTGGTAACTGTATCTGAACGTGTGGTGTGTAGCAAGAATGTACTATATCTCCCCACGCATGGGAACTCAGAAGTTTCCATCTGGCCGCGCATCCCAACCTTGAGAGCGGAGTTCAATGGATTGAGCAGAATAAGAGCCCTTTTGTCTCAAAAAGAAGTGGCCCTGAGCTCGGCCCGTGAAAATTATGTCCTTCACATAGCTAACACACGCACAGAGGTGCAGGCTCTTTTAAATACTGACTTGCCGTTTCATTTCTGTGAGCTGGTACATCTAATCTTTAATGCCTCCTCCACGTCTGGGCTCGCACATTTTTTTTAATTAGTTAGCAGTGGCCTCGTGACTACATTTGAAAAGATTTTTGGTATCATTCCCACTTTTTTCCATTCTATATTTTCAAGTTTGTTTGGCGGATTCCCTGTTTTACTGGCTTTGGCTGCAGGCGTTTTGATATTGTTTTGCTTTATAAAACATGGATGCCCATCCTGCGCAAGAAGCCGTTCAACGCCTCCTGACACTGTTTCGTAATCGGATGCTTGATTCCTATGGAACATTGCCGCTTGCAACTTTAAGCACGGCTTATGGATTATCATTTTGATTCACCGACTTCACATGTGTCCAACCTGTGTTTCATTGCCTGAGCTGCGATTTCGACTGGGCCATTGATTTGTGTCTGCTTGGAGACCTCTCCTGACGTCGATTTTGATCACCTAATGAGCCCCGTAGTTGTTCACGAGTTGATTTGTTCTGGCGAAATGGTTATGGCCTTGGCAGCGATACATGGACTACTGGGTCAATGGGACATATCTGCAGCGGCGCATGACTTTCTGGCACACAGCGTTCTGGAGAACCCACCGAGTTGTCTTCTGATGTTACAAGAGGATCCGGTGCTGGAGGAGCACGTGTGTTCTTTCCCATTACTGAATTAGATTGCTGAACTGTTTTCGGATGATGGCAGTGATTTCATACTGGAGGCTGTTGCTGCTTATTTTGCATATACTGTCCAATCATGGTAAGACTTGGAGATTTTCATTGCTATGGCACGTGACTTTCCCGTTACTGAATTGGATGGTTGAACTGTGTTCAGATGATGACAATCATGAGATACCTTGGAGATTAACATTGATATGGCACATGACTTTGGGTTTTGGATAAGTGCCTCTTTTTCTTACAGACAATTGAATTTATGCGGCCTGGTCCTATATCCTTGTACTTTTGAGGCCTTGCAAAAGACTTTTTGATCTCGATTTTTTTGGCCACTATAGGCATTCATACATATGCATTCATACATATTTTTTAGCTTAGCTCAATATTATTGAACTCTGCTTTCATGTTATGCCTCTGATTTTGTATTGCCTTTGCCTTTTATTTGACCGTGCTCGGATCATTGGGGGGGGTGTCATATAGATACTTCATTACATATATTGTGTTAAGTTAGCATGAGTGTATTACATGTCTAACAGCCATTTTTCCTTCGGCTTCAGTTTTGCACACGGCACATACTTGTTGTTGTAGCTTTCAACCTAGAAGCGCGAGGTGATTTATTTGAGAATAATATGTTATTACTATGATATCAGTTTTGCTTGATACACTGTCTGAACAGTGAGTGCTAAAATCTCTAAGAATAACTCGATACAAGGTTGCTGGGAGGTCTGATCTTCGCACCACTTTAGACATAACATAAATACAGTTGCTGCCAATATTGGTCTCTACGCGGGTTTAAGATAGAGTTACAGGAAATGCAGAACACACTTGAAGATGCTTCGCATGCAGAGAGCTCTTAGCTGATGATGTGATCCTCTCATCCTGAAATTTAGAGGTATGGGCCCGCCCTGCTAAATCCCAAACGAGACCTTCATAATATAATATAATATGCTAAATAGGGAGGTGAGAAATAGGTGTTGTTAATTCCTATTATTTTCAGCATTATAACATGCTATCACCGTTCGCATACTATGGACTAGTAACTATGCTGATAACTTTGATACTTATAATCTGTTTGTTAGTATTGTATAAGATACTGCGTTTGAGAACATTGCATTGATTAATAAATATTTCAAATATGCACGTGTCCTCTTTACTCCACGTTCTGGTTTGAAATGATTATAGAGCGAAAGAGTGTTCATGTGTTCCACGATTCCTGAGGTATCATAAGTTCATGTTCTGGTTTGTCTAAGTCATTGGGAGTTTGTTATGACCAATGAGACACTGTAGCTAGCTCGGTAAGGGGATTTCTGATACTAAGGTGAGTTTTGGGTCACCCTAATTCGCTAAGGTTCTAGATCTCTATGCACAGTTCTGTGGGAGAACGGAAACCCTGCTACAGAACTTGCAACGACAACTTTTGATTATGCACGTAGTGTGTACAGCTCATTTTATGGTGGAATTGGCTGAGATAATAAACATGTTAAAATTGTTAACATTATGTTTTATAAATAAAAACAACAATAAAATCAATTAAAAACATGATGATCAAATACAATGTTTTCTAAAATCAATTTATAATGATAAAAATACATGTTATTGATAATGCCCATGTGGACAATTCATTCACTTGTGCAAAAATCGCTAGAGGTTCAGTGCATGTTGGTTGTATGTGCAACATCACACAGATATACTCATAAAGTGCTACCAGTGTAGAAAATAAAAAAAGGTGTGCCTAATTGGATAAAAAAGTGATAAAATATTTCATTATTTTAAAAAGTAGTCTGAGTGGAGGAAAAGGAAGTTTACTTTAAAAGCTAGTTGTAAAAAAGATTAGAAGTTAGTAAATGCAGAATTGGTTCAGAATGGAATTACTAATAGTCAGACCGGGTTAAAGATAAGTGTGGCAATCTTCACTCTTGTTGAGCCCGTTAGGCATCTTGCTATCCAGCAAGATGATATAACGGGTCTCAAGTTTTCGGAGGAGCCCTTCCCTGTCACCTCCTCTTCGTTGGGGAGGGACCCTATCTATGACAAAATAAGTAAGGCCTTCTGGGTTCTTATTGTGTGCAATTTCGAAATGTCTGGCCACTGGGTATTTGGGGTCTGCGTTAGAAATAGCCCTCAGATGTTGCAGAATTCTTTTATGAACTTGGGGCCTTGTGCTCCCCACATATCTGAACCCGCAGGGGCATTGTAAAACATATACAGCAAATTCTGTTTTGTAGTTAACTTTCTCTTTTATTTTTAAAGGAACAGGAGAGAAAGGTATGGTATATTCAGATTTGTTGATTCCATTTCTGCAGGCCTTACAAGTGGCGCATTTCAAGAACCCTTTGTTCCCTGCTAGCCACGTGCCTGTGACTAGTTCAGGGCTACTTGAGACCAGACGGGTTTCCATAGACCTAGCTTTCCTGTAGGTGATATTTGGCCTAATCGTTACCAGATTGCCAATAGCCGGGTCACTTCTAATGAGGAACCAATTATTCTTCACTATATTGCGGATAGACTTGTGTTGGTTGCTGAAAGTCATAATAAGTCTCGTTTCATTGCTCGCTTCAATGCGCAGCAGTTTGACAGTAGCATTAGTGGGGCATAACAGTTGCTGTCTGTCTAGAGATTTTGCCCTCCTCTGTGCATTGTCAATAGTGTGCAGATCATAGCCTCTAGCCAGAAATCTAGATCTGCACTCCTCTTGTGCTTTTAGGCAATCTGTATTGTTGCTGCAGATACGTCTGATGCGGAGCATATCCCCATAGGGGATATGCTTTATCAGGTGGGGTGGGTGATGACTATATGCATGCAACACCGTGTTGCCCGCTGTTGGTTTCCTGTGGAGCTTAGTATGTAACTTTCCCTGATCTATATATATCTCCACGTCTAAAAACACAATGGAAGTAGAACTTACAGAACTAGTAAAATGCAAATTGAGATTATTAGAAATCATTATATATAGATATAAATATATAGATATAGATATATATATATTATATTTGTTCACCTAAAGAATTAATGAGCAACAATGAATGGGGTGATAATAGCAATAGTGAATGATAGGATGAACAAGCATGCACCTAGGGAAATTAGAGAAATGACTAGCGTACAATCAAACACATACACTGATCAAGAGTAACACATGGTATGCACATATGAAAAACATTGGAGAACAGACAATCATGTTACGTGTGTTAATTAATACCTCACTCAATAGCTGCCCCAATTCTATACTTAACAAAAGAGGCAGACCCAAACATCACCCTCTGCTGGATACATTTGCTGCCTGTAGAGTAAGAGGTCAAAGACAGCCCTCTTTATTCCAAGCAGCAAAACAGATTCACAAACGCCTCTGCATATTGAACGAGTAACACTTTAACCAAGATTATAACAGACAAAACTATATGTGATGGGAAGAAGAGAACAGGTATCAGGAAGTTACAAAATACATTAATTCCTGAAAGAATATATGATACAGCGAGGAAAGCCAGCAGAGAATGACCCATATCTTTGATGTAATGATTAAACAGACATTCCTGAAACTCCCCAATATGGGAGTGAAATCAAACCAACAATGCTAATAAAGGTATCCATTTACTCACAGGAGGGGTGCAGTCACAATCTCATCATTTCTTGCCAAAGAAGGCCTCTGTGGGAGGAGGGGCAAAACGGTACAGACACAAATGGGTGTAGGCCTATTTGGAACACATGTGCCTCTAGTTACATCACTGTTTTTGATTGAATCTTTTTATTGTCATTTGGAAGGGTTATACATCTTCCGCCGCTAATAACAGCCATGAATGTATCACTCAAGTAGTACAGTATATGGTGCGTTCGGAGGTGACAAACGTGAGTCCTGTCATGAGGCATTAACCTGGGAGCATGCCCAGCAAGTATTACGATTTATGTTGTGAATTATATTTAGGTATGCAGGTGTAAAAAATAATCAATTATAAAGAAAGAAAAGTGTTTGTGTTGTGCTGGCTGCTCTAGATGATTTCCTGATTTTCGTCCAAATTCTGTTCCAAAAAGAAATAGGCAGATTCACTCCCAAATCAGTTTCCCACAAAAGTTCTACTTTCGTTTTATCTCGGAGCTCAGGGGGAACCAATAAATGGTGTACGCTTTGGGGGTTATGCGGAGAAGATTATGCCAAGGGAAGGGGGCAGTTTGAAGATTTGAGTTTAGCGTAAGTATCAAGTATTACATTCCGCAAGATCAAAAATGAAGGATTAAAGGAAGAAGGTAGATGATATAGGGACTATAATTGCGTACATTGAAAAGGGGAGCCCTGATCAAAAAGTTGATGAACCCAGAGCATACTCTTGTTTCTCCAGCTCTTCCAGTATATAGGTTTCTTGTTAAGAAGGATTTTGTTTGTTGTGCCAGATTGTAGAATTGAGAAAAGTATCTAAATTATGTACAACTAAATGGGGTGCAATAGTTTGTAATTTACAGGATTGCTTAATCATGGGAGCAGAGAGCGTTTGAAGGAGAGATATTCCTGAAATGAGAAGGGAACAAAAAATGAGGTCTCAAGATCTACCCAGAGAGGTTTATCCTCAGTCTGATTGGTAATCCAATTCGTTAGTTGGCGTAACTGAAAGGCCTTGTGATAATTGGAGCAATGGGGGAAATTGACACCGCCCTCAGATTTTGGTTTTACTAATTTCTGTAACGCCATTCTTGATTTTGTATCATTCCATAGAAAGGAGATCAAAATAGAATTGACCTCTGAAAGAATTTAGATGGAATAGGTAGTGGGATGTTGGGGAGGATATACCAAACTATTGGAGGTAGCATCATTTTGATTGTGTCAAGACGGCCCCACCAAGAGAGATGAAGGGGATGCCAGCCTGGGATCAATGTTTTAAGTTTAGCAAAAGTATTCTTGGGTTCTAATTGATGCTCCTGCTTTGAGTT
This sequence comes from Lissotriton vulgaris, assembly GCF_964263255.1. Lineage (NCBI taxonomy): Eukaryota > Metazoa > Chordata > Amphibia > Caudata > Salamandridae > Lissotriton > Lissotriton vulgaris. The sequence goes on along the minus strand of NW_028251642.1, from coordinate 277,448 downwards.
TAAAAAGTTTGATTCAATGCAATTGTAAATGCTTAATGTTTTTTTATTTTTTTTTATTTCTTTATTGGATGTTTTCCCCATTTTGTGCAAGCAGAACAGAGCACATAAGATAACAGCAAAAAAAGAAAAATACCAAGGAATTTCATCACAAGAAACATGGGTCAGAAAAAAAAAGCATCACAGGGTAACATTTGTTCGCAATCAGCAGCAAAGACTAGGAAAGAAAGAATACAGTGAGAAAAAACAAAATACTGGCAGGATATTTAATATACCCCAAAGAATTAATCCAGCTCCCCTTGAATACATTGCCGAACCGGTGCCCAGATCTTCATGCCTAAAGCTTTTTTCCGGCCCTTCGTTCTATATATAGCCGCTTCTATATTATAAGTGGCTAAGAGACGGGATCGCCAAGTGTCAAAAGAAGGGGGGACTGGATTAATCCATTCTTGCGTGATACATCGAGATAGACTCTGACATAGACTGAGTAATTGCCTATGTAAGGGCAAAAGGAGGGTCTGAGGTTCCGTGACGATTTGAACCCGTGTTTTCAACATTGTCGTAGACTCATAATTTTGGTATCAGTGAACCGCAAATGATCCATTTAGCATATCCTGGTGTTTTCGCTATGCTACGAGCAAGAGCACTCCTGTTATAAACACATTCCTGATTTACCCATGGCATCCATCTTAGATCACGGCAGCCATTTTGTATTCTTGCCCTCACATAGTCAATGGACACGCAGTGACCTCTTTCACTTAAGGACACGTAAGCTTTAGCCGGCGATTCACCTCGCTAGTGACACGTGCACCTTAGGACAGAAAACGCCATGGCTGCATGACTCGGCAGAAGCTGCCTCCCCAGCCTGAGGCCAGTCCTGCTATACTGGTTCTCGTGTTCGTTGGCCTGATCATGATTAGGCGGCCGAAGCTGGTAGCCTTGCCCATTTACGACCCACAAACATCTCTTATCCTGCTTTTCTATCTTCTGCACCTGGCTCTGCTCCTTTCCTTCTGGGCCTTTATTAGGGGGAGGTAACGAAATTTACGATGAGGCGGTCCGGCTCTTGAATGAAAAGTTGACATGGGATTATGATGGAACAGTGGGAACCCCTCGTTCGTAATGTTTTGACATCAGATATTGTTGACGATTCTTGTGTAACACCAAATATTTATTGTTTAGGACATGAAGGTTTAGAAATGTACTAGCATGTAAAGAATTTGCCCCAAGCTGAAAATGTAGTATATAAGGAGCAACCCACTTTGTACAAATCGAACAGGCTCCTAGAATCTGCCCGTGTGTAGTTTCTGTGACTTCTGTGTCCCTGCAGTAATAAACCCTTGGTCTTTGACGCCACCATCAAGAAGCCCGTGTTTCTGTTCATTTGTGCACTGAGACAGGTAGAATTCCGGGGTCTTCGGGTGTTGTCCCTGACACCTCTGGACGGAACCAAAAAGTCCAGAACTCAGCCATTTGGAAATTTTTGAGGGTGTATAATATAGGTCAAATATGGCCATATAGTGCTGTGAGCGTGATCTGCCAGTAATCAAAATACTGTTCGTCAGAACAATAGATTCCTCTAACTGAATAGGATCACTACCCAACTTTTCAGCCCATCTCCCTTGGTGAGCCTCTATATCGTCTAGGCATGGAGAGATAAGTAAGTTATAATAATGTCGTATCGATTTTTGCTAAACATGCTGTCAATAAAAGGAATCCTCCGCAAGCCAGAGTGTTCCTGCACGGATAGAGTGTTGAAGAAACGATATACCTGCAAATACTTGAAGTAGTCATTACTTGTTAGATTATACTTAACTAGAAGCTCAGAAAAAGAGATGAGCTGATCATTCTGCCACAGATCACCCACACAATGAATTCCGCAGTTACGCCATCTAATCATAACATGGTCTTCAAAGACCGGGGGAAATGCTTAATGTTTAATTCAATTTGTAGGAATGCCTAACATGTCAGTGCTTAATTTGTTTAAAAAAATTAATAATCTGGGCCCAAAGTTTTGGTTCCTAAGAGCGCAGCTGGTTTTATGAAAGCGTGGAGTGCCCGATACCAAGGCTGTATAGTGTTTATTGTAGGTTATTAGACCTCGCTAATTCACTCCCAGACACTTCCTGACTTTGTTACTCTAGTGCAGTGGTCTTCAAACTGTGGGGCGTGCCCCCCTGGAGACATCTCAAGGGGGGGCCAGTTGACCATTTGCAAACATCAGTGCTGCATGGTCTTTCACAGACTGCTTCCACTAGCTGAATGCGGTTAAAGTAATATCCATTGTAGGATAACTGGGCATGATGTACAGATGGGGTCGTGTAAAATGTGCAGGTTCTACTCGGATGAGGTAAATCTGCCTTCAGTGGCACTGTTGCTGGCTGAATTACCAACAGCAGAACGGTACTACGGTCATTTAAGTTACTGAAACACAAACAAATTGTTGCTGATATAAACTATGTTTCAGCCCCAAGGTAGCCTCCCGGGAGGGCAGCAGGGCTTCATCAGGAGGGTTGTCAGAGACCGAGTTAGCCGATAGAAGAGAGGAAAGACAATTAAGGTGGGAGTTAGCCAAGCTGGAGATGGAAGGGAGGAGGATGGAACACGAGCTCAAGCTACGAGAGCTCGACCTCAGGGCCCATTACATCACTCCGGAGGGTGTCGAGTCTAAGGAATTTGCCAGGGAGCCCAGGCCTCACTTACCCAAGGACGTGGTCGCCAGTTATACCGCTGGAGATGACATAGCCAAGTGGCTGGCAGCCTATGAGGTCTCCTTAAAAGCCCATGGGATCCATGAGAAGCATTGGGTTGGTGGATTATACCGGTACATGCCTCCGACAGGTAGGGATGCCCTATTGGCCCTAGACCGGGAGGAGCAGGTAGATTACCCTGCCATGAAGGTGGCGCTCATCAGGAAGATTGGGTTGACCCCAGAGAAATACCGGCAGAGGTTTAGGGGTAGCCACAAACTGAGCTCACAGAACTGGGTTGACTTCCTGGATTATGCCAAGAAAGCCCTGGATGGGTGGGTCCAAGGTAGTGAGGTGGAAGACTATCGAGGGTTGTACAACCTAGTACTCAAGGAACATCTACTTGAGAAATGTCTTCCCGAGCTGAGGCAGCACCTGGTAGACAGCAAACTTACTTGCCCCCGTAAGCTTGCTGAGGAGGCGGACATTTGGGTAAGTACCCGAGTGTCCACGAAGGGGACGGGTGGAGATTCTCAGAAGTCTGGACAGGGCGCTCCCCAGAAGAAAGAGGGGGGAGATAACAAGAAACAGGAGTTCTCCAAAGGCCCCCAAAATAACTTTAAGGGGAAAAGTTTATTTTCCAACTCTAAGGCTAACCCGCAGAAGAACCCTAATCCTGGCCAGAGTCAGCAGCCAAGGGTTGTCCATTGCTTTGAGTGCGGTGGTGTTGGACATTATAAGGGAGACGTGAAATGCCCAAAGAGACCACCCCCTCCCACTGGAGGAAAGGCCCCGGGAGTCGCTAGTGTAGCGCTTGGGGAGGAGATGCCCTTAGTTAAGGGGAGGGAGTGGGCGGGTGTCACCTTAGTGTCCCTGGGTGATCGGGAGATGGTTCCAAAGATCCAGGTGCCCTCAAATACTACCAAGTATGGGCAATGGGTCACCATCAATGGCCATAGAGTTGAAGCTCTGAGAGATACAGGAGCCAGTATGACTATAGTCAGGAGTCATGTGGTGTCCTCAGAGCAGGTGATTCCAGGCGTACTTCATCCAGCCGCGATGGCTGACGGCAGAATGAGCCACTATCCTGTGGCCGAGGTTCCCTTTAAGTGGGGAGGGGTTGCAGGTTCACTTCGAGTTGCCGTAAGCCCCGCCGTGCCAGTCGATTGTCTGCTGGGCAATGATATGGAGCACAATGCTTGGACGGAGGTGGAATACCGGACTCATTCTGAGATGCTGGGAACACCTGATTGGGCCTGTGTGAGTACCAGGTCTGCGGCTGCTCGAGAGAAGTCGCGTGGGTTGGAGCCTGGAACAATGGCCCACCCAGCTGCTGATGAGGGAGCATCTCGAGGACAGGAGGAGCCTGCCTCGATGTCCGTGCCCCGTGAGACAGATAGGCCACCGGAGGAGGTGGACCCGGAGTCCGCGGAGGAGGACATGGTTCCGTTGGAGGATCTGCCTATCCCCGCTGAGTGGCGAGTGGAGGGAGGACCATCCAGGGAGGAACTGAGCAAGGGACAGAGGGAATGTCCCACCCTCGAGGGTCTGAGGCAACAGGCTGAAGCCCAGGCAGCAGGTAACGAGTCTGGGAACTATCGTGTTTACTGGGAGGATGGTCTCCTCTACAGTGAACCCAGGGTGCCAGTGCACGAATCGTCACGGGCCCTGGTAGTCCCACAGTGTTACCGAGCCTTTCTATTAGAGTTGGCTCATGAGATTCCCTTGACAGGACACTTGGGTCAGGACAAGAACTTTGCCCGGCTTGTCCCCCACTTTTATTGGCCTCGAATGAGGGTGGCGTCCGACACATACTGTTGGTCATGCGTGTCATGCCAAGCCAGTGGGAAAACAGGGATGAAGCTGAAGGCTCCCCTGGAACCACTTCCCGTCGTTGGCACCCCCTTTGAAAGGGTGGGCATTGACATTGCCGGGCCCCTAGATCCACCGACATCGGTCACAGGTTTATACTGGTACTGGTGGATCACGCCACAAGGTATCCAGAGGCAATACCTCTGAGAACCATTACTGCACCGGTAGTGGCGAAGGCCCTGATGGGGATCTTTACCCGAGTGGGATTCCCCAAAGAAGTTGTGTCTGACAGGGGGACCAACTTCCTGTCAGAATATATGCAGGCAATGTGGAAGGAGTGTGGAGTGACCTACCGATTTACCACTCCTTATCACCCACAGGCCAATGGCCTCGTGGAAAGGTTCAACCAAACCTTGAAGGGTATGATCAGAAGTCTACCCGAAAGCCTGCGGAGGAAATGGGACGTCCTCCTACCCTGTTTGCTCTTTTCCTACAGGGAAGTGCCACAGAAGGGAGTGGGCTTCAGCCCCTTCGAGCTTTTGTACGGGCACCCTGTACGTGGACCTCTCAGCCTGGTGAGGGACTCCTGGGAAAAGTATCCCCGGAAAGTTCCCCAGGACGTGGTGAGCTACATGCTGGCCTTCCGGTGCCAAATGGCTAAGTTGTGGAAGCAAGCTTCTGAAAACTTGGAAGCCAGTCAGGCAGTCATGAAAGCGTGGTATGACCACAACGCTCACCCAGTGGAGTTGGAGCCTGGACAGAAGGTATGGGTGATGGAGCCTGGACAGCTGAGTGCCCTCCAGGACAGTTGGACAGGCCCCTATGAGGTGTTGGAGAAGATGGGCAAGGCTACCTATCTGGTGGACGTAAAGACCCCTCGGCATCCACATCGGGTGTTACATGCCAACTGCCTCAAACCCCACAACGAGAGGCCCGAAGTCATGCTGGTTATGGTGACTGACGGATGAAACGCGTTACTTACCTGTAACAGCAGTTATCCAGTATTGGTGTCTTTCATAGATTCACATGCCTGAATCATTCCCCGTCGTCGAGACGGGAGCCTCCGGTACATAGAAAAGTAATGTCCTATAGACATACATAGAGAAAATAGGCCTAAGGGCCTCACCTTAGTAGCCTATCCTTGTCCTTATGCAAAAAGGACCAAACTCTTAGAGTCAGCCAATCAGCTATGACCTCCCTCTAGAACCTTCCTGGCAGGAGCCTCAGTCCCTCAGATTTTCGTACGCACCAAGCTAGGTAGGCGTAATACAGTTAGAGAGGAATGTGAGTCCTTCCAGGGGAGGCGGGAGGGTTGCATGTGAATCTATGAAAGACACCAATACTGGATAACTGCTGTTACAGGTAAGTAACGCGTTTCTTATCCAGTATTAGGGGTGTCTTTCATAGATTCACATGCCTGAATCAGAGTAGTTAGCAATACATTATGCACATTTCTGATGTAATCATGCTATATAGTCATTTTAGATAATACACATATTACCATGTGATTTTGAAACATTAGCATATATCAATATATCAGAAGAACAAGAGATGTGCATACCAGGATGGCGGGATGTTGGAAGGCTCACCTTACTGGAATAGATGGCGAAGCACCCCCTGGCCCACCGCTGCATCCTTCAGAAGTTCAGCATCCAGGCAGTAGTGTCTGGAGAAGGTGTGCGGTGACTTCCATGTCGCCGCTCTACATATGTCCAAAATCGGCACTCCAGCGAACAGCGCTGCTGATGTGGACATCGCTCTGGTGGAATGCGCCTTAACATTAGCACTCAACGGCCGTCCGGCCCTGTCATGTCAGAATGCTATCGCTGAGGAGATCCACCTTGAGATGCTCTGTTTCGTAAGAGGCATACCCATCCTTGGCCTACTGTAGGCCACAAAGAGCTGTGATGACTTCCTGAAACTCTTTGTTTTGTCTATGTAAAATTTTAGATACCTTTTGAGGTCCAAGGAGTGCAGCGTCCTTTCTGCTGCGGTGGTAGGGTTTGCAAAGAAAGAACGTAGCACCATCGGTTCATTAAGGTGAAAGCCTGAAGGCACTTTCGGTATGAACTTAGGATTTGTCCTCAGCAGCACCCTGTCCTGTTTGAACTGCATGAAGTGTTCCTGAATGGATAGAGCCTGTAGCTCGCTTACTCTCCTGGCAGATGTTAGAGCGAGCAGCAGAGCCGTCTTCCATGAGATGTACTTGATGGATGCTCGATGAATGGGCTCAAAAGGGTGCTTCATGAGTTGGTTGAGGACTAAATTGAGTTGCCACGTCGGTGGGACCCTTCTAGGTCTTGGGAAGGATCTATATAGTCCCTTTAGGAACTGCTTAAGAAGCCTATTGGACCAAAGAGACGGTCCTTTGAAAGTCCTGGTAAATCGTGAAATGGCCGCCAAATGCACCTTTATGGATGCGTGCGCCAGTCCTGACTGTGCCAAATGCAGTAGATATGGCAATATTTGTTCAGGTGTGATATGGAGTGGTCTCAGGCCTTTCTCTAAACACCATATGCAGAATCGTTTCCATTTTAGAGAGTATGTTTTGTTGGTACTGTCCGCTCTTGCTTTTGCAAGCACGTCCCTGCATTCTTGCGGGATGTTCAAATGACAGAACTCTCTGTGCTCAGGAGCCAGGCCGATAACCTGAGCGATTGCAGGTTCGGGTGTTGCATCTGCCCGTTGGACATTGTCAGCAGGTTCGGATGCTGCGTCAGACGAATCGGCGTCCTGATGGAGAGGCGATGGAGGTCCGAGAACCAGTGCTGCCTCAGCCAGAACGGGGCAATTAGGATCAGGGTACAAGGCTCCGCCTTCATCTTCCTGAGGACCCTGGGAATCATCGGAAATGGTGGAAAAGCATACGCAAATACGCTGAACCAACCGATGGAAAAAGCATTTCCGAGTGACCTTGGTTGGGTACGCCAACTTGCGTAGTTTGGGCATTTGGCGTTCTCCTTGGTGGCAAACAGGTCGATTCCTGGGACTCCCCATTCTGAGAATATGTGATCCAGTGTACTCTTGTCGAGCTCCCACTCGTGGGAGAGGGATTTTTGTCTGCTTAGGGCGTCCGCAATGGTGTTGTCTTTGCCCGGGACATAGTCCGCCCTTAGCGTGATCCCATGGATTACAAGCCAGTTCCAGACATTTTGCGATTCGCGTGATAGAGTGAGCGAACGCGTTCCTCCCTGTTTGTTGAGATAGTGCATTGTTGTGGTGTTGTCCGGTCTGACGAGCACCTGGGAGTTCTGGATGCGTGGTAAAAAGGCTTGTAGTGCCAGATACACAGCCCTCAGTTCCAGAAGATTGATATGGAGTTGTTTCTCCTGATTTGTCCATTTGCCGCTTATTCGAAGGTCCTGAAGGACAGCTCCCCAGTCTTCCAGGGAGGCATCCGTGGTGATCACCAGAGGTGTTGCTGGAAGTAGGAATGGCAGTCCTACAGACAAATTCTTGTGATTTCTCCACCAGTCCAGACTCTTGGATATTTGTGGTGTTATCTTTACAATGTCCTCGAAAGAACCTGTACTCTGTGTCCATTGGTTTGTGAGGGCTTCTTGCATTGAGCGCATCCTGAGTCTGCAGTGAGGGATGAGGAGTATACAAGAAGACATCATCCCTAGGAGTGATTTGTAGGTTTGAACTCTTAGGGACTTCCGTGATGCCACAGCCGTGGCCAGAGATATTATTTTGTTTTTCCTCTCCTTCGAAGGAAATGCACCTGCGCATTCCGTGTTCAGGGTCGCCCCGAGGAAGGTGATGTTTCTCGTAGGGGTCGTGCAGGATTTTTCGTGATTGAGAGTTAATCCTAGCTGCCGAAAAAGATTGGTGCAGGCGTTGGAGGATTCGGTCATGCCTGCAGCTGAAGGTGCCTTTACCAGCTAGTCGTCGAGGTAGGGGAAGACTTGGTGACCCATCTGACGCAGGAAAGCTGCCACCGGTGCAAGGCACTTGGTGAAAATCCGCCGGGCGGATTTGAGGCCAAACGGTAGGACTTTGAACTGGTAGTGCTGTCCTGCCACTTCGAATCTCAGGAATTTTCTGTGACCCTTGAGGATCGGGATGTGGTAGTAGGCATCCTGGAGATCTAAAGATGTCATAAAATCTCCTTTTTCCAGTATGCCTAGTATTTCTTGAATCGTCACCATCCTGAACGACTGATTCTTTAGGAAAGAGTTCAGAGCCCTGAGGTCTAGAATGGGCCTCCACTTTTTCTCCTTCTTGCGTATAAGAAAGAAGCGGGAATAGAATCCGTTCCCCCTTAGAGACGATGGAACTCGTTCGATTGCACCCTTCTTCAACATCGCAGAGATTTCCTGGAGTAGTAGGCGGAGATGTTTGTGTGACAACCTGCGGGGAGGAGTTGCAGGTGGGATGGTGGTGAATTCCAGGGAATGGCCGAATCTTATTAATTGAAGTACCCACCGATCTGTGGTGATGAGATGCCAATTGTTTAGGAAATGGGTCAATTTTTCTCCAATCTTTAATGAGGGATATAGTTGCTGGACTGGCTGGAGTAATTGGTCACTGGCGGCCGCCAGTGCCCCTCCTCTGGTTTTTGCCCCTGAAGTTTGACCTTCCGTAAGAAGTCTGACGACCTTGTTGCTGCTTCTGCTGGTACTGGGATTTATTCTGGTAGGAATACGAGGACCTATTTTGATAGGATCCTCTGTAGGAGGACTGGCCCCTGGACTTGTTGCCTCGAAAGGACTGAAAAGTACCAAGTGCTCTAGCAGTATCAGTGTCTTTCTTTATCGTTTGGAGCGCCTCGTCAATCTTGTCTCCAAAGAGGTGTTGGCCATCGAAGGGCATGTCCAGCACTTTCGTCTGCACCTCCTGCCTAAATGACGTTGCCTTAAGCCATCCTTGATGGCGCAGAACTGCTGCCCCAGCTAATTGTCGAAAGCCAGTCATGGCTGCATCTATGGCACAATCAATGATCTCAGCTGCCGAGGTTTGACCCTCTGTAATCAGCGCCTTGGCTTCCTCTTGAACTGTGTCTGGCAGTTCCGCTATATATGGGACTATATCTTCCCAGAGCTGGCGGTTATAACGCCCCAACAGGGCTATGGAGTTGGCCACCTTTATGGTCATGGCCGATGTTGTTGTAAACAGTTTACCGATTGTGTCTAACTTCCTGCCTTCCTTGTCTGGAGGGGCTGACAGAGGGGAGGAAGGGCTGCGAGAATTCTTTTGGGCCGCCTGGGTTACGACCGAATCCGGTTTCGGGCGTCCATTAAGGCAAGCTGCCGCTGTGGTTGGAGCCTTGTACTTTTTATCCAGGCGTGGAACCACCGCAGGTACAGAAGCCGGCGTCAGCATCAGTTTCTTTCCCTGGTCCCAGAGAAATTCTATCATTGGGATAGACTTTGATGTTTTCTGTGTTTGCTCCTTAAAGTCATGTAAGAAGCACTCGGTTTCAGCTGATTCCATCACCATATGAAATTGCTTTGCCGCCCTTTCCACTATTTTATGGAAACCGCCAATGTCCACTGGTGGTGAATCTGCCTGGCGTGGTTGGGGTGAGGCTGGAGAAGATGCCACATACTCCTCCTCTTCTTCGTGGTCCGACTGGATTTCTTGGACTTCCCCCTCTTCCAGCTCCTCTTCTTCCTCATCTGATGAATCTATCACCTGAGGTGGCATTTTTTCATGGCGGACCTGAGTAGCCGGCCGTGTCTGTTTTGGGGCTGTCGCTGGTGCATTTGTAGCAGGCGTTGGGCCCTCTGTCACAGTTGCCGGTGTTTCCGGGAAACGTTGTTTGTAATCCTGGATAAGGTATTGGAGGTCATTAACAATTGAAGCGGGAAGGCATACCATCGGGGTGACCTCCGTGCGAACATAAGCTTGGAAAGAGTGTTCCTGGTAGCTCATTTCCTCCTGTTCCTCGTCCGTGCTCTGACATTTTATGTGAAGGTCTGAAATGGAAGTAGCCTGATTCAGGAGTTCTTCTTCTTCCGATTCTTCACTCTGGAGAATTTCTGTAGGCAAAAGAGCTTGCACTTTACTTGGTGACGTTGTTTCCGGTGTAATCTGCTTCTTAGTTGGTTTGCCAGACGCAGAACCTGTTGCAGGCGCCCCTGCCGTCGTTTCTGGTGTTGTCGACGGTGGCATGGTTAGAGACGACGTTTCCACCAGCTTGGATTTCCTCCACGGCTCAGGAAAGGCCAATGTCGACGACGATTCCGCCGTCGACGGTGCGTCCGTAGACGATATTTTCATCGTCGACGACGCCTTAGTCGTCGATGCGCTCGTCGACGCTTCATTCCTCGTCGACGGTGATCTCGATGTCGACGGAGATCTCGTCGTCGACGTCTTCGTCGTCTTCATTGTCAACGCACCCGTCGACGGTTTCAGCAAAATTATAGATGGAATTGGTCTACCTGCTGACGACGATGAAGGAGTTGTCGTCGTCGATGGGTAAACCGACGACACTGTCGTCGTCGATGTGGTAACTTTTTTTTGCGCCGAGGAGGATGTCGCAAGTTTGATGGAAGACTGTGCAGGCTTCTTAAAAGTCTGAGAGTCCTTCACAGACACTGAAGATTTCGTTGATCTTGCCTCTGAAGACTTCTTCTGTGCCTTCATAGGAGGTGTGTCAGAGGGGCCAGGGGAAGCCACCCTTGGCCTCTTCAGGGAGACTTCTGAGGTCATTGAAATGCTCCCCTCTGAAGATTCCACATTCTCCCTCTCCTTGAGCCTGTCAAGCCAGATGAGCAGGCGACCTTCTCTGTCCCTCAAGGTCTTGTTGGGGAAAGACCTACATATCTTACAGTCTTTAGGGACGTGCCTGGATAAAGGCAATATAAGCATAACACATGCTTATCCTCCACATGTAGCCTTTTCTTCCCACATGAAGAGCAGGCCCTGAAAAGGGCCTTCTTCTGGGATTCAGACATGCCAGAATTTTGAAGAAGTAAATCACTTACTGCAGTGATAAGTTGTTTGAAGTAATCCTTGTCGAGGTTTAGAAGAAATAAGTCACTTTTAAAAGTGAACAAGTTTTTTGAAGAGATCCTGAGGAGAACTCAGGCTGGAGACTCCCTAGCACAACGTGCGGTAGAAAATCTGAGGGACTGAGGCTCCTGCCAGGAAGGTTCTAGAGGGAGGTCATAGCTGATTGGCTGACTCTAAGAGTTTGGTCCTTTTTGCATAAGGACAAGGATAGGCTACTAAGGTGAGGCCCTTAGGCCTATTTTCTCTATGTATGTCTATAGGACATTACTTTTCTATGTACCGGAGGCTCCCGTCTCGACGACGGGGAATGATTCAGGCATGTGAATCTATGAAAGACACCCCTAATACTGGATAACAGAGGAAGAGGACACTGAGCCTCTCCCCGACCTCTTTGCGTCTCAAGAAAAGGATGGGTCGGTGGAGGGAGTGAAACTCTCGCCATCCCTGACTCCTGAGCAGCAGGAGGAATGTCGCCAGGTGACTCCGGACGGTGATCCCTTGATGTAGGTGCAGGGCGGGGAGTCGCAGGCGTGAAAGACGCTGCGTGAACATTGCCCAACGCTGTCCTGACCCAGGAAGTCTACGAGTTTCTTAAAATTCGTACCTCTAGGCGACTGTACTCCACAGTGCGCCGCCACGGTTAATAACCGTGAGTAATTTTTTCCTTTTTAACTAATTTTTGTATTTTTCACATAAGTGCCTCACGGGAGGGTGTACCTTAGAGGGTGCATACCCCCGGAGTGCCATTTAGTGTGGTCCTGACGAATGCTGCGCGATCCCGCTTTTTTGACAGCAGAAACATGTTGACCAGTTGTTGTAATTAAGGACACAGGTCACCTAATACAGTACCATTGATTGTCTGATTTTCATGTTTTTAACCTTAATATGGGTTAGCCTGCATTAAATATTCAGTTTATTGTAAACCGAGCGAAGGGATCAATCAGACCTCCCTCAAGCTCACTACTGAGTTACGTTGGGAATACTTAGAGGCTGCATCCCAAATAACATTGACCTTCCCCGACATCTGGCTGAGATCCAAAACGGCGAGATGTAATGATACTCTGAGGGAATATGTGTCTTCTGACTGAGTTCTAGCGAACTCTTCCTCTTTCATTTTTCTTTCTCTTCACATTTAATAGAGCGGTGCTCCATTTGTACCTGAGCTGTGGCCGGGTGAGGTGGAGAGTCCATTCCCCAGATTATGGGTGAGTGCTTACAACTTTGTTTAGTCCAGGATTGGTGTACCTGGTTAAGGAGTTGATTGTTTTTACAACCACTGACCAAAAATGATTGGCATATAAATGAACATCACGAGACTTTCTCTGTGTATCTGTAGCTATCGTCACTAACTGTGTGTATTTTACATTTATGTGTATGTTTGTCCTTTGTTGACCGAATGGACCATTTCAACCGGTGTTCTCAGGTGATATGATTTTTATACACATTTCTCACTTTAATTAGCAGTAGCACTTGATTAATAATAAGGTCCTGATGAAGCGGACTGGTATCCTGTGAGCCAAAGAAACTGCAGAAACATGTCGACCTAGATAAGACCTAAGTAGTTATTTGTTAACACTACTTTGCACTGTTTTTTAACCTTGGGTGTGGGTAGGACCCTAATAAATTCTTTCTCCACTCCCACAACCCAATATTAACTTTCACACTATCACATGCTACAGCGAGCACTCATTGCACTGCTTACTATATTTTTTTGCCCCCTGATACCACCACATAGTCTACACTTATACATCCTTAATTCCTTCACATATGATTAGGCCACAATCTACCTAATCCTAAGTGGTTCTTTCCACTTCCTTCGGGTGAAGGATCCCAAGTGATGTAGGGCGGTACAGGACGGGTATCTGATGGGAACATATCTTTCACCAGGAATACCTTGGATTCAGGGATTGTGTTCTTTCAACGCACACACAGTCATTCAGTTAGCTACATAATGTTCTTGTTGACCCATTGTTATACTTGGTTTTTTCAGTATTTTTAGGGATTGTAACAATGCTAGGTCATTAAATATTTCCCTCACATGCCCCCTTATTGTATTAACATTGTCATCCTTGGCCACAGGGTGGATACATCCTGATTAGTGGGTATAGTCATGCTTAATACACAGAACTACCTGACCAAGGTTGGGGTCCAGGAATAAACTGTCACTATTATTGCTGTTATTTGTTTTTGGGTATATGGGGTTTCTTTTTAGCTACACTTAAGCACTCCTTAGTTGTTTTTGACACCATTTTAAAGTGCAAAGTGCGTGATGGATATAGTAAACATACTATGACAAATGCATTACAATATTGGTAAACTCATTAAAACCAACATGATACGCTGTCAGTAAAATACATTAAAGCTCCGTTTAACTGTATAAATACACAGAATCGATTTTGCTAGCACCGAACTTGCAACAACAACTTTTGATTATGCACGTAGTGTGTACAGCTCATTTTATGGTGGAATTGGCTGAGATAATAAACATGTTAAAATTGTTAACCGTATGTTTTATAAATAAAAACAACAATAAAATCAATTAAAACATGATGATCAAATACAATGTTTTCTAAAATCAATTTATAATGATAAAAATACATGTTATTGATAATGCCCATGTGGGCAATTCATTCACTTGTGCAAAAATCGCTAGAGGTTCAGTGCATGTTGGTTGTATGTGCAACATCACACATATATACTCATAAAGTGCTACCAGTTTAGAAAATAAAAAAAGGTGTGCCTAATTGGATAAAAAAGTGATAAAATATTTCATTATTTTAAAAAGTAGTCTGAATGGAGGAAAAGGAAGTTTACTTAAAAAGCTAGTTGTAAAAAAGATTAGAAGTTAGTAAATGCAGAATTGGTTCAGAATGGAATTACTAATAGTCAGACCGGGTTAAAGATAAGTGTGGCAATCTTCACTCTTGTTGAGCCCGTTAGGCATCTTGCTGTCCAGCAAAATGATATAACGGGTCTCAAGTTTTCGGAGGAGCCCTTCCCTGTCACCGCCTCTTCGTTGGGGAGGGACCCTATCTATGACAAAATAAGTAAGGCCTTCTGGGTTCTTATTGTGTGCAATTTCGAAATAATATCAAGAGGGGGGAACAGAAGCGGACAATTTTTAACGGGGTCCAATGTACATGTCCTGTGAAGTAGGGATCAACAACAATTGTACAGAGTTCCCCAGATTAGGTCAACTGAAGTGACTGGATCTAACCTCTCTCTAGATGAGTGTGACAAAAAGGTGAATGTGATTGACCCTTTGCGGAATTAAGGATGCCTCACACAAGTCAACGGTTGGACAACTGTTGTCATCCCACCCGATGATCGTCCAGTGTCATCATTGGCTTCCTGCTCCTACGGCAGGCTGGCGGTGCAATGCCCGTCGGGCAGCACTGGGTGCTGCACTTTGGCGGAGTTCTTTTATTCCTTTGCCAATGGGTGTGTGAGTGTGAGGGGCCTGGAAAAAAGTGCAATAGTGAGCGTGAGTGAAGTTTAAAAAAAGTCAGTAGAGTCCATTATGCGAAGCTTTAATAGCATGGCTCACTGCTTTATTAAAAGTGAAAAATGAGGGGTATCGAGGCGTGACGAATAAGGTAATCAAGCCTCATTCAACCCTCAGTTGAAGTGTGGTCGACATGTTTCATGCCTCTAAGGCAATTCATCAGGACCAAAGTGCTCATAAAATTGCTACCGATTCCCCAGTGATTGAAGGAATCGAGTATACGACCTGGATTATGTCGTAGGACCAACCCTTCATTGAGGCCCTCCCTGGGACTAGGAAAGGAGACAAAAGAAGGGTACAGTCAATAATATGTCTGTTTCTGAGACCATTGTTACACGTAAAACTAACATGTTGGTGATGTATTTCGGGGGGGGGAAATTCACAGACCCCGTCAAGAGATAGCACTCGTATGAGAGAGGGTTAGAAGGTAAAGTAAGAACGAGCTGGGACCACATCCTGCTAGCGACATATGTGCTCTGCAATTGGCATGCATAATTGTATTTACATATATGGCGTATCATACCATGCTGTATGTCGTATGTGTGTCATGCAGGTGTCGGTGAGTGTGCGCATTCACACACAGGAAACAATTAAAATTGAAAATAGAAGAAAGAACCATTGTAACACACTAGCTACTAGAACTAGGCAAGTCGTGGCTAGCACCAGTGTGGTGAACGTCCTTAATATAAGTATTCAGACAAAACGGGGAGGTAGTAAACAGGGAAGGTCTTACCCGCAGTCCCCGGTCGGAGATCCCACAGACTGACCTGGTGGGGCCAGAGCTATATGAAATTCACCTGAAACGAGTAAAATCCACCGCTTGTCAGGGGGCTAGTTAGCGGCGAAGCTTACCGTTTGGTGTAGTGCCGATTGAGGTTCAACCACGGCGATCGTAAAGAAACGCCTGTGGTGACTATCGCGTTGGACCAGTGCACCTTACCTTGCTCGCTTCTGGCATCGGGCATCTAGTCACCTACCCCGCCCACGTCGGTGTAATCACAGGACAGCCGGTCAAACCGTAAAGCGGGCCCGCCGCTTAAGATAGCGAGTTGCACGGGCGCCGTGATAGGCGTGTCCTGTGCGTGTTGCTAGGCAACGTGACGCGGGTGTGGAAAGCGAGGATTACCCAGCCTGGATGAGTAGGTGGAGGTGGGCGCCATCTTGGAACAGGAAAAGATGATTTATTGTTGGCGATAATGTTTACTTGGACAAGGATAATGAGGTCCGAGTTTGATTTATCTGGCTAGCATCGTCCAAGGCACCGCATCATTAAGGCCAAGTTCATCAGTATGCAGACGATGAACCCATCTTTGCTCCAATCTGAAGAGGGCTTGTTGGCTTATTGCGGAGTGACATTCTAGGACAGTCCATCGCATATTCTCTGCTGAGTGGTTGAGTTCTCTGCAGTGGTCGTATAGTCTTGTGTGTGTCTTTAGACAGCGAATGTTACTATTATGCTCCATGATGCGTTGTTTCACAGGGCGCATCGTCATCCCAATATAGAGCATCCTACATGGGCATATAAGAACATAGATACACCTTGAGCTATTGCAGTTGGTATGTTTATTGATGGTCCAGGTAAAATCCCTCGGCAGTTCAATGGTTTTACCCTGGATGGTTTGGGGGCACACTACACATGATCCACAGCGGTAGTGTCCAGTGACCGGTGGGAGGTCCCATAAGGTCTTGACCGGGTGGGTGCTCGATTTCTTGGGGCGAGTGTGGATCAGAGTGTCTTTAAGGTTCGCTGTTCTCTTAAATGCAAAGCGGGGCGCGGTAGTTCCATACCCGCTGTATTGAGGATCCCCCAGTGTGAGTTCACAGTCTTTTTTATAAACGTTGAATGCTTGGTGTAGGATGTTACACATGTAATTGTGTCATCTTGCTCTTTAGTGTGGACTTCAAGCAATGACTGTCTGTTATTATTTAGTGCTCTTTTGAATGATGTCTGTAGGAGTCGTGTAGGGTATCCCCTATCCTGGAGCTTATGTTGCAGGATACTGGCTTCTTGTTTGTAGTTTTGGACAGAACTACAGTTTCTCCGAAGGCGGAGGAATTGCCCGAAGGGCAAGTTATCCCTCAGGGCTCTCGTGTGATGGCTATTATACAGGAGTAAACTGTTTCTGTCAGTCTCCTTCTTAAAAAGGGTGGTACTGATCGTTGAAGGATCTAATTGGATGGTTAGATCTAAGAAGGGTATCGATGTCTCAGAGATGGTGCCAGTGAACTTTAAAAATGGGTCCTGCTGGTTGATCCAAGTGCAAAAGGCCTCGCAACTGGGTCGATCACCCTTCCAGAAAATCAAAATGTCATCGATATATCGACGCCAGAGAGTAAGATTCTCTCGAAAGGGGTTATGTTCTGGAGGGTAGATGTGGTTCTTTTCAAACGAGGCCATGTAGATACATGCCAGGCTCGGTGCGAATGTCGAACCCATCGAGGTTCCGCGGACCTGATGATACAGTTGTGATTCGTATCTGAAAAAATTCTCAGTCAGGGCTATGTGGGCTAGCTCCATGATGAAGGCTATTGGGGTGGGGGACATCCATTCTTCTTGTCGCATCAGTGAGTCGACAGCTTCTAATGTGGCTTGTTGTGGAATATTAGTGTACAACGCCTCTACGTCTAGGGTTAGGAGTAGGTCGACGTCTTCTCTTCCGTCGATGTCATTAATCAGACGAAGGACGTCTCTGGTGTCTTGTAGATATGATGGGATTTGTTTCACCAAAGGTTGAAAGAAGGCGTCACAGAATTGGGACAGAGGCTCCAACAAGGATCCGATACCGGAGACAATAGGTCTCCCCGGGACTGGAGTGGTACCCTTATGTATTTTGGGGAGGGTATAAAAATAAGGTGTGACAGGATCCAATGTCACCAGGAACTCGGCTTCCTTTTTACTTATCCACTCATTCGTCTCAGCTTCAATGACAAGACCCATGATGGTTGTAGTTAGCCGTTTAGTGGGGTCCTCCATGAGTGGTCTGTAATGTGTAGTGTTCAACAATTGTCGTCTGCATTCATGGTCATAGTCCTCATAGTTTTGTATAACCGTGGCTCCCCCTTTGTCTGCCTGTTTGATGACGATGGAGTCATCCCTGCCCAGATCAATGGATGCTTGTCTTTCCGCAGCTGTTAAATTGTGGAAGGGTTTGGTAGTTGGTTTATTCCGCAGGCTCATTAGAACCGCTCGCTCGAAGGTTAAGACTTCTGGTGGAACCATCCCATCAGTAGGGGTGAAGGTGGATGGTTTTTTCAAACCCGTGTCTTGACTGGGAAGTTCAGGTCGATTCTCGAAGAACGCCCGGAGGCGTATTTTCCTGAAGAATTGTTTAAGCTCAATCATTTCTTGGAAGCTATCAGGGGTTGGGGTGGGGACAAACCCAAGACCCTTTTCCAAAACACTCTTCTCCGTTGGTGAAAGGATTCTATTTGACAAATTAACGATCAGACTCGTCTCCCCCTGGCTGCTGTGCTCCTGGTCTCCATTGCTGTCGGTGCTGGCGGCTGGTCCTGCCATTGTACTCCTTTCTGCCCGCCTCGCTTTCGCCCTCTTCCTCTGCCCCAGCCTCTGCCTTGAAAAGGTGGCAGATTAAGGGGGTAGAATTGCGGGGGGCCTTGTGGATAGAAAAGGTATTGCCATGGTGGTGTCATATGAGGTGGGCCGTGGAATACTGGGCCTTGATGGTAACCTTGTTGCCATGTGCGTGGTGGAGCTCGTGGATTCCTAGAGGGATAGCCACCACTGGAATCGCTGCTTGTCGATCCACGTCTGTTGTCACTGCCTGAGTTATCATCGGACGAATAATTATTCTTTTTCCCTTTGAAATCATCTTTAAGATAGGGATATACTTTTTCTTTCTCAAACTTAGCAATATCCTTCTCAAGCTTTGTTGTCTTCTGTTTTAGTAAGAACTCATGGTGGTCAGCCATTTCTTGATTGATCTCAGATAACTTGGTGGTGAAAGCTGTCTTGTTATTCTTCGATATTGCGTTCTTCATGGTGGCCTCTAGGGCTGAGATTTTCTCTAGCAACGCGTCAGAGAGGCGCTTTGCTGTTTGGGTGATCAAAAATAGTAGATCCTTGGTGCATTTCCAGGAGACCTGGCACCAGTCTACTTTGAAACGTTTATCATCCAAAAAGAGTCTTGGGATTATGTTGACAATTAAGCCCTGTGGTGCTATGTTACTTCTCAAGTGTTCCGTCATCATGATCCCGTGGATCGTAATTCTTATAAGTTCTTTCTTCATCTCCGTCAGAGTTGTCCATTCATCGGAAGATGCACCAGATGTGGAGACCGGAGGGTTGGTTAGTATTGATGGCGTTGTTCTTAATGCCTCGGCTATGGTGTCCTCATCGAAGCTTAGACCCGGAACATCCTCCATGTTGGCAACCGGGTTCTCTCTATACGTAAGGATGTGGTGCAAAGGACTATGCCAGCCAGAGCAGAGCGTGTTTGATGGTACTTTTTGCGCAGTAAGTACTGACTTGGAGTGGACCAAAAAGGTGAAAATTCTTCACCAATGGTAACCAAAAAGGAGGGGTTCCCGTGCAGAGTGCACGCTAGGAATAATATCAAGAGGGGGGAACAGAAGCGGGCAATTTTTACCGGGGTCCAATGTACATGTCCTTTGAAGTAGGGATCAACAACAATTGTACAGAGTTCCCCAGATTAGGTCAGCTGAAGTGACTGGATCTAACCTCTCTCTAGATGAGTGTGACAAAAAGGTGAATGTGATTGACCCTTTGCAGAATTAAGGATGCCTCACACAAGTCAACGGTTGGACAACTGTTGTCATCCCACCCGATGATCGTCCAGTGTCATCATTGGCTTCCTGCTCCTACGGCAGGCTGGCGGTGCAATGCCCGTCGGGCAGCACTGGGTGCTGCACTTTGGCGGAGTTCTTTTATTCCTTTTCCAATGGGTGTGTGAGTGTGAGGGGCCTGGAAAAAAGTGCAATAGTGAGCGTGAGTGAAGTTTAAAAAAAGTCAGTAGAGTCCATTAGGCGAAGCTTTAATAGCATGGCTCACTGCTTTATTAAAAGTGAAAAATGAGGGGTATCGAGGCGTGACGAATAAGGTAATCAAGCCTCATTCAACCCTCAGTTGAAGTGTGGTCGACATGTTTCATGCCTCTAAGGCAATTCATCAGGACCAAAGTGCTCATAAAATTGCTACCGATTCCCCAGTGATTGAAGGAATCGAGTATACGACCTGGATTATGTCGTAGGACCAACCCTTCATTGAGGCCCTCCCTGGGACTAGGAAAGGAGACAAAAGAAGGGTACAGTCAATAATATGTCTGTTTCTGAGACCATTGTTACACGTAAAACTAACATGTTGGTGATGTATTTCGGGGGGGGGAAATTCACAGACCCCGTCAAGAGATAGCACTCGTATGAGAGAGGGTTAGGAGGTAAAGTAAGAACGAGGTGGGACCACGTCCTGCTAGCGACATATGTGCTCTGCAATTGGCATGCATAATTGTATTTACATATATGGCGTATCATACCATGCTGTATGTCGTATGTGTGTCATGCAGGCGTCGGTGAGTGTGCGCATTCACACACAGGAAACAATTAAAATTGAAAATAGAAGAAAGAACCATTGTAACACACTAGCTACTAGAACTAGGCAAGTCGTGGCTAGCACCAGTGTGGTGAACGTCCTTAATATAAGTATTCAGACAAAACGGGGAGGTAGTAAACAGGGAAGGTCTTACCCGCAGTCCCCGGTCGGAGATCCCACAGACTGACCTGGTGGGGCCAGAGCTATATGAAATTCACCTGAAACGAGTAAAATCCACCGCTTGTCAGGGGGCTAGTTAGCGGCAAAGCTTACCGTTTGGTGTAGTGCCGATCGAGGTTCAACCACGGCGATCGTAAAGAAACGCCTGTGGTGACTATCGCGTTGGACCAGCGCACCTTACCTTGCTCGCTTCTGGCATCGGGCATCTAGTCACCTACCCCGCCCACGTCGGTGTAATCACAGGACAGCCGGTCAAACCGTAAAGCGGGCCCGCCGCTTAAGATAGCGAGTTGCACGGGCGCCGTGATAGGCGTGTCCTGTGCGTGTTGCTAGGCAACGCGACGCGGGTGTGGAAAGCGAGGATTACCCAGCCTGGATGAGTAGGTGGAGGTGGGCGCCATCTTGGAACAGGAAAAGATGATTAATTGTTGGCGATAATGTTTACTTGGACAAGGATAATGAGGTCCGAGTTTGATTTATCTGGCTAGCATCGTCCAAGGCACCGCATCATTAAGGCCAAGTTCATCAGTATGCAGACGATGAACCCATCTTTGCTCCAATCTGAAGAGGGCTTGTTGGCTTATTGCGGAGTGACATTCTAGGACAGTCCATTGCATATTCTCTGCTGAGTGGTTGAGTTCTCTGCAGTGGTCGTATAGTCTTGTGTGTGTCTTTAGACCGCGAATGTTACTATTATGCTCCATGATGCGTTGTTTCACAGGGCGCATCGTCATCCCAATATAGAGCATCCTACATGGGCATATAAGAACATAGATACACCTTGAACTATTGCAGTTGGTATGTTTATTGATGGTCCAGGTAAAATCCCTCGGCAGTTCAATGGTTTTACCCTGGATGGTTTGGGGGCACACTACACATGATCCACAGCGGTAGTGTCCAGTGACCGGTGGGAGGTCCCATAAGGTCTTGACCGGGTGGGTGTTCGATTTTTTGGGGCGACACACTCATCTAGCGACACACTCATCTAGAGAGAGGTTAGATCCAGTCACTTCAGTTGACCTAATCTGGGGAACTCTGTACAATTGTTGTTGATCCCTGCAATTTCGAAATATCTGGCCACTGGGTATGTGGGGTCTGCGTTAGAAATAGCCCTCAGATGTTGCAGAATTCTTTTATGAACTTGGGGCCTTGTGCTCCCCACATATCTGAGCCCGCAGGGGCATTGTAAAACATATACAGCAAATTCTGTTTTGCAGTGAACTTTCTCTTTTATTTTTAAAGGAACAGGAGAGAAAGGTATGGTATTTTCAGATTTGCTGATTCCATTTCTGCAGGCCTTACAAGTGGCGCATTTCAAGAACCCTTTTCTCCCTGCTAGCCACGTGCCCATGACTAGTTCAGGGCTACTTGAGACCAGACTGGTTTCCATAGACCTAGCTTTCCTGTAGGTGATATTTAGCCTAATCGTTACCAGATTGCCAATAACCGGGTCACTTCTAATGAGGAACCAATTATTCTTCACTATATTGCGGATAGACTTGTGTTGGTTGCTGAAAGTCATAATAAGTCTGGTTTCATTGCTCGCTTCAATGCGCGGCAGTTTGACAGTAGCATTAGTGGGGCATAACATTTGCTGTCTGTCTAGAGAGTTTGCCCTCCTCTGTGCATTGTCAATAGTGTGCAGATCATAGCCTCTAGCCAGAAATCTAGATCTGCACTCCTCTTGTGCTTTTAGGCAATCTGTATTGTTGCTGCAAATACGTCTGATGCGGAGCATATCCCCATAGGGGATGCTCTTTATCAGGTGGGGTGGGTGATGACTATATGCATGCAACACCGTGTTGCCCGCTGTTGGTTTCCTGTGGAGCTTAGTATGTAACTTTCCCTGATCTATATATATCTCCACGTCTAAAAACACAATGGAAGTAGAACTTACAGAACTAGTAAAATGCAAATTGAGATTATTAGAAATCAATATATATATATGTATATATATATATATATATATATATATATATATATATATATATATATATATATATATATATATATATATATTATATTTGTTCACCTAAAGAATTAATGAGCAACAATGATGGGGGTGATAATAGCAATAGTGAATGATAGGATGAACAAGCGTGCATCTAGGGAAATTAGAGAAATGACTAGCGTACATTCAAACACATACACTGATCAAGAGTAACACATGGTATGCACATATGAAAAACATTGGAGAACAGACAATCATGTTATGTGTGTTTATTAATACCTCACTCAATAGCTGCCCCAATTCTATACTTAACAAAAGAGGTAGACCCAAACATCACCCTCTGCTGGATACATTTGCTGCCTGTAAAGTAAGAGGTCAAATACAGCCCTCTTTATTCCAAGCAGCAAAACAAATTCACAAACGCCTCTGCATATTGAACGAGTAACACTTTAACCAAGATTATAACAGACAAAACTATATGTGATGGGAAGAAGAGAACAGGTATCAGGAAGTTACAAAATACATTAATTCCTGAAAGAATATATGATACAGCGAGGAAAGCCTGCAGAGAATGACCCATATCTTTGATGTAATAATTAAACAGACATTCCTGAGACTCACCAATATGGGAGTGAAATCAAACCAACAATGCTAATAAAGGTATCCATTTACTCACAGGAGGGGTGCAGTCACAATCTCATAATTTCTTGCCAAAGAAGGCCTCTGTGGGAGGAGGGGCAAAACGGTACACACACAAATGGGTGTAGGCCTATTTGGAACACATGTGCCTCTAGTTACATCACTGTTTTTGATTGAATCTTTTTATTGTCATTTGGAAGGGTTATACATCTTCCGCTGCTAATAACAGCCATGAATGTATCACTCAAGTAGTACAGTATATGGTGCGTTCGGAGGTGCCAAACGGGAGTCCTGTCATGAGGGTTCGTACAGATGGCGAGAGGTACATTATGCAGTGGTACATTACGGACTGGAGGATTAAGTAGTTTTGGATTTTAATTAATATGGGGGATTAAATGCGGAAAATATATTTTTTATTTGGAAGAAGAAGTTAATAATTGACCAGCCGGATCAGAATTAGAACCGGCGGAGAGGTAAGGGATGCAAGGCATAATGTGTAGCTTAAAACTGAAGGGTTGTAACTCTGGATGAAGTGGTATGATCTACAAAATACATCAAGAATATTGGTTATGTTTTCCTCTCCCATATAGGTGAGAGGAATAGATTGCATTTGCGAGCCCGACAGTAGGAACTGTGGAATTGACAGCGAGGTGTAGGGACATAACATGTGAGCGAGGTGGAGGGGCATGTTACGTGTCACATGTCTCAGATTGGTTCTCGATAGTCACAGCAAAAGTCGTGGTGGATTTTATTTTATTGAAATTAATCAAGTATTAGGCATGGCGGATTTGAAATTATTCAAGTATTGGGCACCATGGAACGAGGTACTAGTCTCATGACGTATATCCAACACAACACTAATGGGAGATATTAGCATAAGATTTTGACATCGCCATAGACCATATCACATGAAGCATGGGTTTCCACCTTACGAAGTAGGTTGCGATCTCTCCTCGCTATGTATGCATTATCTGAATAAGGTACTGCACAGTGGTGAAATGTTTCTTCACCATGTTTGAAATGCTGTGCACTATATTCTATACATGATTGGCTTTTGTAACTGATATCATGTTGTTTTAGCCCTGAAGAAGCCGCAGTGTATTCCCTCATCAACGAAACACGCGTTGGCTGGACGTAAATAATTAAAGACAAAGAACAGAAAATAACAAATCATTCTTTCTTGTGCAACTGTTCATATATTTTGTTTATGCATGCGTGTGCTAAGGATTGAATCTATTTTGTGAAAGACCTTAGGGTCAAAATTTGGAAGGTTTAGAGTTATTCCCCTCCCCTTAAGCACGGCAACTAATAGAGGCCTATGATGCAGAATTAGGAGGCAAGTTTATGACCGCCAGGACTATCCTAGTACAAATTCACCCCAATAGGATATTGAGCTAAGGACATAAAAACTAGGGAAGGCAGCTCAAGCAACATAGTCAAGAGTTAATCAGAACAGGAATGGACACAATGGATAGGGACAAATGCTGTATCAAGGCGATGGTTGTGACATACCGCACACCACCAAGCAAAATAAGACCATTTAGAGTGAATTTTTCCAGTTCTTTGATATCTGCTGAAAAGCTACGGCTTTTAATAAATCAATAAGTAGCAATTGGGATCGGCCTCCCTCCCAGTCCGGTGTTAGACTGCCTAGGAAAACATTTGTGAAGTAGAGGGGGATTGTTGTGTGACAAATAGTGATAATTTGATGCCTCAAAATATAAAAACATGTTGACAGGTGAATAACATATGATGAAGATCAGCATTAACCTGGGAGCATGCCCAGCAAGTATTACGATTTATGTTGTGAATTTTATTTAGGTATGCAGGTGTAAAAAATAATCGATTATAAAGAAAGAAAAGTGTTTGTGTTGTGCTGGCTGCTCTAGATGATTTCCTGATTTTCGTCCAAATTCTGTTCCAAAAAGAAATAGGCCGATTCACTCCCAAATCAGTTTCCCACAAAAGTTCTTCTTTCGTTTTATCTCGGAGCTCAGGGGGAACCAATAAATGGGAATAAATGGTGGACGCTTTGGGGGTTATGCGGAGAAGATTATGCCAAGGGAAGGGGGCAGTTTGAAGATTTGAGTTTAGCGTAAGTATCAAGTATTACATTCCCGCAAGATCAAAAATGAAGGATTAAAGGAAGAAGGTAGATGATATAGGGACTATAATTGCGTAAATTGAAAAGGGGATCCCTGATCAAAAAGTTGATGAACCCAGAGCATACTCTTGTTTCTCCAGCTCTTCCAGTATATAGGTTTCTTGTTAAGAAGGATTTGTTTGTTGTGCCAGTTTGTAGAATTGAGAAAAGTATCTAAATTATGTACAACTAAATGGGGTGCAATAGTTTGTAATTTACAGGATTGCTTAATCATGGGAGCAGAGAGCGTTTGAAGGAGAGATATTCCTGAAATGAGAAGGGAACAAAAAATGAGGTCTCAAGATCTACCCAGAGAGGTTTATCCTCAGTCTGATTGGTAATCCAATTCGTTAGTTGGCATACCTGAAAGGCCTTGTGATAATTGGAGCAATGGGGGAAATTGACACCGCCCTCAGATTTTGGTTTTACTAATTTCTGTAACGCCATTCTTGATTTTGTATCATTCCATAGAAAGGAGATCAGAATAGAATTGACCTCTGAAAGAATTTAGATAGAATAGGTAGTGGGATGTTGGGGAGGATATACCAAACTATTGGAGGTAGCATCATTTTGATTGTGTCAAGACGGCCCCACCAAGAGAGATGAAGGGGATGCCAGCCTAGGATCAATGTTTTAAGTTTAGCAAACGTATTCTTGGGTTCTAATTGATCCTCCTGCTTTGAGTTTAAAAAGTATGATTCAATGCAATTGTAAATGCTTAATGTTTTTTTTAATTTTTTTATTTATTTATTGGATTTTTTCCCCATTTTGTGCAAGCAGAACAGAGCACATAAGATAACAGCAAAAAAGAAAAATACCAAGGAATTTCATCACAAGAAACATGGGTCAGAAAAATAAAAGAATCACAGGGTAACATTTGTTCGCAATCAGCAGCAAAGACTAGGAAAGAAAGAATACAGGGAGAAAAAACAAAATACTGGCAAGATATTTAATATACCCCAAAGAATTAATCCAGCTCCCCTTGAAAACATTGCCGAACCGGGGTGCCCAGATCTTCATGCCTAAAGCTTTTTTTCCGGCCCTTCTTTCTATATATAGCCGCTTCTATATTATAAGTGGCTAAGAGATGGGCTCGCCAGGTGTCAAAAGAAGGGGGGACTGGATTAATCCATTCTTGCGTGATACATGCCCGTATCAATGACATACAAATGAATAATAGATTTTTCTTCCCATCTGCGAGTGAATCAGAAGTTACACCAATTAGAACTAGTTCCTCTGTCAGAATAACTGTAGACCCAAACAATACTGCCAAAAATGTCTGGATAGCAGAGAAAAATAAAGATAACTGAGGGCACAGAAAAAACATATGCAATGCATCAGCTGCGAACACCCCACATCTACTGCATGATGTACCTGTAGTAGTCCCCCATTTGGAATTTTTTGAGGGTGTAAAATATAGGTCAAATATGGCCATATAGTGCTGTGAGCGTGATCTGCCAGTAATCAAAATGCTGTTCTCCAGAACAATAGATTCCTCTAACTGAATATGATCACTGCCCAACTTTTCAGCCCATCTCCCTTGGAGAGCCTCTATATCGTCTAGGCATGGAGAGATAAGTAAGTTATAATAATGTCTTATCGATTTTTGCTAAACATGCTGTCAATAAAAGGAATCCTCCGCAAGCCAGAGCGTTCCTGCACGGATAGAGTGTTGAAGAAACTATGGACCTGCAGATACTTAAAGTAGTCATTACTTGTTAGATTATACTTAACTAGAAGCTCAGAAAAAGAGATGAGCTGATCATTCTGCCACAGATCACCCACACGATGAATTCCGCAGTTACGCCATCTAATCATAACATGGTCTTGAAAGACCGGGGGGGAAATGCTTAATGTTTAATTCAATTTGTAGGAATGCCTAACATGTCAGTGCTTAATTTGTTTAAAAAAAATAATAATCTGGGCCCAAAGTTTTGGTTCCTAAGAGCGCAGCTGGTTTTATGAAAGCGTGGGGTGCCCGATACCAAGGCTGTATAGTGTTTATTGTAGGTTATTAGACCTCGTTAATTCACTCCCAGACACTTCCTGACTTTGTTACTCTAGTGCAGTGGTCTTCAAACTGTGGGGCGTGCCCCCCTGGGGGCGTGGAGCCATCTCAAGGGGGGGCCAGTCGACCATTTTCAAGCATCAGTGCTGCATGGTCTTTCACTGACTGCTTCCACTAGCTGAATGCTGTTAAAGTAATATCCATAGTAGGATAACTGGGCATGATGTACAGATGGGGTCATGTAAAATGTGCAGGTTCTACTCGGATGAGGTAAATCTGCCTTCAGTGGCACTGTTGCTGGCTGAATTACCGACAGCAGAACGGTACTACGGTCATTTAAGTTACTGAAACACAAACAAATTGTTGCTGATATAAACTATGTGCATTTGTTAAACACTGTTAAAACGTGAGAAACACTGCCCCGTTTACTGTACAACGGCTTTCATCGACATTAGGACTCCTGCATCACCCCATTGAACGGCCCACCCACCTGCCTCTTCAATATACTGAAAAATAGCCAATTACACATGTTCAGCACTTATTACAGGCAGCAACCATGGTGCGGGACAGAAATGTTTCACGGAGGTACCAGTTATTGCAAATATTAGCTTCACAGGTCCTGATGCTCTTAGGTTGATCTTGCCTTGTAGACACAACCAGATACGCAAACATATTTAATGTAAATACTGTTTTAACTACTTTTCTCTTTTGCTTGGCGGTAATATTTCAAATTGATTGGAGGCCGCAGCCAGGATGGCAAAGGCGGTACAGCGCCTCGAGCGCCAAAAGTGTAATGCAATTCTTATTGTTTTCAAACTATTGCTAACTATTTAAATAATTATATCGGGCATTATAATTTAAAAGGTACAGTTTTCACAGTTATCTATCTATAAAACATAAAGGCAATATAAACCTGTAGAACAGTGTTAAACCCGTCTGCTTCTGAGAGTCCCTTCACCACTATGATTTCTTTTGTTCCCCTGTACCTCCCAAAATTTGTCGCTTTTCTTTGTCTGCCAGGACTTTTTATGTGCTGTTTCATGGGGCTAGATGTTCCTTGACGCCCAGTTGCTCACAAGGTTTTTGGCACCTATTTACAAGGCGCCTGGCGAAACCTGTGGCATTATAGACTGGGGATGGCAACCTGTATGAATGGCCCTAAATGGTGGACATCCTTTTCCCTCATGTGAGTGACTCCCATTGGAGCCTCAATGAACTCTGGCCTTTTGAGGTTTTGGCGCCCTTTTGTTTGGCGCACATTCCTGACAGGAATTCCTTTATTTCCCTCAGGTACACAAAATGGCTGCTCTAGAACCACAGTACGGTGGCTGCTAGGGTCCTAAATACACCTCAAAAGTGCCATGTCATTGACACAGCCAGAGAAGGTTCTAGAACCTTCTGGCTCGTGCCAGCGCCTCGGGCACTGGCTATATAATGTCCAGTCCCTGGCGGCCATTTTGGAGAGATTGAACAAGATTAGATGTAGATTGGATTGAACAAGATTTGACCTTAAGAAGAAGAAGGAGATTCCAGACTTGACACCAGATTGACACCTGCCCTGTTGACCCCTGAGGTGGCTGGTAGCGCGGGCAGTAGAGTAGCAAAGGTCATTGGCGTTGATTCTGACTGGTGTTCGAGTCAACTGCGTGAGTGGTGACCTTGCGCCTACAGCGCCTGCCCAGCGAGTTCCTCATTACCCCCCAAAAGACTGTGGCCAAATTCGTGTGCCTTCCCGCCCCCCCCCGGTGGTGAATTGCGACAGATTCCGCGTGTTGCGAGGCGAGAGCAAGTTCGCCGCGACCGCGATCGTCTTCAGTGCCCCCTTCGCGACAGGCGCCTCCAGGGAGGAGCTTGGACGTCTCCGAGCCCCACCGGCGTCGAGTGCTTCCTGCGCGGACTGAAGGTGAGGTGGTGCACCGGGGCGAGGAAAGGCCGGCCTTTGTTGGACGGGACTAGTGTCTCTGCCCCTCCCCAGTGAACCGGGAGCTGTAGCTGGGGGCGGGAACCACCCCCGTATGAGGAAGTCGGAGGGAGGTCCGTGGAGCCCCTGAGAACCCCATCGCTGGCGTGAGAAGTGCTGTGCCCTGACTGAATCGCTTGTCGATTGCAGCCGATGCGAGGTGGGCCCGTTTCTTTAGGTGGTGTGCAGCGTTGTGAAGGAACTGTGAACCGGCATTTATTTGACTGAGTGTGAAGATTGTGTGACCTCTCCGGCAGCCCGTTCGTCAGTCTAAAGACTTTAAACGGTGCCGCCTGAGTGCTAGCGGTGACAAAGCCCGTAGGCGCGCCTAGACCCCACCGGCAAGCAGAGATCTTATCCCGGTGGCAGCAGAGTGCAAATGAAGTATTCACTGTGTTCCTTGCCTTTTAGATACACGCGCATACTCCCTGAATGAACCTTAAAGAGTCCCAAAACTCATTCTGTGCCCAGAGAAGCCCGTATGCATTATCATTGAAACCAACACAAACTGTAAGAGTTATCTTTCTAAACTGAAACATATTGCAAGTGTAATGTTTCGGAAGTATTTAATTGGTGGCAGCGATACCAGAACGAACATGTGTTTGTTTAGTTAAATGAACCAGTATTTATTCTGCTATGCAAAAGTGATATTCATTCTATTTACTGGTGATATTTATTCCTGATATTATTTATAGTATTTATTTCAGAACTGAAACCCAGAAATTTGTGACTAAAAGATATGTGTATGTGCTTTCCCAATTGAACCCTATTCACAATCGAGAGCTTTTATATAAAGGAATCATATTTTTCTACAGCAGTGGTGTGGTGTCCTTCTTTTTGGTGTGACTGTACAGGAAGTTATTATTGGGTCAGAGCCGGCTTAGCACTAAAGCCTTCACTTGCCTTGTCACTTGAGCCACGCTACCCCCTTTGTGCTGGGCTTGCCCATCGCAGGTCCAACAAACAGTCAGCTGTTTGTTACATAAACATTACATCGCAGAGCTCGAAAATTCTCACATTCAAAAGTGATTTGTACATAAAAGTTTAAAAATGAAAAAGTATTCTGCATTAAAAGACCACCTATAGACTAACATAAAATAATCATGTATGATAAGCTTTCTACATTCACACTAACAGGACTTTGTTGGCATAAAGGATGATATATATTATTTTCTCTTTTATGAATGGCTGACCTGGGAAATTCAAGCATCTGGGCAGACGTGTAGTTTTATTGATAGAATGCGCATGTGTTCATGCTGCATTTTCGTGAAGTTAAAAACGAGTTTGCATACTCAGCAGTGGCCGTTTTTAGCCTGGGCACTGGTTTCAGAGATGAACAAAGCGCCTAGATAAAAAATGGTTTTAATGGGTGAGGTGAGGATTAGACAACCTAACAGATATTTTCACTTGTGCAACACTGTTAGCGGGCGCATATAGGAAAACAAACCAAACCACCTTCCACAATGCATCAGATCTCACCAAATCATCAGCCTGTAGATTTATTTTACAGCCATTCTTAAGAGCCATGCAGAAGTGTAGATAGTAATTTATGACCCATGACTTTAGAAAATGTAAGTGTATTTAATTTGCCACTTTAGTGCATCACCATTGTTACAAGTCACCCATTCCTTGTTCTAGTGAGTGGCTAGACTATTAACCAGTAGGAGGAAGGGAGGAGCAGCCTGGTTTACCATTCACCCTCCTATGCCATTGTCATTTCTATCCCTCTATTTCTCCCATCTTATTCACAGACAGTTTGACGGAGAAGGATAAGGATTAGAGGAAATGTCACTTCAGTGTTCTGGGATACCAAACTGGGGGGTGGAATTTGTGGAATGCTTTAATTAAATCTGAAATTTTGTGAAAGCTTAGCAACAACGGCCACGCCAGAGAAAACGGAGTCCCTGAAAACGTATGGGTGGAGCACATTAATCAACTTTATAATGGAGGGGCACGGGACCGCTTATCCACCCCTGCGCCTCTAGCCCCACTCAACAGAAATACCCCTGGCCTTACCTGAAAACGCAGTAAGTAAGATCATTAGTCACATGAAGAACGATGGAGCACCAGGCCCAAACGGAATACCTGCAGCAGTCTTTAAAAAATTCCGGCAGTTTTGGGCAGAACTTTTTTGCACATGTTTTTCTCACAGCTAAAATTCCACCTTCTTGGCAGGGCTCAATCCTACATCCTATCCACAAAAAGGGCAACTTCTCAAATCCGGCCAACTACAGACTGATAACCTTGCTAGACATCGAAGCCAAAGCATACGCCCGGGTCTTACTGGCGGAACTAGAAAACTGGGCCAGCGAAAATAACATCCTTCCTCACTCCCAGTCAGGCTTTAGAGCAGGCTGCTCCACGATGGACAACATAATGGCACTGTCCTATCTGTCGCGGAAAGCTACCCTGGCTCGCCAACTACCTCTATTCTGCTGCTTCGTGGACTACAGCGCAGCCTTCAACCGGGTCAACCGAGGGACGTTGTGGAACAAACTAAACTCCTGGGGAATACCATCTCCTCTTCTCTCAGCCTTGATATCCTTGCACCATAACACCTGGGTTAGGATTAAAACCAGCGCACAAACATTGTCCAAAAAAATTGCAACTGAAAACGGCCTAAAACAAGGCTGTGTACTTGCTCCGCTACTATTCAACCTTTACACCGTGGATCTACCAAAAGGAACTGGCTGACGCAGCCCTGGCTTCCCCAAAACTGGGCGGGCTGCGCCTACACACAATGCAATATGCCGATGACATCATCATCATGGACCATACGAAAACAGGTTTGCAAAGATCGCTCACCGCTCTCAATAAATATAATATAAAGAACCATCTTGTGATGAATGAATCAAAAACCAAAATGTTGATCTTTGGGAGCTACAAAAAGAAAAATCTTACTTGGAGAGCAGGGGATCACAAATAACGACTTGCACCAGCTACAACTACCTAGGAGTTTGGTTCAACGCCAGGGCAAACCAAGCAGTACACCTTGGACACTTAAGGTCCAAGGGTATGGAGTTCTGGACTTTTTGGTTCCGTCCAGAGGTGTCAGGGTACAACACCCAAAGACCCCGGAGTTCCACCTGCCTTGGTGCACAAATGAACAGAAACACGGGCTTCTCGATGGTGGCGTCAAAGACCAAAGGTTTATTACTGCAGGGACACAGAAGTCACAGAATCTACACACGGGCAGAGACTAGGAGCCTGTTCGATTTGTACAAAGTGGGTTGCTCCTTATATACGGTTTTTTATGCTAGGGGCAAATTCTTTACATGTAATACATTCCCAAAACCTTCGTGTCTAAAACAATAAATATTTGGTGTTACACAGGAACCGTCGATAATATCTGGGGCCAAACATTGCGAAGAGAGGGGTTCCCACTAGTTTGTCACAATTCCCTGTCAATATTGCATTCAGGACCCGGACCGCCTCATCGTAAAGTTCGTTACCTCCCCCTAATAAAGATTCAGAAAGAAAGAAACAGAGCCAGGTGTGGGAGATAGAAAAGTGGGATAAGGGATGTTTGTGGGTTGTAAATGGGCAAGGCTACCGGCTTCGGCCGCCTAATCATGATCAGGTACAATGGACACGAAGACCAGTTTGGCAGGGCTGGCCTCGGGCAGAGGAGGCAGCCTTTGTCGAGTCATGCAGCTACAGCGTGATCTGGTTTAAGGTGCACGTGTCATGTAAGAGGTGAATCTCCGGCTAAGGCTACGTGTCCTTAATCAAAGTGGAGTGAATGAAGTGATCCGAGGCTATTGCATATGTGAGGGCAAGGAAACACAAAATGGCGGCGGCCATGGTCTAAGATGGATGCCGTGGGTATATCAGAAATATGTCAATGGAAGGAGTGCTCTTGCTCGTAGCGTAGCGAAAACACTAGGATATACTAAATGGATCATTTGCGGTTCACTGATACCAATATTAGGTATTTCCGACAAACTTAAAAACACGGTTTCAAGTCGTCACAGAACCGTCACGGAACCTCAGACCCTCCTTTTGCCCTTACATAGGCAATTACTCAGTCTATGTCAGAATCTAGTTCTATGCTCATCAGGTCAGTGACATGTTGTTGTATCATCATCCTTTCTCGTGTCTTTTCTCCAAACGCAGGTGGTTTTCTGAGACAAGTCGCAGCACAAAGACTACACAGAGCAGGACCACACTGGATAATCAGACAACATGAGAATAGGAATACTAGGATGACACCAATGACCATTAGAACCTTCCATCCCCACGCTGAGATCAGAGTCCAAAACCACTCCATGAAGGACCAGTTTCCCTTGTCTACATGTATGGAGTCTGAAATCTTGTGCAACTTAGAGATCGCCTCATAGACTGTTGGAGCATTATTAGGAATAAAGACACAGCAGCTCGATTGGATCATTCTGCATACCCCACCTCGATCTGCAAGTATAACGTCTAGAACCATACGGTTCTGCAACGTCATGAGCCTATCCGCCTGAAGCTCAGCTGTCAGATTGCTAAGGGCACCAGCAGTTTCAGTAATAGTAGATTCAACTACCCGTGTTAGCTGACGTATGTTTCTACTATTGGCCATAGGTCCCCAGAACGGAAGGAAGCCTTTGAAGAAGTCTCCGGCTTCCTGACTAGCGGTATCTTCCTTGCTGAAAACACCTCTCGCTACTCTTGTTCTGTGGTAATCGGGTGAAGCAGTGTATGTCGGAGGCAATAATCGAGCAATATAACATGATCCTGAGAAGTCGGCAGACAACCATGTATAAGCTCTGTCTCGACAAATGAAATAGGTACCCCTAGCAGTAAGAAAGGCAGGGGAAGAGTTAGCCGGAAACACATAAGTCTCTACGCACTCACTCCTCCCTAGCTGAGCTCTCGGATTTCTCCCATTACCTTGCAAACAGACCTGACCTCGGTGAGGTACGACCCAGATTGGAGTTGAGCTTTTACGCTTGCTTTCTCCTAAACTAAGGCGATACTCTGAAGTATTCCAACTTAAATATACTCGCAATTCGTCTCTAGGGTATGATGGAGTATTATTGACGTCCTTGACCATGTCAATAATTCCCTGGACTAAAGCTTTGTTAGCAGAGTTATATTTAGTGGAACGTGGTGGACGTGGAGGATAGGTTTCAAGGGCATAAGCAAAGATGGTTTGGAAGGCCTGAAATGATCCATTATAGCTGTAAGGCAAAACCAGATATGGAATACCTTTATCCATAGTGTGAGGTATCAAGCCACATACCCAGCAGTCTGTAGTGTTAACTACCAGTTGGTGTTGGTGCAAGAGCTGTACAAAAGTGTTGTTGGTGAATTCTGAGCGTCTGGCTTGCTCATGTTCCGGAAACGGGTGAAAAGAGTGTATAGAGGAAACAGTAGAAATAGCAGGGTCAAGGGGAGGTACTGTAGAAACTGGAACAAAAATCAAATTTATGCTAAAGACGATTCCACCCACCAATGTTGCTAAAACAATCAAAAATGTAACAGCACATTGCATCAAGAAACATTTGCTGTGAAGAATTCTATTAAGTCTGTTTCTGCGAACGTAAATCACATTTTCTCGTTGCAGCGCAGGAAGCTCCATCTTCTACAATCCGCTCGCGACCACTGATGATGTGTACGTAGATGAAAATGCCTCTATCAGCCCTGGGAGTTCCCAGAACTAACAGAAAGATCGACCTTGTGTCAGACCCCTGCAAATTCAAACTAGGCACACAGCCACGACCCTACGGCTACCCAGACGGCAAGGCAATTTTAAAAAAAACAATAAACAATAGCAAACTTCCTGGCTGAAGGCAAAAGGTTCAATATATCAAAAATCACAATATGCAGTTGCCTGCTTTATTTGTCCTTTTTATGGCTTCTAAGGTTGTATCTCTTCTTCGCTGGTACTGTCTGATCGGAAAATAGTGTATTACTAGCAGTTGTTGCAGAGTTTAAGTTCGCAGATAGCAAAGTTTCTTCTGATGCCGGAGTCAAATGTTCAGTGTTCAAAGGAGTCTTTTCAGGAGGAGAGTCAGGTTTCCAAGTGTCAGTAATCAAATCGGCATCGCTGAAAGGGATAAATTTCGGAGTGATTTCAGATTCGGAGGCACCAATTCCCTTCTTTACCCAGTCGTCGTAGGGCAGCGGCAAAGGAACACGCTTTACGTGAGAGGCGTGAATCCAATGCTTACGGCCAGCGACACGTACGGCTGTCCTCGTTGCCAGTAAGACCTGGAAGGGGCCGATGTAGCGAGGTTGAAGATTCTTTGTCCTCGCAAAATTTCTGACCACCACGTGGTCGCCGGGTTTCAGCTGATGCCCTGGACTCTCCGGAGGTTTTGGCAAAGCATCGAAGACCTGTTGATGAATAAGACTCAATTTAGCAGTCAAGTCGTAAAGGTAGTCTATCAACATAGGATATTCAATGGAGCACAATTGTTTAGGCCTTGGCACACCCCAGATATTTGCCGGGCGGCCAAACACAATCTCATATGGAGAAAGCCCTATTCTAGAATGCACTGTTGCTCTTGTTGATAACAAGGCCAAAGGAAGTGCGTCTGGCCAGGCTAAACCTGTGGATGCTTGTATTTTGGCTATCTTAAGCTTCAGAGTGCCATTATAACCCTCGACTAAACCAGCAGACTGGGGATGGTTTGCACTGTGGAATTTTTGTTTCACTCCTAGACCAGCACACACACTCTGCATAACTTTCCCTATAAACTCACTTCCGTTATCTGACCATACAATCCGTGGCATTCCAAACCTAGGGAAAAATTCCTTGAGAAGAATTTTGGCAGTTGATAGGGCAGTGTTGTCTTTTAGTGGGTATGCTTCTATCCACCTGGAAAAAGCACAAACTACCACCAGGACGTACTTTAAATTGTTGCAGCGTTCCATGTGAATGAAGTCTAACTGAATCACTTCGAAGGGGCAGGAAGGAGGAGCGAAATGGCCAGCTGGAGTTGGAGTTCCCTTGCCAGGATTATGCATCAAGCACACCATGCAGTTTTTCACCACTCTCTCTGCACACTTACTGATTCCCTCATTCTTCCAGACCGGAGCTAACATCTTACATATCCCTTTAGAACTTATGTGCGCAACTCCATGTGCCATCGTCACTACTGCAAGCACATATGCATCAGGCAACATCCAACGCTGCTGTTCTGTCAAATCAATCCAACATCCATTTGAGTCCAATTTGCCCGTACTTTCTCTCCATACACGTTTCTCTTCCTCAGTCGCTTCTTTCTGAATCTCTTTCACACTTTCCATAGTGTCCTCACACATCCCAGACTCAGCAATCCATCTTGCAGACGTAGCAACGTACATTCTACTCGTCGTGTCTCTAGCTGTCTGCTTAGCAGTTTCATCAGCAAAGGCATTCCCACGACCAACATCATCCGTGATTGCTTTATGAGCACTGCACTTCACAATCGCAACTTCAGTCGGCAAGGTTAGAGATTCCAACAAGTCGTTAACTAGCTGACCATGTTGGATCTTAGTCCCATGGGACGTAATGAAACCTCTTTCTCTCCACAACCGGCCAAAACTATGGGCCACGCCAAATGCGTACTGACTATCTGTAAACACATTCACTCTCTTTCCCTTAGCTAAAACACACGCTCTCGTTAGAGCTATTAATTCTGCAGCTTGGGCAGAATTCTGACTCACTCTCGCAGTCTCCACAATCGTCTTCAAAGTCGTTACCGCATAAGCAGCAGTCACATCACCATTCTCCAATTTAAAACATGACCCGTCCACATACAGCGTACCATCTGGGTTGGATAGAGGAGTATCTTTTAAATCGATACGTCCTTTTGTCTCTTCCTCCGTTTTGAAATAACAGTCATGTGGCTCAGAATCACTCGACTCTTGATCAGTCGGCAACAATGTTGCTGGATTCAATACATTGCATCTTTTGATCTGAATATGACTCGCTAATAATGTCAGCTCATAACCAGATAATCTCGCACTAGTAAGGTGTTGTGTCTTCGTTCGGTTCATGAGTGTATCCACTGCATGAGGAACCATGACCACTAACATATTGTTCATCACCAAACCAGCAGATTGTCGAATGGAAGCTGCAGCTGCCGCTGTAGCCCTCAAACAACTAGGTAACGCTCTGGCTACCGGATCTAATGTTGATGAAAAATACGCACAAGGGCGTTGTTTATCACCAAATTTCTGTGTCAGAACACTCAACGCGCAACCTTCTCTTTCGTGAACGTAGAGCGTGAATGGCTTGCTGTAATCAGGTGTACCCAATACAGGAGCTGAACACAATGCTTTTCGCAATTCAGTAAAACTCTCTTGACATTCATCAGACCATGGCACCGGACTCGGAACATTTTTCCCAGTCAAAGCTACCAACGGTTTTGCTAAAAGAGAAAAATTTGGGATCCACTGCCTACAGTAAGAGGTAATACCTAGGAAGGCACGTACTTCTCTCTGTGTGCGTGGAACACTCATCTGCGTAATTGCTTTTATTCTTTCTGGGGTCAACTTCCTTCCCTCCTTTGACAAGAGATGACCTAGGTAGGTCACTTCTTGGCAGCAGTATTGCATTTTTGAAGGTGACACCTTGTGATTCAAATTAGACAAATGATGCAATAGGGAAATTGTAGCTGCTTTGCAAGTTTCCTTGTCATCTGCAGCCACTAACAGATCGTCTACATACTGCACTAGGGCCGAACCTGGAGGAAGGACAAAAGAATCTAACTGACTTTTTAAAGCTTGACTGTAAATGGATGGACTTTCACAATAGCCTTGTGGAGCGCGTTTAAATCTGAAACTGCGACCTCCTAGACAGAAGCCGAAAATATCCCTACTTTCTTCGGCTATCGGAATGCTAAAGAAAGCATTCTTTAGGTCTATAACTGAGAACCATGTAGCTGTAGCAGGTATCAATGTTAACAAGGCAGTAATGTCTGGCACTACAGGAAACTGCGGAATTACAATCTTATTAACTTCTCTAAGGTCTATGACAAATCTATAAACTGGAGGTTTTGTAGGGTCAGTTCGCTTCAGAATCGGTAATACAGGACTGTTACAGACATTTCCTCTAGTTTCCTCAACCACACCCTTCTTGATCAAATCTTGCACAATCAATAAAAGTGCACGCTCACCTTCACTCGATATTTTATACTGGGGAATTCTTGGAAATTTCACATTTGCTTTCAAAGTTACTACATACGGTGGAATTTCTAGGAGACCTACATCATTAGGACCAGTCGCCCAAAGAGAATCAGGGAGTGAACGTAGCTCCGGCGGGAGTGCGTCCATTGACAAGTACATCGGAGAGGTGATATTTTTACCCAGTGTAAGCTGTACCCCTTCCGGAGAACAGTACAATGTCGCATATAGTCGTTTTAACAAATCTAAACCAAGCAGATTTTCATTACAACCTGTCGTCAAAATCAGGGGTGCTTTCAATTGGCACGGTCCAACAGAAATAGACAAAGGACCAGATATCGGGTTGTACACAGGGGCGCCTGAAAAACCTACGGAAACATTTGTTGAGCCAGACAAAGGTGCGCCAGGGAGTTTCGCATGCATGATAGAACTTTTTGCGGCACCAGTATCCAACAGAAACGGTTCGACCACACCTGATGTTGCTACTGCGACATAAGGCCCACTCTGATCCACTGGAACTGATACTACTCCCTCTCTCTGTCCATGGCTGTCCTAGTACCCATTTTGTTGAAAACCCTCTTCTACTTCACAATAATCTTCTACAAGATATTGCTGAGATCTATTTTGCTGAACAGATTGTCCATTTCGTTGATCAAAGTGATTGGAGGGACGATCATTCGTTTGTGGAGGCATAGCACCTCGTCCTCGTCCTCTAGAATTCTGCACAAAACCACCACGACCTCTTTGAGCTGCTGCTGCATTATTCTGCGCTAAGATCGGACATTCATTTTTATAGTGACCCTCTTTCTTGCAGTACGCGCATTGATTCCACTGATATTGAGGTCTTGATGTATTATAATCTGTCCTTTGGTATGAGTTTTGCTGCGTATTAGTCTGATTCGTGCGAGGCGGATACGCCTGCTGCAAAAGAACTTTAGTTTTTAAATCTTTCGTTTTCTTTTCTGATTTTTCCTTTTCCTCTTTATCCCTATTTTCGTAGTACTGCGCAGTCGCAAGTATTTGCGCTGTCGTAGATACAGCCCACGCACTTTCTGAGTCTTTTAATTTATTGCATAATTCAGGTAACAAATTATGCACAAATTTATCGACAAACAATCTTTGTCCTCCTTCTGTACTCATGTCCTGACCACTATGATCCACAAAAGTTTCTTCGAACCTCGTGAAGAAGTCCGAGACACTTTCGTCTTTCTTTTGCTTACATGCTGACAACTTGTCCCAATTAACACGCAATGCTGGCATCAGAGTCTTCATTAGATCAATTATTCTACCTGGCAGATTAGCGATCAAAGGTTCAGGTTTCGCACCACCTATTTGTTGACCATCTGCTGCAGTGATAGCTGCCCAATCACCACCTAAAGCAGCCTGATGATCTTCTCTACGAATTTTAGCCCACACTGGTTGCGGAACTACATTACCAAACAAC
The DNA here is from genome assembly GCF_964263255.1 of Lissotriton vulgaris. Lineage (NCBI taxonomy): Eukaryota > Metazoa > Chordata > Amphibia > Caudata > Salamandridae > Lissotriton > Lissotriton vulgaris. The sequence goes on along the minus strand of NW_028251642.1, from coordinate 237,494 downwards.
ATATCAATGTCGGCTAAGTTCATTATACAAGCCTCAACTGTCTGTGTTAATTCTTTGTAATATCCGGCTGGATTCTTACGCGGATCTGGCAAGGCCTGTTTCACTGCTAATACTTCTGCTCGCTTCCATGGAATGTGTATCCACACTCGTTGGAACTGCGCTGGAGCACCTGCAATACCAGCATTATCATCACGTGCCACTGCTTCGCGCCAGATTGGAGGAACTTCCCTCATAGGATATTGGCGACTTAGCTTCATTTTACCTTTCTCTAAATCTCTTGGTGAACGAAGAGATGGTTCATTCCTAAAACTTAAAATGAGTTCCATCGCTTGTTTTATTTTCTCACCCACTATCATTCCAGCAGCAAACTCCTTTTGAACCCTAATTAAATCTTCCAAATCTGATTCGACATCGTCTTCTTCTATCTCTTCACGTAACAACGAGCACATCTCATCAAAGACGTATCGCTGCGTTGGTTCTCCCCACTGCATAAATGTGTCTAGCACATCTCTCGTACTATATCTTCTACCCTTCGAAATCCATCTGAGAGCCGTGGAGTCTAAAACTCCCCGTTCTTCAGTACTCGGAAGCTGACTCCGTCTCTGTACAGAGTCAGGAGTAGGAGTCTTAATCAAAGTTTTATATATAGGAGACAGCATATTAGTAACCGAATCAGTGATTCTTCGACGAACAGAAAGTGGAGTTAGTACACTCGCAGACATAGAGAATGCAGTGGAGGTAGGAATAGATGAGGAAGCAGTAGGAGAATCGAGGAAAATAATTTCTGGAGCAGTAGGTACAGAGGTAGGTATAGTGGCTGGCAGTGTAGGAAGAGGAGGAGCTGTAGGAACATTTACATTCATCACAGGAAGTACAGGAACTTGATTCTGAGGGATAGGAGCAGGAGCACCAGGTTGTCCAGCAACCGGCAATTGAACATTCGGGACTAGTGGAGTCGTAGCACCTTGTGCATACGGTGGAGGTGACCGTAACAGATAAGATAGCAGAGGATCGTTTTCGGAGTCCTCCAGTATCTTAGCCATTTTCGATGGCAAGGCAGGATAGCACTTGTCAATCGCTAAGTTATGTTCTCTAATGGCTACATCTATGACCTTCTCACACTCGTTAGCTTGCAACTGTTTAGTCGCTTGCTCTAGAGTTAACTCTTCTTGTTCTTTCTGCTCTTTCTTCAACCTTCTCATTTCTCTCTGTTTGGATTCTTTCCGCCAATAACGGAAGGAATCAAACATTGCCGGCCGGGCTTTCTTCTTGAACAATTTCGCTTCCAAATTGTCGAGAATCTCTTGCTCAAAACTACCATGCAGTGGCCAACTAAGGACACCATCCTTCTTACAATAGCGAACCCATATCTCATTATAAGTTATAGGACCCACGCCATACTTACAATATAAATCATATAGGGGAGTCCCAATCGGAGGAACCAGACAAGAGTCCTCCAATCGTGAGTCACTGTTGCAACTAAAACAAGACAACATTTTCCGACTTACCATTTTCAGTCCGGAACACAAAACAAACAAAACACGGAACAAATATGTGCACTCGAACCAAGAACTTAGGCCTACCAAAACGAACTGATGTATCGATACCCAAAACTAAACCAAATAGATTATCGTAACTAGAACAACCAGTGATAATCTAACAAAACCAAACCAAACCAAGAACCGATCAAGGATTTTTAACAATCCTCACAAAGTAACCAGCTAGCTATCACTAAATACTTAACTGAGTCACTGAAGACGTCACCAAGGAGAAACCCGTCACGTTTCGCCGTACTAAGGACTGCACCACTTCGGGTCCAAGACAGGGCGACGGTCAAGGCAACGGCCCACTGCAGCCGTCCTGAACGGGAAACCCTCGTGGAAGAGAACTTCGGGCCACTTTTGCGATATGCCGGGATCGATGAAGTGGGGCGCCTCCCTCAGGAATCTTCACACGAAGCTTCTCGAACTCTTCAGGCTTTTGGACCGGTACCGAATGACGTCGCCCCACGTTGGGCGCCAATTGGAGTTCTGGACTTTTTGGTTCCGTCCAGAGGTGTCAGGGTACAACACCCAAAGACCCCGGAGTTCCACCTGCCTTGGTGCACAAATGAACAGAAACACGGGCTTCTCGATGGTGGCGTCAAAGACCAAAGGTTTATTACTGCAGGGACACAGAAGTCACAGAATCTACACACGGGCAGAGACTAGGAGCCTGTTCGATTTGTACAAAGTGGGTTGCTCCTTATATACGGTTTTTTATGCTAGGGGCAAATTCTTTACATGTAATACATTCCCAAAACCTTCGTGTCTAAAACAATAAATATTTGGTGTTACACAGGAACCGTCGATAATATCTGGGGCCAAACATTGCGAAGAGAGGGGTTCCCACTAGTTTGTCACAATTCCCTGTCAATATTGCATTCAGGACCCGGACCGCCTCATCGTAAAGTTCGTTACCTCCCCCTAATAAAGATTCAGAAAGAAAGAAACAGAGCCAGGTGTGGGAGATAGAAAAGTGGGATAAGGGATGTTTGTGGGTTGTAAATGGGCAAAGCTACCGGCTTCGGCCGCCTAATCATGATCAGGTACAATGGACACGAAGACCAGTTTGGCAGGGCTGGCCTCGGGCAGAGGAGGCAGCCTTTGTCGAGTCATGCAGCTACAGCGTGATCTGGTTTAAGGTGCACGTGTCATGTAAGAGGTGAATCTCCGGCTAAGGCTACGTGTCCTTAATCAAAGTGGAGTGAATGAAGTGATCCGAGGCTATTGCATATGTGAGGGCAAGGAAACACAAAATGGCGGCGGCCATGGTCTAAGATGGATGCCGTGGGTATATCAGAAATATGTCAATGGAAGGAGTGCTCTTGCTCGTAGCGTAGCGAAAACACTAGGATATACTAAATGGATCATTTGCGGTTCACTGATACCAATATTAGGTATTTCCGACAAACTTAAAAACACGGTTTCAAGTCGTCACAGAACCGTCACGGAACCTCAGGTATGAGGATCATCCATAGCCTTAGGCGCCTGAATCGTCATTTGCACAGTCCCTCAGCCGAACCAATCCTAAGGGTGCTGCGGGCCAAACTATTACCTGCAGTGACCTACGGCCCCTTGGCCTTTCCCGGGAAAACGGATGCATTTCTGGGAAACCTACAAATAAAAGCTTACCAGAAAATCTTCTCCGTTCCGCAGCATGTGAGGAGGTCGAGGATGAGACTCGATCTGGGCCTGACATGTGCAAACCTCTATTGCCTGGGCGACCTAATCAAATACTATATACACATCTTACGAGCACAAGGACAATCTTTGAAAGAGCAACTACAAGCTGTGTTTAAAGACGAACACTCCCCTTGGCACAAACAGTTGCACCTTGCTCTCTCTACACTAAAGATTGAACCAACCTCTCTCATTAACCCAACTATTCCTCTGCTAACATGGAAAAAAACAATAACAAAACAAATCATCTCAGTTTCATTTCAGACCGACGTTGCCGGGCTATCTAAAAATGAACTTTTTACTGCCTTGAACGAATCAAATATCAAGGGAAAACCTCAAATATACTTCAACTACTCCCTCAACCCCCAGACTCGTAACAAAATACTATACATGAGGTTGCTAGCCCTACCAATCTTTGACTTTAACCCCCGTGGGCCCGGTGGAATGAGCAGCCCATTTGCAGGTTTTGTAACTATAAACATGAGTCCTGGCTCCACCTGCTTTGCTGTTGCACATTCTTTGCCACCGATCGACGTCACCTACTGATCCCCGTCTTTCGGGAACAATCACTGAGACACTGTAGCGAAGCATCGACTTTGTGTTTTAGTAACAATTCAGCCCAGGCATTAGCAAGAGCTGGAAAGTTTGTCAATACCATTTTAACTGCACTGCATAAACGCCCAGCATTAAGAACCTGATCATGTTTTTACATATATTAAAATTTTAATCTAACATGCACTGCTCTGTTTGTACATTATGGTTTTTATTAACTGTATAATAAAGATAGATAGACTGCACTGAAAAAAGTGTGAAAAACACAAGTGCTGCAGGCGTTCTCGTTGTTCATGTTCTTCCCAGGTTTCAGCGCTAAAACATTACCTCACGCAATGTCATAATTACGAGGTTTGGCATAATGGCATAATTTTGAGAAACTCGTGTAATATTAAACTCCAAAAACTATGCCAGAGCTATTTAAATTTCACCCGGACCTATACCAAAACTACTGTGATTTATGACTGCTTCCTGAAACTGGATTGTACCCAAATGTAGGGACCAGATTTACTAATGCTTTGCAACAGGTTTGCGTTACTTGTGCAATGCAAACCCAGTGCAGAGTGTTATGCTGGGATTTACTGCTCAAAGCAAGTCAGGATTTGGAGTGGATAGTTACCCAAAATAACACAAAGTTTTGCTCCATGCTGCCTTGCATTACTTTGCATCAAGGGTGCCTTCCGTGGGTAGCGCGTGGGTGTCTTTGCAAAAGGGACATTAGGGCTCATATTCCTTGCTAGCATTAGAGCAGAGGGAACCCTTGCTGCAGAAGGGACAATGTGTGGGAATAGAGAGCCTGTGTCCGGAGCAGAGTGCCGGTCAGGCATGGTGGGGAAAGGATAAAAGAGGTACCCAAGACAGCCTGCTACTCAGAAATGCAGCTGTTATTAGTGAAGCAGGTGGTGATGTATTGCTGCCCAGGAGTGTGAAGGGCTCACAACTCTCCTAAATATGAGCAGTGTTTGTTCATCAATTTTTGTTTCAAGCATTTACTCTTTTATAAGCCTCAAATTACTGTGGATTATGAGCTACAGAATGAAAAAACCTTGCAATGGTCTCACAAACCCAAACCTCTGTGCTCTGCCCTGCCCCTCCAACTCTTCCAGTCGTTGCCATAAAGTTTTGTAGGGGGGACCAGACTTCAAAATATTTAGCTTAGGGGGCTCAAGGCAACCAAGTTTGAAGACCTCTGCTCTAGTGTTCTTTTTTCCTCTTTGCTTTCATTCCTTGTCACTGGTGCTCTAGCTTTCTCTTCCTCTGTCGCCCCTTTTGTGTTTTTCTCTCTTTCTTTGCCTCAAAGTTAGCTGAGGAAATCTAAGTGCCAGTCTCAAAAACTGAGTGGCGTATGGCCAAACCTACATTCATCATGGCTCAAATGAATCACTGCTCATTGCGAAATATAAATAAGTCATTCATGTCGGCTTAAAGCAGTATTCTTCATGTATATGCTTGTTGGGAGTTAAAAAGAAAATGAATAAAAAGCGAGAATTTGATCAAAATGAAATTTAGGAATCCAATATTAAGCTGGTGCCAGAAGTTAATGTTTCACCCAAAGCACATTTCTATGTCTGTCCAAGAGCTAGCATGAAAATATTCTTGAGTACAAACGATATTCGTACATGAAGGGTCTTCGGGTCGGCTGTTTTCATGCTTTGGTCTCTCTAACTCATCATTCATTATACTTGCGCCTACGAAAGCAGGGGCCCTCCTCTTAAGACCGTGACTGCTTTTTGCCTAATTAGTGGTGCACAACTGGATTAGACATCTACAGACAATGCAGGGATTGTTCAAAAATACTTAAGCTTTTTTTTCTATTCTTTCCATTATTAAGTATTAAAATATTTATCTTTAAGTCCTTTTTAGTGGGCCTGTACCGTTACTTTGTTCAAATTGGAATCTTGTATCCTGGTGAAGGGCACTTAAATGATTTCTATTCTTGTAATAAGTGTTCATAAAAAAAAAACCTTGCAACGGCTTCTCGACACTAGATCAGTCTGGTTTATTAATGCTTGTTTAATGCTAGTTAAATATAAGTAGGCACATTTTTTCAGAATAAAAAATCCATATACAAGGCAAAGATGGGGGTATTAGCTAAATTGCAGACTTGTAATAAAGACAGGGTGAGGGGGGATGGCAAGTAGGATAAACACCCCTGCAGTTTAAAAAGAGAAAGCCATGTAGCAGTCCTTGTTAAAAGTTTATTTGTTTTTTCAGTGCATTAAAAGCATGGGGACTGAAAAATGAACAAAGTTTAAAGAGGTTACTGATTTCAACATGTCTCTTTTCCTGAATACAAGCACACACAGAGCCCATTGCTATAAATGGACTCAGATCCCTGGCCCCATCCGCCGCCTGTGCTGTGACCTGGGCTGCTGAAGCTTCCAGGACACAGAGCATTCATATCTGATGCATGTGCTGGACTCTGGTACTTTACAGGCCATACAAAGCTTTTCAAAAGTAGATGAGGTTATGTTTCTTTTACGCTTCGCCTGCACAGAACTGTTCCTGTAAAATCTATTGTATTTAATATAGCTAAAAAGGGGTTTCTCTTATCAGTTCCCAGGGCTAAAGTACTCATCCACATCTGCTTTAGTAGGTGAAACTTTTTTCTTCCATTAAGGCTGCACAGCATGTACAGTTTTTAGATACTTCCTCTGGCTGCACGCATTTACGATACTGATCTTCTAGTAAAGCTATTCCGACTGCTTAAGGCTCATTCACTGTCCACACTTCAGGGACTGTTAAACTATACGATAAGATCTCTTCGGAGGGAAAAGGCAGACAGCCCCTGCAGTATGTGGGAATGCTTCGCTTTTTTATTACTTTGTTGTGTAAAGCATATGCTTTAGACTTAGAACGTTTGTGGCATTTCCTATACATGGACCAGTACCTTTCTTTGCACTTTATGGATCGTTTTTACCACTATACAGGCAGTCACAATATTGCAGTTAAAAGGGGCTGTATTTAAATCTTGCAGCAGGTGAAGTGGCACCAGGGCTAAAAGTTGTCATAACTCCACTAAACACCAAATAATGCTATATTTTACTACTAAACAGGCAGTGATTATTATTTTGTCATTTATTCTGTTATGCACGGCTGGATTGAGTATATATATATATACCCAAATCTTGGTGTTAAAGTTTTATTGCGCCCAACACCAGTCTGCCATGACGCGTTTCGGCTACCAAAAGCCTTGATCACATGACGCAGTCATGGGGCCTGGCCACCATTTTAAAGTGCAAAGTGCGTGATGGATATAGCAAACATACTATGACAAATGCATTACAATATTGGTAAACTCATTAAAACCAACATGATACACTGTCAGTAAAATACATTAAAGTTCCGTTTAACTGTATAAATACACAGAATCGATTTTGCTAGCACGGAACTGTCATATAAATACTTCATTACATATATTGTGTTAAGTTAGCATGAGTGTATTACATGTCTAACAGCCATTTTCCCTTCGGCTTCAGTTTTGCACACGGCACATACTTGTTGTTGTAGCTTTCAACCTAGAAGCGCGAGGTGATTTATTTGAGAATAATATGTTATTACTATGATATCAGTTTTGCTTGATACACTGTATGAACAGTGAGTGCTAAAATCTCTAAGAATAACTTGATACAAGGTTGCTGGGAGGTCTGATCTTCGCACCACTTTAGACATAACATAAATACAGTTGCTGCCAATATTGGGCTCTACGCGGGTTTAAGATAGAGTTTCAGGAAATGCAGAACACACTTGAAGATGCTTCGCATGCAGAGAGCTGTTAGCTGATGATGTGATCCTCTCATCCTGACATTTAGAGGTATGGGCCCGCCCTGCTAAATCCCAAACGAGACCTTCATAATATAATATAATATGCTAAATAGGGAGGTGAGAAATAGGTGTTGTTAATTCCTATTATTTTCAGCATTAGAACATGCTATCACCGTTCGCATACTATGGACTAGTAACTATGCTGATAACTTTGATACTTATAATCTGTTTTATAGTATTGTATAAGATACTGCGTTTGAGAACATTGCATTGATTAATAAATATTTCAAATATGCACATGTCCTCTTTACTCCACGTTCTGGTTTGAAATGATTATAGAGCGAAAGAGTGTTCATGTGTTCCACGATTCCTGAGGTATCATAAGTTCATGTTCTGGTTTGTCTAAGTCATTGGGAGTTTGTTATGACCAAGGAGACACTGTAGCTAGCTCGGTAAGGGGATTTCAGATACTAAGGTGAGTTTTGGGTCACCCTAATTCACTAAGGTTCTAGATCTCTATGCACAGTTCTGTGGGAGAACGGAAACCCTGCTACATGGCGCCCAACGTGGGGCGACTTATATCATGACACTCGAGTAGTATATCATTCAAACCTTAACCACTTCATTGCCGTTTCAAGTAAACGGTGGTGTCGGAAAAACCTACCTATTTTTGAAATAGGTCTTTTCAAGCTTGAATCTATCTAAAACAGTTTCCTTGAATTACTACCCAGTTGTGCTACAAAGTTTACTTTGATTTTTCAATTTCCTGTGCTGTCATGGCTCAAGCCGTGGAAATCCCGCTACATAGTCGCATTGCGGTGCGTGACCATTTGCGGACTTTTGATGTTCCGTTGGATGGCTTGGCTGTGGTTATGGTGGTGAGTGCGGAACATGCTTACCCATACGAACTCTTTTATTCGTGGGTGACTTTTCCGGCAGTGGACGCTACTTCTGGAGTGTTCCACTCTTCCACTCCCTCTGCTGTACCTGTTGCGTATGCTCCATACAGAGCACTGGAGATTCCTATTGATGTTTGGCAGCATGGAGTTTGGTTTGGTGGCGCCCTACCCCATTCTTTAACCGCTCCGAGGTTAGGTCTTTTGTCCATTCCGGGCACAAATTGGCCCGCTTTGGCTGGATTTACTCCTCACCCTAATCGCGCAACTTGTAACGTAGCCGACCTGCGGCGTCTTCATGAAGTCGCGGTTGAAGTGATTAGGGCGCTTGTTCATTACACAAGTCGTAATGTTCAAGGAGCGGCCCCTAGAGGTGCGCAGCTTCAAGCAGGGCAGGCTGGTTTGAAAATCAGTCCTGTCATGGTGAATTCCGTAATGGGCAAGAAGCCGAGAAATTCGACCAGCTGGAGGCTGTGTTTCCTAATACGACTCCTGGTGAGAAACACCGGATTCTTACGCTTAGTTTGCCGAAAGATTTAGCACCTGAACTTGTTGACTGTGAGACATGGAGTAAGACTTTTGCAGCGGTCTATTCAAGATGCTATGGCACCCCGTCTATGTCCAACCTGTCTACGATACTTAAACGTGTTCAAGATGATCACGGACCGGAGTCTGCGGTTGAGCTGGGTATGCGCCTGTGTGGCACCTTTGATGTAGTTTGCGATCTGATCCTTGCGAATGTCAAGGGGGATGCAGTGAACTTTCAGGTGTCTAACGCTCTGGCGTTGGTTCCCGATGCCGACAAACCCCGTCAGTTAGCAAGGATTATTGTGGCGGCTTATAAAAAGGTTGGCCGCAATGCCAAGGGACTTAAGACTTTTTCTGACAAAGAGAAAAAGCAGCCCCAGGGACAGTCTTCGGAGGCGAACGTTCAACCCAAGTCCAAGAAACAAAATTGGCCTAAAAAGCAGAATCAGGGTAAACAACAGCAACAACAACAACAAACACAGGTTTCTCGTCCTGCGTCTCCGTTGCCTGCGCAGTCGGATCGGGTTTATGATTTGCGCGATGATTAAATCACCTGAACGTTTTCAGGCTTCTGACCAACGCTCTCCTCGTTCCTTTCAGGACTCATCGGCTCCGACGACCGGTGGAGGAGGGGGCGGCAGGGTCCGGGGTGGACAACAAGGTCGTGGTCAGCCCCGCCCGCGAAACGGTGGAGAGCAGCAGGAAGGCACTACGCCAAAGAGACCGCAGTTTGCCAAGAAGAAGGTTGCCGCCTTAACGGTGCATCGATATGCCCCGGATAGTGAGAACGCGGCTTCTGAATCTGACATGGGCTCTGACCTTGCTGGACAGCGCGGCGGAGATTACCATAGTGAGAGAGGCCCTCCGTCCACTGTTGAAGGTGACAGCGACTGACACTTATGTTGTGATTGAAACGGCTGATACACATGTTGCTCCCCCTGAAAGACTTTTTGAAATTGTCCTGTTAATTGAAGGTGACATGCAGCGAACTGTAAAAGGGGTACTTTGGGAAAATCTTTCGTCTACGTATGACATTCTGCTTTCGGAGGCTGACTGGCCCGCCTTTTGTTCTCGCAGCTCCGCGAGGGGAGGAGGTGATCCTCCCCAGTTTTGCGCCACCTGTATCGAGAGTGGAAGCGCTGCATTTTGCAGAAGAGTGGGCTCTGGCGCTTGCGCCGGCTGTGTACCGCAATCAATGTGGCTGGGATAAATTGTCTCCGAGCCACGAGATTCCATTGCGGTCTCAGCCGCAACCTCAACCTCAATATCCCATACGGCGTGAAGCAAAAGCTTCGGTCACGGCTATCCTTGAACAATTGGAATATCAAGGTGTAATTGAAACGTGTGTGTCACCGATAAATAAACCCCTTTTTACTGTAAACAAGCCGGACGGCTCATATCGTTTGGTTTTGGATTATAGGCATTTAAACTCGCATTGCCGTAACTGCGCAGTTCAGAATACTCAAGGCTCTGCTTTGGTGCATAGTCTTGAGCGCAAACGGTTCAAAACCACGCTTGACATTTCCAATGGTTTTTATGCCCATAGGTTAGATGGTCTGAGTTCCCAATGGACCAGCTTTACTTACGGCGGTGTGCAAAAAAATGTTTCGGCGTCTCCCGATGGGCTATAAGAACAGTCCTGGAGTTTTTTCCGCCCGCATAGTCTCTCTTTTGGAGAGAATTGACCCAGTTGCTTGTTCTTATGTGGATGACATTTATCTCACAGACGACGAACTTTGGGAGCATCTGTGTCGTGTTAACAGCATAATTTGTGGCTTTGCAGACATGGGTTACAAATTTAACTTTGCAAAATCGCACATTGCAGAATACACAGTGTTGTTTCTGGGTTACGAGCTTAACAATGAAGGAAAGGGGTTAGCTCCTCATTTCCTGGAGAAATGCGCACAGTTGCGCTCTCCAACAACACTGAAAAAATTACAGTCTTTACTGGGCTTTTTGAATTTCGGGAGAACTTACATTCCGGAATATGCCCAGCATATCAAGCCTTTGTATGCGTTGATACAACCATCTTTTTCCAAATCATGCTGGCTGCCAGAGCATTCAGCTATACTGCAGTCTTTGCAAGCTGATTTGCTCGCTTCTGAATACTTACAGACTCGTGATAACCAAACCAACCTAGTGTTGAGAATTATCCCTGGGACGGTGGGTTTCACGTACTTAACTTTTAATGAAGGAGATACAGTACCTATTGCTTACAAGTCACACTTGTACACTTCGGCTGAAATGCGATTTTCCACTGTGGAGAAGGTTTTAACGGCTGTGCAGATGGCAATTCTTAAGGAACGTGCCCTGTCACAGGGAAAACGCATGTTGGTTGTTACCCCATGTCCTGCCTTAGAGGCGGTTACGAAAGCCAGTGTACCAAATTCCAAAGCTTTGCACCCTCAGTGGATTCAATGGGCTACATCCTTGTCATCCCAGGATGTCACGTTTATTTTTGACGCCACTTTACGGTCGCAGGAGTACTTACAGTATGAGTTTGTTCATCCTGCTCCTTTAGCAATGCGGCCTTTGGAGGATTTCCATTGCATCATTTACACTGATGGTTCGGCGCAGGTTGCGCATGGCTCTAAACATGCCTACGTTTCCACGTGCGCAATTGTGGTCGGTGCCATGCTGAACGATGAGTTCAAGTCCAGTGTTGTGCATACGCAAACACTTGGGGACTGCACCGCCCAATTAGCTGAGCTTCGTGCTCTGATGCTTGCGTTGGAGTACGCTGATCCTAGTGTGACGACTTTAATCGTAAGTGATTCTTACTATTGTGTCCAGTCTTACAATGAAAACTTGTTCTTTTGGATTCAGAATGATTTTCGTGATTCCAAAGGTAGCACAATAAAACATACAATGATTTGGGTCCGAGTGGCGGAACTTAAAGACAAGCTGCCACTCGTGTTTGTAATTCCTACTCTCGGCCACCAGCGCGTGGGAGTTCACGCTGTCGGTAATTCGCTTGCTGATGAAGCGGCGAAATCAGCAGTATCTAAATACTTAGTTGCAGCTGCTACACGGTCCAAAAGTAAAATAGATGATGACGTCTTGGCGGCTGTTGCTGCCACTGAGAAGGGAGGTAAATATCCTACGGGGTTCCCTTCGAAGTACACATACCACTTAAGTCCCGACAAGGTTCCTTATGTGAAAATTCCTGATGTTGGTGAACGGTTAGTTCCCAACTCGGATCGCAGAGCTTCTCTGATTACAGCGGCTCATGAAGGTGTGGCGTCTGCGCATGCAGGCGTCTCAGCCACTGTAACTCAGTTACAACAGAGGTTCTGGTGGCGGGGACTGTGCAAACAGACACATGATTATGTCCTTCAATGTGACATTTGCCAGCAGATCAAGCCTTCGACTGCTACGCGTCCGCCACAGACACAGTTGTACATTTCTAATAAACCACTAGGATGTGTTTATTTAGATCACTGCGGTCCTTTTTCATCTGATACTGCATATAAGTATATCTTAGTAGCAGTTGATTCATGCACACGCTTTGTGTGGGTATGGCCCCATAGCAGCGCTGATTCACGGACTGTCATAAGAGATTTGCGTGTCTTTATAGGGATTTTTGCCTGTGGTACCTTCCATTCGGATCAGGGTCCGGCTTTTGCTTCTAAAGCGTATAAGGATGCTATAGTTTCGTTGGGGGTCCAATTCAAGTTTTCGAGTCCGTACAGACCTGAGGGTAACAGTGTAGTCGAACGAATGAACCGTGACTTAAAGCAATCTTTGACAGCTCGAGTTATAGGCACTGGCAGAAACTGGCTGGCCCACTTTAATGGCGTGCAGCGTGCTCTTAATAATCTCCCTAGAAGGTCTCTGGGTGGGCGGACCCCATACGAAATGCTCTTTGGTATCAAGATGTATGTTCCTGACCTCGACGGTCTAGACTGCAAGGCCCAGGCCGCGGTCTTTGACGTAGATGAACATTGCAATGTTTTAAAGAATCTACAAAAGACCAGAGACAGTCTAGCTAAGGAACATTTGCCCTCAACCTCGGATGATGCGTTGCAGATCCCGGTAGTTGGCTGGCTACCCCAAGTTGGAGAACTGGTTCGGGAGAAGATCGATAACAAGAAAGAATTTGGTCCTTCATATCGTGCACCAGTTCGTGTTCTTGGAGTGAAGGGCACAAGAACAGTCATTTTACCACCACTTCCAGGTCGTAAAGAAAACAGGTTTATCTCTATTGACAATGTCAAGACACACAGGGTGGCCGATTCTTCATAGCATGACACCAGCAGTATCCTGTCCTTCCATTGTGAGGCATTCTGTGTTGGCCATTACTTCAGGTGCTGAGCCAGTGGTGCAAATCGAGATGCCTGTTGTTTCCTCTCCATTATTAACTACTTTTGCTGTTAATGACAATGATGATCTGAACTATACCTACCCTACAGATTTATCAATGCCCGATTTGAAGACTCGTTTGGCCACAGAATCCAGATTTTCATTTGACTCTAATTCAACACATTCGAAAATACCATCACGTTTGGCCGAATATGTCACTTTATTTACAAAACATTTTTTGATTCCCCCTTGGACATACATTTGGATGGTTCTTTTTTCTGTTTATCTTTTTATGTCAATTGGTTTTGTGTTTTATTTTTTCCGTCTAATTGATGGACACTATGTCAGAGAAAGAACAGGAATACGGCACCTTAATGGAACTTTGGCCCCACTTTCCTCTTCGCATTCAGCACACAGATTGAAAAGAGAACTGAATACAGTTAACATCACTGCTTGGCCTGTCCTTGATGGGATTGTGTGGGATGCGGTTCGGTTTCAAATTCATGGCCCCACTGAAGTTATTAATGTTCTTAATGTGCTTAGGGTGAATACGGGGGAAGTAGTGAAACAAAACATCCGGTCTGATGATTGGGATATTAAGGCAGTTGAATCTTTATTCAATGATTTAAAATATTATGCTGCCTTCGATGCTGAGGATTTATACTTAGATTCTGTTAATTATGGTGATTTGTTTTGTTTTCAACATTATGGAAATCATTTTTTGCATAAAACAAATTCCAGGAGTGTTCCTGTTAATTACACACAGTGGGAACATTGCCCAGCTCCATTACAAGGGAGCTCCAGTACATTTCTGGAAAAATACACTTATTTTACAGACTTTAATCAATCAAATCCTGAGTCGTTTTATTTTAAAATGACACAAAAAACCATGTCCAAGGTTAGACTTACCGATACAAAATTGCTGTATTCGAAGTCCTTTCTAGACAAGTTAGCTGTGGATGGCTACGAGCTATGGAAGGAGATAATTGACCTTAAATCGGTTTGGGGTACCAAAAATTGGCAGGTACAGGGCACTGAGGCTTTGCATCGTGCATGTCTCATCCCGAATCACATGTTGTTTCTAAATTCAACCATTTCTCAAACAACATGCTTTGGATTGGCTACTTCTAAAAAATTAAATACACCAATTATCCCAGAATTGGAAGAATATTCGGGTTGGGGTAATTACACAGAAATGTCCATTCGTGATTTACAAGCACTGTTGCACAATTCATCCTTTAATGTATCCAGTTTGGATCCAAAGGGTTGGCTAATGTGGCATAGAAGCTCTGATTCATGCCAACGTCGTTTTCTGGGTTTATCTGAAGGTTTTACACAAGTCAGGCCTGATCCCCGTTTTGAAACAGATCACACAGTTACTACGTACTCAGTGGGAAAATTGTGTCAGAATTGGCTACAACATTCCACATTAGCTGCAGTTAAACTACATCTGTCCCAATTGAGTGATAATGTGGATGTAAATGATTTTATAAAAGGTCCGGCAAAAGGTAGAACCAAGCGCTGGATTTATGCAGTGTACAATGAAATTTGGAAATTTTCACAGATTGAGGCTGCTAAACGCTTAAGAGCTATTGACCAAGCTAATTTGGAAAAAGTGCTTGCATTGGTCGATAACAGTATTAACATGCTTTCTTCCAGAATTTACACGTTGAATAATATTGTTTCCTCAGTTGTAGATATTGTGCATGATGAGGTGTCTGTATTATACCATGGTCAAAATCAATTGCGTTCTGTGATGCAGTTTGCCTGGACCCTGCAAACACTTAAGTTAGGTCGAGTTCCTTGGAGCTATATGAACGTTTCTTCCCTGTTTGCCCCATTTAATTTGACTGATAAACAGCGCATGCTTTCAATGCGTGATGCATCTTTTTCAATGTTACATATTGAACGGTTAGAATCTTTACCTTTTTCTGTAGCTGAAGCCACTGCTGCAACGTGGCTTATCCATGGATTAATTACATTACCATTTGCTTTGTACAAATTCACTAATTGTATGCGGTATAATGCTATAGGGAGATATGAACCACTGGGCAGCGCATTCCTCCATGAGGCTTGGTCCTTACCATACACATACAGATGTTTGAAGGATGGAAAAGAAGTGAATCTTAAGGGTGAAGAATGCACGCAGTCACCTGACCGCTCATTAATATGCAGACACATCCAGTTACATGGTTCTTGTAACCAGAATCGGCCTAATTTAGCCTGCGTTTTGAAAGGCACACCAGTTCCGGCAATAGTTCCCACATTTACATTATTGACAAATGGTAGTTATTTGCTTTTAAATAACGAGGAATGTTGTGGGTTAATAATCGGTATCGCTTATGTGGTAACTGTATCTGAACGTGTGGTGTGTTGCAAGAACGTACTATATCCCCCCACGCATGGGAACTCAGAAGTTTCCATCTGGCCGCGCATCCCAACCTTGAGAGCGGAGTTCAATGGATTGAGCAGAATAAGAGCCCTTTTGTCTCAAAAAGAAGTGGCCCTGAGCTCGGCCCGTGAAAATTATGTCCTTCACATAGCTAACACACGCACAGAGGTGCAGGCACTTTTAAATACTGACTTGCCGTTTCATTTGAGTGAGCTGGTACATCTAATCTTTAATGCCTCCTCCACGTCTGGGCTCGCACATTTTTTTAAATTAGTTAGCAGTGGCCTCGTGACTACATTTGAAAAGATTTTTGGTATCATTCCCACTTTTTTCCATTCTATATTTTCAAGTTTGTTTGGCGGATTCCCTGTTTTACTGGCTTTGGCTGCAGGCGTTTTGATGTTGTTTTGCTTTATAAAACATGGATGCCCATCCTGCGCAAGAAGCTGTTCGACGCCTCCTGACACTGTTTCGTAATCAGATGCTTGATTGCTATGGAACATTGCCGCTTGCAACTTTAAGCACGGCTTATGGATTATCATTTCGATTCACCGACTTCACATGTGTCCAACCTGTGTTTCATTGCCTGAGTTGCGATTTCGACTGGGCCATTGATTTGTGTCTATGCTTGGAGACCTCTCCTGGCGTCGATTTTGATCACCTAATGAGCCCCGTAGTTGCTCACGAGTTGATTTGTTCTGGCGAAAGGGTTATGGCCTTGGCAACGATACATGGACTACTGGGTCAATGGGACATATCTGCAGCGGCGCATGACTTTCTGGCACACAGCGTTCTGGAGAACCCACCGAGTTGTCTTCTGATGTTACAAGAGGAGCCGGTGCTGGAGGAGCACGTGTGTTCTTTCCCATTACTGAATTGGATTGCTGAACTGTTTTCGGATGATGGCAGTGATTTCATACTGGAGGCTGTTGCTGCTTATTTTGCATATACTGTCCAATCATGATAAGACTTGGAGATTTTCATTGCTATGGCACGTGACTTTCCCGTTACTGAATTGGATGGTTGAACTGTGTTCGGATGATGACAATCATGAGATACCTTGGAGATTAAAATTGATATGGCACATGACTTTGGGTTTTGGATAAGTGCCTCTTTTTCTTACAGACAATTGAATTTATGCGGCCTGGTCCTATATCCTTGTACTTTTGAGGCCTTGCAAAAGACTTTTTGATCTCGATTTTTTTTGGCCACTATAGGCATTCATACATATGCATTCATACATATTTTTTAGCTTAGCTCAATATTATTAAACTCTGCTTTCATGTTATGCCTCTGATTTAGTATTGCCTTTCCCTTTTATTTGACCGTGCTCGGGTCATTGGGGGGGTGTCATATAGATACTTCATTACATATATTGTGTTAAGTTAGCATGAGTGTATTACATGTTTAACAGCCATTTTTCCTTCGGCTTCAGTTTTGCACACGGCACATACTTGTTTTTGTAGCTTTCAACCTAGAAGCGCGAGGTGATTTGTTTGAGAATAATATGTTATTATTATGATATCAGTTTTGCTTGATACACTGTCTGAACAGTGAGTGCTAAAATCTCTAAGAATAACTCGATACAAGGTTGCTGGGAGGTCTGATCTTCGCACCACTTTAGAGATAACATAAATACAGTTGCTGCCAATATTGGGCTCTACGCGGGTTTAAGATAGAGTTACAGGAAATGCAGAACACACTTGAAGATGCTTCGCATGCAGAGAGCTGTTAGCTGATGATGTGATCTTCTCATCCTGAAATTTAGAGGTATGGGCCCGCCCTGCTAAATCCCAAACGAGACCTTCATAATATAATATAATATGCTAAATAGGGAGGTGAGAAATAGGTGTTGTTAATTCCTATTATTTTCAGCATTATAACATGCTATCACCGTTTGCATACTATGGACTAGTAACTATGCTGATAACTTTGATACTTATAATCTGTTTGTTAGTATTGTATAAGATACTGCGTTTGAGAACATTGCATTGATTAATAAATATTTCAAATATGCATGTGTCCTCTTTACTCCACGTTCTGGCTTGAAATGATTATAGAGCGAAAGAGTGTTCATGTGTTCCACGATTCCTGAGGTATCATAAGTTCATGTTCTGGTTTATCTAAGTCATTGGGAGTTTGTTATGACCAATGAGACACTGTAGCTAGCTCGGTAAGGGGATTTCTGATACTAAGGTGAGTTTTGGGTCACCCTAATTCACTAAGGTTCTAGATCTCTATGCACAGTTCTGTGGGAGAACGGAAACCCTGCTACAGAACTTGCAACAACAACTTTTGATTATGCACGTAGTGTGCACAGCTCATTTTATGGTGGAATTGGCTGAGATAATAAACATGTTAAAATTGTTAACCGTATGTTTTATAAATAAAAACAACAATAAAATCAATTAAAAACATGATGATCAAATACAATGTTTTCTAAAATCAATTTATAATGATAAAAATACATGTTATTGATAATGCCCATGTGGGCAATTCATTCACTTGTGCAAAAATCGCTAGAGGTTCAGTGCATGTTGGTTGTATGTGCAACATCACACATATATACTCATAAAGTGCTACCAGTGTAGAAAATAAAAAAAGGTGTGCCTAATTGGATAAAAAAGTGATAAAATATTTCATTATTTTAAAAAGTAGTCTGAGTGGAGGAATAGGAAGTTTACTTAAAAAGCTAGTTGTAAAAAAGATTAGAAGTTAGTAAATGCAGAATTGGTTCCGAATGGAATTACTAATAGTCAGACCGGGTTAAAGATAAGTGTGGCAATCTTCACTCTTGTTGAGCCCGTTAGGCATCTTGCTGTCCAGCAAGATGATATAACGGGTCTCAAGTTTTCGGAGGAGCCCTTCCCTGTCACCGCCTCTTTGTTGGGGAGGGACCCTATCTATGACAAAATAAGTAAGGCCTTCTGGGTTCTTATTTTGTGCAATTTCGAAATGTCTGGCCACTGGTTATTTGGGGTCTGCGTTAGAAATAGCCCTCAGATGTTGCAGAATTCTTTTATGAACTTGGGGCCTTGTGCTCCCCACATATCTGAGCCCGCAGGGGCATTGTAAAACATATACAGCAAATTCTGTTTTGCAGTTAACTTTCTCTTTTATTTTTAAAGGAACAGAAGAGAAAGGTATGGTATATTCAGATTTGCTGATTCCATTTCTGCAGGCCTTACAAGTGGCGCATTTCAAGAACCCTTTGTTCCCTGCTAGCCACGTGCCCGTGACTAGTTCAGGGCTACTTGAGACCAGACGGGTTTCCATTTGACCTAGCTTTCCTGTAGGTGATATTTGGCCTAATCGTTTCCAGATTGCCAATAACCGGGTCACTTCTAATGAGGAACCAATTATTCTTCACTATATTGCGGATAGACTTGTGTTGGTTGCTGAAAGTCATAATAAGACTGGTTTCATTGATCGCTTCAATGCGCGGCAGTTTGACAGTAGCATTAGTGGGGCATAACAGTTGCTGTCTGTCTAGAGAGTTTGCCCTCCTCTGTGCATTGTCAATAGTGTGCAGATCATAGCCTCTAGCCAGAAATCTAGATCTGCACTCCTCTTGTGCTTTTAGGCAATCTGTATTGTTGCTGCAGATACGTCTGATGCGGAGCATATCCCCATAGGGGATGCTCTTTATCAGGTGGGGTGGGTGATGACTATATGCATGCAACACTGTGTTGCCCGCTGTTGGTTTCCTGTGGAGCTTAGTATGTAACTTTCCCTGATCTATATATATCTCCACGTCTAAAAACACAATGGAAGTAGAACTTACAGAACTAGTAAAATGCAAATTGAGATTATTAGAAATCATTATATATAGATATATATATATAGATATAGATATATATATATATTATATTTGTTCACCTAAAGAATTAATGAGCAACAATGATGGGGTGATAATAGCAATAGTGAATGATAGGATGAACAAGCATGCAACTAGGGAAATTAGAGAAATGACTAGCGTACACTCAAACACATACACTGATCAAGAGTAACACATGGTATGCACATATGAAAAACATTGGAGAACAGACAATCATGTTACGTGTGTTCATTAATACCTCACTCAATAGCTGCCCCAATTCTATACTTAACAAAAGAGGCAGACCCAAACATCACCCTCTGCTGGATACATTTGCTGCCTGTAGAGTAAGAGGTCAAATACATTCCAAGCAGCAAAACAGATTCACAAACGCCTCTGCATATTGAACGAGTAACACTTTAACCAAGATTATAACAGACAAAACTATATGTGATAGGAAGAAGAGAACAGGTATCAGGAAGTTACAAAATACATTAATTCCTGAAAGAATATATGATACAGCGAGGAAAGCCAGCAGGGAATGACCCATATCTTTGATGTAATAATTAAACCGACATTCCTGAAACTCCCCAATATGGGAGTGAAACCAAACCAACAATGCTAATAAAGGTATCCATTTACTCACAGGAGGGGTGCAGTCACAATCTCATCATTTCTTACCAAAGAAGGCCTCTGTTGGAGGAGGGGAAAAACGGTACACACACAAATGGGTGTAGGCCTATTTGGAACACATGTGCCTCTAGTTACATCACTGTTTTTGATTGAATCTTTTTATTGTCATTTGGAAGGGTTATACATCTTCCACCGCTAATAACAGCCATGAATGTATCACTCAAGTAGTACATTATATGGTGCGTTCGGAGGTGACAAACGTGAGTCCTGTCATGAGGCATTAACCTGGGAGCATGCCCAGCAAGTATTACGATTTATGTTGTGAATTTTATTTAGGTATGCAGGTGTAAAAAATAATCGATTATAAAGAAAGAAAAGTGTTTGTGTTGTGCTGGCTGCCCAAGATGATTTCCTGATTTTCGTCCAAATTCTGTTCCAAAAAGAAATAGGCCTATTCACTCCCAAATCAGTTTCCCACAAAAGTTCTTCTTTCGTTTTATCTCGGAGCTCAGGGGGAACCAAGAAATGGGAATAAATGGTGTACGCTTTGGGGGTTATGCGGAGAAGATTATGCCAAGGGAAGGGGGCAGTTTGAAGATTTGAGTTTAGCGTAAGTATCAAGTATTACATTCCGCAAGATCAAAAATGAAGGATTAAAGGAAGAAGGTAGATGATATAGGGACTATAATTGCGTACATTGAAAAGGGGAGCCCTGATCAAAAAGTTGATGAACTCAGAGCATACTCTTGTTTCTCCAGCTCTTCCAGTATATAGGTTTCTTGTTAAGAAGGATTTTGTTTGTTTTGCCAGATTGTAGAATTGAGAAAAGTATCTAAATTATGTACAACTAAATGGGGTGCAATAGTTTGTAATTTACAGGATTGCTTAATCATGGGAGCAGAGAGCGTTTGAAGGAGAGAGATTCCTGAAATGAGAAGGGAACAAAAAATGAGGTCTCAAGATCTACCCAGAGAGGTTCATCCTCAGTCTGATTGGTAATCCAATTCGTTAGTTGGCGTAACTGAAAGGCCTTGTGATAATTGGAGCAATGGGGGAAATTGACACCGCCCTCAGATTTTGGTTTTACTAATTTCTGTAACGCCATTCTTGATTTTGTATCATTCCATAGAAAGGAGATCAGAATAGAATTGACCTCTGAAAGAATTTAGATGGAATAGGTAGTGGGATGTTGGGGAGGATATACCAAACTATTGGAGGTAGCATCATTTTGATTGTGTCAAGGCGGCCCCACCAAGAGAGATGAAGGGGATGCCAGCCTGGGATCAATGTTTTAAGTTTAGCAAAAGTATTCTTGGGTTCTAATTGATGCTCCTGCTTTGAGTTTAAAAAGTATGATTCAATGCAATTGTAAATGCTTAATGTTTTTTTAATTTTTTTATTTCTTTATTGGATTTTTTCCCCATTTTGTGCAAGCAGAACAGAGCACATAAGATAACAGCAAAAAAAGAAAAATACCAAGGAATTTCATCACAAGAAACATGGGTCAGAAAAAAAAAGCATCACAGGGTAACATTTGTTCGCAATCAGCAGCAAAGACTAGGAAAGAAAGAATACAGGGAGAAAAAACTAAATACTGGCAGGATATTTAATATACCCCAAAGAATTAATCCAGCTCCCCTTGAATACATTGCCGAACCGGTGCCCAGATCTTCATGCCTAAAGCTTTTTTCTGGCCCTTTGTTCTATATATAGCTGCTTCTATATTATAAGTGGCTAAGAGACGGGATCGCCAAGTGTCAAAAGAAGGGGGGACTGGATTAATCCATTCTTGCGTGATACATGCCCGTATCAATGACATACAAATGAATAATAGATTTTTCTTCCCATCTGCAAGTGAATCAGAAGTTACACCAATTAGAACTAGGTCCCGTGTCAGAATAACTGTAGACCCAAACAATACTGCCAAAAATGTCTGGATAGCAGAGAAAAATAAAGATAACTGAGGGCACAGAAAAAACATATGCAATGCATCAGCTGCGAACACCCCACATCTACTGCATGATGTACCTGTAGTAGTCCCCCATTTGGAAATTTTTGAGGGTGTATAATATAGGTCAAATATGGCCATATAGTGCTGTGAGCGTGATCTGCCAGTAATCAAAATACTGTTCGCCAGAACAATAGATTCCTCTAACTGAATAGGATCACTACCCAACTTTTCAGCCCATCTCCCTTGGTGAGCCTCTATATCGTCTAGGCATGGAGAGATAAGTAAGTTATAATAATGTCGTATCGATTTTTGCTAAACATGCTGTCAATAAAAGGAATCCTCCGCAAGCCAGAGTGTTCCTGCACGGATAGAGTGTTGAAGAAACGATATACCTGCAAATACTTGAAGTAGTCATTACTTGTTAGATTATACTTAACTAGAAGCTCAGAAAAAGAGATGAGCTGATCATTCTGCCACAGATCACCCACACAATGAATTCCGCAGTTACGCCATCTAATCATAACATGGTCTTGAAAGACCGGGGGAAATGCTTAATGTTTAATTCAATTTGTAGGAATGCCTAACATGTCAGTGCTTAATTTGTTTAAAAAAATTAATAATCTGGGCCCAAAGTTTTGGTTCCTAAGAGCGCAGCTGGTTTTATGAAAGCGTGGAGTGCCCGATACCAAGGCTGTATAGTGTTTATTGTAGGTTATTAGACCTCGTTAATTCACTCCCAGACACTTCCTGACTTTGTTACTCTAGTGCAGTGGTCTTCAAACTGTGGGGCGTGCCCCCCTGGGGGCGTGGAGACATCTCAAGGGGGGGGCCAGTTGACCATTTGCAAACATCAGTGCTGCATGGTCTTTCACAGACTGCTTCCACTAGCTGAATGCGGTTAAAGTAATATCCATTGTAGGATAACTGGGCATGATGTACAGATGGGGTCGTGTAAAATGTGCAGGTTCTACTCGGATGAGGTAAATCTGCCTTCAGTGGCACTGTTGCTGGCTGAATTACCGACAGCAGAACGGTACTACGGTCATTTAAGTTACTGAAACACAAACAAATTGTTGCTGATATAAACTATGTTTCAGCCCCAAGGTAGCCTCCCGGGAGGGCAGCAGGGCGTCATCAGGAGGGTTGTCCGAGACCGAGTTAGCCGATAGAAGAGAGGAAAGACAATTAAGGTGGGAGTTAGCCAAGCTGGAGATGGAAGGGAGGAGGATGGAACACGAGCTCAAGCTACGAGAGCTCGACCTCAGGGCCCATAACATCACTCCGGAGGGTGTCGAGTCTAAGGAATTTGCCAGGGAGCCCAGGCCTCACTTACCCAAGGACGTGGTCGCCAGTTATAGCGCTGGAGATGACATAGCCAAGTGGCTGGCAGCCTATGAGGTGTCCTTAAGAGCCCATGGGATCCATGAGAAGCATTGGGGTGGTGGATTATACCGTTACATGCCTCCGACAGGTAGGGATGCCCTATTGGCCCTAGACCGGGAGGAGCAGGTAGATTACCCTGCCATGAAGGTGGTGCTCATCAGGAAGTTTGGGTTGACCCCAGAGAAATACCGGCACAGGTTTAGGGGCAGCCACAAACTGAGCTCACAGAATTGGGTTGACTTCCTGGATTATGCCGAGAAAGCCCTAGATGGGTGGGTCCAAGGTAGTGAGGTGGAAGACTATCGAGGGTTGTACAACCTAGTACTCAAGGAACATCTACTTGAGAAATGTCTTCCCGAGCTGAGGCAGCACCTGGTAGACAGCAAACTTACTTGCCCCCGTAAGCTTGCTGAGGAGGCGGACATTTGGGTAAGTACCCGAGTGTCCACGAAGGGGACGGGTGGAGATTCTCAGAAGTCTGGACAGGGCGCTCCCCAGAAGAAAGAGGGGGGAGATAACAAGAAACAGGAGTTCTCCAAAGGCCCCCAAAATAACTTTAAGGGGAAAAGTTTATTTTCCAACTCTAAGGCTAACCCGCAGAAGAACCCTAATCCTGGCCAGAGTCAGCAGCCAAGGGTTGTCCATTGCTTTGAGTGCGGTGGTGTTGGACATTATAAGGGAGACGTGAAATACCCAAAGAGACCACCCCCTCCCACTGGAGGAAAGGCCCCGGGAGTCGCTAGTGTAGCGCTTGGGGAGGAGATGCCCTTATTTAAGGGGAGGGAGTGGGCGGGTGTCACCTTATTGTCCCTGGGTGATCGGGAGATGGTTCCAAAGATCCAGGTGCCCTCAAATACTACCAAGTATGGGCAATGGGTCACCATCAATGGCCATAGAGGGGAAGCTCTGAGAGATACAGGAGCCAGTATGACTATAGTCAGGAGTCATGTGGTGTCCTCAGAGCAGGGGATTCCAGGCGTACTTCATCCAGCCGCGATGGCTGACGGCAGAATGAGCCACTATCCCGTGGCCGAGGTTCCCTTTGAGTGGGGAGGAGTTGCAGGTTCACTTCGAGTTGCCGTAAGCCCCGCCGTGCCAGTCGATTGTCTGCTGGGCAATGATATGGAGCACAATGCTTGGACGGAGGTGGAATACCGGACTCATTCTGAGATGCTGGGAACACCTGATTGGGCCTGTATGAGTACCAGGTCTGCGGCTGCTCGAGAGGAGAAGTCGCGTGGGTTGGAGCCTGGAACAATGGCCCACCCAGCTGCTGATGAGGGAGCATCTCGAGGACAGGAGGAGCCTGCCTCGATGTCCGTGCCCCGTGAGACAGATAGGCCACCGAAGGAGGTGGACCCGGAGTCCGCGGAGGAGGACATGGTTCCGTTGGAGGATCTGCCTATCCCCGCTGAGTGGCGAGTGGAGGGAGGACCATCCAGGGAGGAACTGAGCAAGGGACAGAGGGAATGTCCCACCCTCGAGGGTCTGAGGCAACAGGCTGAAGCCCAGGCAGCAGGTAACGAGTCTGGGAACTATCGTGTTTACTGGGAGGATGGTCTCCTCTACAGTGAACCCAGGGTGCCAGTGCACGGATCGTCACGGGCCCTGGTAGTCCCACAGTGTTACCGAGCCTTTCTATTAGAGTTGGCTCATGAGATTCCCTTGACAGGACACTTGGGTCAGGACAAGAACTTTTACCGGCTTGTCCCCCACTTTTATTGGCCTCGAATGAGGGTGGCGTCCGACACATACTGTCGGTCGTGCGTGTCATGCCAAGCCAGTGGGAAAACAGGGATGAAGCTGAAGGCTCCCCTGGAACCACTTCCCGTCGTCGGCACCCCCTTTGAAAGGGTGGGCATCGACATTGCCGGGCCCCTAGATCCACCGACATCGGTCACAGGTTTATCCTGGTACTGGTGGATCACGCCACAAGGTATCCAGAGGCAATACCTCTGAGAACCATTACTGCACCGGTAGTGGCGAAGGCCCTGATGGGGATCTTTACCCGAGTGGGATTCCCCAAAGAAGCTGTGTCTGACAGGGGGACCAACTTCATGTCAGCATATATGCAGGCAATGTGGAAGGAGTGTGGAGTGACCTACCGATTTACCACTCCTTATCACCCACAGGCCAATGGCCTCGTGGAAAGGTTCAACCAAGCCTTGAAGGGTATGATCAGAAGTCTACCCGAAAGCCTGCGGAGGAAATGGGACGTCCTCCTACCCTGTTTGCTCTTTTCCTACAGGGAAGTGCCACAGAAGGGAGTGGGCTTCAGCCCCTTCGAGCTTTTGTACGGGCACCCTGTACGTGGACCTCTCAGCCTGGTGAGGGACTCCTGGGAAAAGTCTCCCCGGAAAGTTCCCCAGGACGTGATAAGCTACATGCTGGCCTTCCTGAGCCAAATGGCTAAATCGTGGAAGCAAGCTTCTGAAAACTTGGAAGCCAGTCAGGCAGTCATGAAAGCGTGGTATGACCACAACGCTCACCCAGTGGAGTTGGAGCCTGGACAGAAGGTATGGGTGATGGAGCCTGGACAGCTGAGTGCCCTCCAGGATCGTTGGACAGGCCCCTATGAGGTGTTGGAGAAGATGGGCAAGGCTACCTATCTGGTGGACGTAAAGACCCCTCGGCATCCACATCGGGTGTTACATT
Organism: Lissotriton vulgaris; assembly: GCF_964263255.1. NCBI lineage: Eukaryota > Metazoa > Chordata > Amphibia > Caudata > Salamandridae > Lissotriton > Lissotriton vulgaris. The sequence continues at coordinate 211,399 of NW_028251642.1, read as the reverse complement.
CCAACCGCCTCAAGCCCCACTACGAGAGGCCCGAAGTCATGCTGGTTATGGTGACTGACGGATGAAACGCGTTACTTACCTGTAACAGCAGTTATCCAGTATTGGTGTCTTTCATAGATTCACATGCCTGAATCATTCCCCGTCGTCGAGACGGGAGCCTCCGGTACATAGAAAAGTAATGTCCTATAGACATACATAGAGAAAATAGGCCTAAGGGCCTCACCTTAGTAGCCTATCCTTGTCCTTATGCAAAAAGGACCAAACTCTTAGAGTCAGCCAATCAGCTATGACCTCCCTCTAGAACCTTCCTGGCAGGAGCCTCAGTCCCTCAGATTTTCGTACGCACCAAGCTAGGTAGGCGTAATACAGTTAGAGAGGAATGTGAGTCCTTCCAGGGGAGGCGGGAGGGTTGCATGTGAATCTATGAAAGACACCAATACTGGATAACTGCTGTTACAGGTAAGTAACGCGTTTCTTATCCAGTATTAGGGGTGTCTTTCATAGATTCACATGCCTGAATCAGAGTAGTTAGCAATACATTATGCACATTTCTGATGTAATCATGCTATATAGTCATTTTAGATAATACACATATCACCATGTGATTTTGAAACATTAGCATATATCAATATATCAGAAGAACAAGAGATGTGCATACCAGGATGGCGGGATGTTGGAAGGCTCACCTTACTGGAATAGATGGCGAAGCACCCCCTGGCCCACCGCTGCATCCTTCAGAAGTTCAGCATCCAGGCAGTAGTGTCTGGAGAAGGTGTGCGGTGACTTCCATGTCGCCGCTCTACATATGTCCAAAATCGGCACTCCATCGAACAGCGCTGCTGATGTGGACATCGCTCTGGTGGAATGCGCCTTAACATTAGCACTTAACGGCCGTCCGGCCCTGTCATGTCAGAATGCTATCGCTGAGGATATCCACCTTGAGATGCTCTGTTTCGTAAGAGGCATACCCATCCTTGGCCTACTGTAGGCCACAAAGAGCTGTGATGACTTCCTGACACTCTTTGTTTTGTCTATGTAAAATTTTAGACACCTTTTGAGGTGCAAGGAGTGCAGCGTCCTTTCTGCTGCGGAGGTAGGGTTTGCAAAGAAAGAACGTAGCACCATCGGTTCATTAAGGTGAAAGCCTGAAAGCACTTTCGGTATGAACTTAGGATTTGTCCTCAGCAGCACCCTGTCCTGTTTGAACTGCATGAAGTGTTCCTGAATGGATAGAGCCTGTAGCTCGCTTACTCTCCTGGCAGATGTTAGAGCGAGCAGCAGAGCTGTCTTCCATGAGATGTACTTGATGGATGCTCGATGAATGGGCTCAAAAGGGTGCTTCATGAGTTGGTTGAGGACTAAATTGAGTTGCCACGTCGGTGGGACCCTTCTAGGTCTTGGGAAGGATCTATATAGTCCCTTTAGGAACTGCTTAAGAAGCCTATTGGACCAAAGAGACGGTCCTTTGAAAGTCCTGGTAAATCGTGAAATGGCCGCCAAATGCACCTTTATGGATGCGTGCGCCAGTCCTGACTGTGCCAAATGCAGTAGATATGGCAATATTTGTTTGGGTGTGATATGGAGTGGTCTCAGGCCTTTCTCTAAACACCATATGCAGAATCGTTTCCATTTTAGAGAGTATGTTTTGTTGGTACTGTCCGCTCTTGCTTTTGCCAGCACGTCCCTGCATTCTTGCGGGATGTTCAAATGACAGAACTCTCTGTGCTCAGGAGCTAGGCCGATAACCTGAGCGATTGCAGGTTCGGGTGTTGCATCTGCCCGTTGGACATTGTCAGCAGGTTCGGATGCTGCGTCAGACGAATCGGCGTCCTGTTGGAGAAGGGATGGAGGTCCGAGAACCAGTGCTGCCTCGGCCAGAACGGGGCAATTAGGATCAGGGTACAAGGCTCCGCCTTCATCTTCCTGAGGACCCTGGGAATCATCGGAAATGGTGGAAAAGCATACGCAAATACGCTGAACCAACCGATGGAAAAAGCATTTCCGAGTGACCTTGGTTGGGGACGCCAACTTGCGTAGTTTGGGCATTTGGCGTTCTCCTTGGTGGCAAACAGGTCGATTCCTGGGACTCCCCATTCTGAGAATATGTGATCCAGTGTACTCTTGTCGAGCTCCCACTCGTGGGAGAGGGATTTTTGTCTGCTTAGGGCGTCCGCAATGGTGTTGTCTTTGCCCGGGACATAGTCCGCCCTTAGCGTGATCCCATGGATTACAAGCCAGTTCCAGACCTTTTGCGATTCGCGTGATAGAGTGAGCGAACGCGTTCCTCCCTGTTTGTTGAGATAGTGCATCGTCGTGGTGTTGTCCGTTCTGACGAGCACCTGGGAGTTCTGGATGCGTGGTAAAAAGGCTTGTAGTGCCAGATACACAGCCCTCAGTTCCAGAAGATTGATATGGAGTTGTTTCTCCTGATTTGTCCATTTGCCGCTTATTCGAAGGTCCTGAAGGACAGCTCCCCAGCCTTCCAGGGAGGCATCCGTGGTGATCACCAGAGGTGTTGCTGGAAGTAGGAATGGCAGTCCTACAGACAAATTCTTGTGATTTCTCCACCAGTCCAGACTCTTGGATATTTGTGGTGTTATCTTTACAATGTCCTCGAAAGAACCTGTACTCTGTGTCCATTGGTTTGTGAGGGCTTCTTGCAATGGGCGCATCCTGAGTCTGCAGTGAGGGATGAGGAGTATACAAGAAGACATCATCCCTAGGAGTGATTTGTAGGTTTGAACTCTTAGGGACTTCCGTGATGCCACAGCCGTGGCCAGAGATATTATTTTGTTTTTCCTCTCCTTCGAAGGAAATGCCCTTGCGCATTCCGTGTTCAGGGTCGCCCCAAGGAAGGTGATGTAGGGGCCGTGCAGGATTTTTCGTGATTGAGAGTTAATCCTAGCTGCCGAAAAGATTGGTGCAGGCGTTGGAGGATTTGGTCATGCCTGCAGCTGAAGATGCCTTTACCAGCCAGTCGTCGAGGTAGGGGAAGACTTGGTGACCCATCTGACGCAGGAAAGCTGCCACCGGTGCAAGGCACTTGGTGAAAATCCGCGGGGCGGATTTGAGGCCAAATGGTAGGACTTTGAACTGGTAGTGCTGTCCTGCCACTTCGAATCTCAGGAATTTTCTGTGACCCTTGAGGATCGGGATGTGGTAGTAGGCATCCTGGAGATCTAAAGATGTCATAAAATCTCCTTTTTCCAGTATGCCTAGTATTTCTTGAATCGTCACCATCCTGAACGACTGATTCTTTAGGAAAGAGTTCAGAGCCCTGAGGTCTAGAATGGGCCTCCACTTTTTCTCCTTCTTGCGTATAAGAAAGAAGCGGGAATAGAATCCGTTCCCTCTTAGAGACGATGGAACTCGTTCGATTGCACCCTTCTTCAACATCGCAGAGATTTCCTGGAGTAGTAGGCGGAGATGTTTGTGTGACAACCTGCGGGGAGGAGTTGCAGGTGGGATGGTGGTGAATTCCAGGGAATGGCCGAATCTTATTAATTGAAGTACCCACCGATCTGTGGTGATGAGATGCCAATTGTTTAGGAAATGGGTCAATTTTCCTCCAATCTTTAATGAGGGATATAGTTGCTGGACTGGCTGGAGTAATTGGTCACTGGCGGCCGCCAGTGCCCCTCCTCCTGTTTTTGCCCCTGAAGTTTGACCTTCCGTAAGAAGTCTGACGACCTTGTTGCTGCTTCTGCTGGTACTGGGATTTATTCTGGTAGGAATACGAGGACCTATTTTGATAGGATCCTCTGTAGGAGGACTGGCCCCTGGACTTGTTGCCTCGAAAGGACTGAAAAGTACCAAGTGCTCTAGCAGTATCAGTGTCTTTCTTTATCGTTTGGAGCTCCTCGTCAATCTTGTCTCCAAAGAGGTGTTGGCCATCGAAGGGCATGTCCAGCACTTTCGTCTGCACCTCCTGTCTGAATGACGTTGCCTTAAGCCAGCCTTGATGGCGCAGGACTGCTGCCCCAGCTAATTGTCGAAAGCCAGTCATGGCTGCATCTAGGGCACAATCAATGATCTCAGCTGCAGAGGTTTGACCCTCTGTAATCAGCGCCTTGGCTTCCTCTTGAACTGTGTCTGGCAGTTCCGCTATATATGGGACTATATCTTCCCAGAGCTGGCGGTTATAACGCCCCAACAGGGCTATGGAGTTGGCCACCTTTATGGTCATGGCCGATGTTGTTGTAAACCGTTTACCGATTGTGTCTAACTTCCTGCCTTCCTTGTCCAGAGGAGCTGACAGAGGGGAGGAAGGGTTGCGAGAATTCTTTTGGGCTGCCTGGGTTACGACCGAATCCGGTTTCGGGCGTCCATTAAGGCAAGCTGCTGCTGTGGTTGGAGCCTTGTACTTTTTATCCAGGCGTGGAACCACCGCAGGTACAGAAGCCGGCGTCAGCATCAGTTTCTTTCCCTGGTCCCAGAGAAATTCTATTATTGGGATAGACTTTGATGTTTTCTGTGTTTGCTCCTTAAAGTCATGTAAGAAGCACTCGGTTTCAGCTGATTCCATCACCATATGAAATTGCTTTGCCGCCCTTTCCACTATTTTATGGAAACCGCCAATGTCCACTGGTGGTGAATCTGCCTGGCGTGGTTGGGGTGAGGCTGGAGAAGATGCCACATACTCCTCCTCTTCTTCATGGTCCGACTGGATTTCTTGGACTTCCCCCTCTTCCAGCTCCTCTTCTTCCTCATCTGATGAATCTATCACCTGAGGTGGCATTTTTTCATGGCGGACCTGAGTAGCCGGCCGTGTCTGTTTTGGGCTGTCGCTGGTGCATTTGTAGCAGGCGTTAGGCCCTCTGTCACAGTTGCCGGTGTTTCCGGGAAACGTTGTTTGTAATCCTGGATAAGGTATTTGAGGTCATTAACAATTGAAGCGGGAAGGCATACCATCGGGGTGACCTCCGTGCGAACATAAGCTTGGAAAGAGTGTTCCTGGTAGCTCATTTCCTCCTGTTCCTCGTCCGTGCTCTGACATTTTACGTGAAGGTATGAAATGGAAGTAGCCTGATTCAGGAGTTCTTCTTCTTCCGATTCTTCACTCTGGAGAATTTCTGTAGGCAAAAGAGCTTGCACTTTACTTGGTGACGTTGTTTCCGGTGTAATCTGCTTCTTAGTTGGTTTGCCAGACGCAGAACCTGTTGCAGGCGCCCCTGCCGTCGTTTCTGGTGTTGTCGACGGTGGCATGGTTAGAGATGACGTTTCCACCAGCTTGGATTTCCTCCACGGCTCAGGAAAGGCCAATGTCGACGACGATTCCGCCGTCGACGGTAAGCCCTTCGTCGACGGTGCGTCCGTAGACGATATTTTCATCGTCGACGACGCCTTAGTCGTCGATGCGCTCGTCGACGCTTCATTCCTCGTCGACGGTGATCTCGATGTCGACGGAGATCTCGTCATCGGCGTCTTCGTCGTCTTCGTTGTCAACGCACCCGTCAACGGGGGGGCTCTTCACCGACGACGCCGTCGTCGACGGGACAATCTTCGTCGTCGACGAGGTTTTTGATGACAGTTTCAGCAAAATTGTAGATGGAATTGGTCTACCTGCTGACGACGATGAAGGAGTTGTCGTCGTCGATGGGTAAACCGACGACACTGTCGTCGTCGACACAGTCGTAGTCGATGTGGTAACTTTTTTTTGCGCCGAGGAGGATGTCGCAAGTTTGCTGGAAGACTGTGCAGGCTTCTTAAAAGTCGGAGAGTCCTTCACAGACACTGAAGATTTCGTTGATCTTGCCTCTGAAGACTTCTTCTGTGCCTTCATAGGAGGTGTGTCTGAGGGGCCAGGGGAAGCCACCCTTGGCCTCTTCAGGGAGACTTCTGAGGTCATTGAAATGCTCCCCTCTGAAGATTCCACATTCTCCCTCTCCTTGAGCCTGTCAAGCCAGATGAGCAGGCGACCTTCTCTGTCCCTCAAGGTCTTGTTGGGGAAAGACCTACATATCTTACAGTCTTTAGGGACGTGCCTGGATAAAGGCAATATAAGCATAACACATGCTTATCTTCCACATGTAGCCTTTTCTTCCCACATGAAGAGCAGGCCCTGAAAAGGGCCTTCTTCTGGGATTCAGACATGCCAGAATTTTGAAGAAGTAAATCACTTACTGCAGTGATAAGTTGTTTGAAGTAATCCTTGTCGAGGTTTAGAAGAAATAAGTCACTTTTAAAAGTGAACACGTTTTTTGAAGAGATCCTGAGGAGAACTCAGGCTGGAGACTCCCTAGCACAACGTGCGGTAGAAAATCTGAGGGACTGAGGCTCCTGCCAGGAAGGTTCTAGAGGGAGGTCATAGCTGATTGGCTGACTCTAAGAGTTTGGTCCTTTTTGCATAAGGACAAGGATAGGCTACTAAGGTGAGGCCCTTAGGCCTATTTTCTCTATGTATGTCTATAGGACATTACTTTTCTATGTACCGGAGGCTCCCGTCTCGACGACGGGGAATGATTCAGGCATGTGAATCTATGAAAGACACCCCTAATACTGGATAACGGAGGAAGAGGACACTGAGCCTCTCCCCGACCTCTTTGCGTCTCAAGAAAAGGATGGGTCGGTGGAGGGAGTGAAACTCTCGCCATCCCTGACTCCTGAGCAGCAGGAGGAATGTCGCCAGGTCTTGGGGTCATTCGCTCCTCTGTTCTCCCCTGTCCCGGGTAAGACCCACCTGTGTACCCATGACATGGACACAGGAGACAGCCCACCTGTGAAGTCAAAATCTTACCGGCTGTCTGGCAAGGTGAAGGCCAGCATTCGAAGTGAAGTAGCTAAGATGCTGCAGCTAGGAGTCATCGAACCTTCAAGTAGCCCTTGATCTAGCCCGGTGGTTTTGGTGCCCAAAGCTGCTCCACCTGGCGCCACACCAGAATTGCGATTCTGTGTGGACTACCGAGGACTAAATTCGGTAACCAAGACGGATGCTCATCCGATCCCTCGGGCTGATGAACTGATTGACCGGTTGGGAGCTGCCCAATATCTCAGTACCATTGACCTCACTGCAGGGTACTGGCAGATTCCCATGACTGATGGAGCCAAGGAAAGGTCAGCCTTCTCCATGCCTGATGGACACTACCAGTTCTGCGTCATGCCCTTCGGGCTCAAGAACGCTCCTGCCACTTTTCAGCGGTTGGTGAACACGATCCTCACCGGGATGGAGTCATTCTCTGCTGCCTACTTGGATGACATAGCTGTCTTCAGTAGCAGTTGGGAGGATCACTTGCAGCACTTGCAAGCCGTTCTCCAGGCCCTGGAACGGGCTGGCTTGACGATCAAGGCAAGCAAATGTCAGATTGGACAGGGGTCGGTAGTGTACTTAGGTCACTTGGTGGGCAGGGGAAAGGTGCAGCCCCTTCAGGCGAAGATTGAGGCAATCATGGCCTGGAAACCCCCCAAGACCCAGACTGAGGTCCGAGCCTTCCTGGGCCTCACAGGTTACTACAGACGGTTCATGAAGGGGTATGGCACCCCTTACCGAACTCACGGCCAAGAAGCAACCCAGGAGAGTCATCTGGACGGAGGCTTGTCAGCGAGCCTTCGACACTCTGAAACAAGCATTGTGTAACGCTCCAGTCCTGAAGGCTCCAGATTTCATGAAGGAATTCATTGTCCAGACAGATGCATCCGACATTGGCATTGGGGCGGTGCTATCGCAACTCAATGAAGAGGGTCTGGATCAACCCGTGGTCTTTCTGTCACGGAGACTGCTTCTCCGGGAACAGAGGTGGAGTACCATTGAGCGGGAAGCCTTTGCGGTGGTCTGGGCACTGAAGAATCTGCGACCATACTTGTTTGGTTCACACTTCCTTGTTCAGACAGACCACCAACCCCTTCGCTGGCTCATGCAGATGAAGGGGGAAAACCCCAAACTGTTGAGGTGGTCTATCTCCCTACAGGGAATGGACTTTCGGGTGGAACACCGACCCGGAGTTGACCACGCCAATGCAGACGGTCTCTCCAGGTATTTCCGCCTCAGTGTTGAGAACTCCCAAGGGGTTGGGTACCTCTCCCCACTTTCAGCTGGGGGGGACGTGTGTTACACCCGTCTGCTTCTGAGAGTCCCCTCACCACTATGATTTCTTTTGTTCCCCTGTACCTCCCAAAATTTGTCGCTTTTCTTTGTCTGCCAGGACTTTTGATGTGCTGTTTCATGGGGCTAGATGTTCCTTGACGTCCAGTTGCTCACAAGGTTTTTGGCACCTATTTACAAGGCGCCTGGCGAAACCTGTGGCATTATAGACTGGGGATGGCAACCTGTATGAATGGCTCTAAAATGGTGGACATCCTTTTCCCTCATGTGAGTGACTCCCATTGGAGCCTCCATGAACTCTGGTCTTTTGAGGTTTTGGCGCCCTTTTGTTTGGCGCACATTCCTGACAGGAATTCCTTTATTTCCCTCAGGTACACAAAATGGCTGCTCTAGAACCACAGTACGGTGGCTGCTAGGGTCCTAAATACACCTCAAAAGTGCCATGTCATTGACACAGCCAGAGAAGGTTCTAGAACCTTCTGGCTCGTGCCAGTGCCTCGGGGCACTGGCTATATAAGGTCCAGTCCCTGGCGGCCATTTTGGAGAGATTGAATAAGATTAGATGTAGATTGGATTGAACAAGATTTGACATTAAGAAGAAGAAGGAGATTCCAGACTTGACACCAGATTGACACCTGCCCTGTTGACCCCTGAGGTGGCTGGTAGCGCGGGCAGTAGAGTAGCAAAGGTCATTGGCGTTGATTCTGACTGGCGTTCCAGTCAACTGCGTGAGCGGTGACCTTGAGCCTACAGCGCCTGCCCAGCAAGTGCCTCATTACCCCCCAAAAGACTGTGGCCAAATTTGTGTGCCTCCCCGCCCCACCGGTGGTGAATTGCGACAGATTCTGCGTGTCGCGAGGCGAGAGCAAGTTCACCGTGACCGCGATCGTCTTCAGTGCCCCCTTCGCGACAGGCGCCTCCAGCGAGGAGCTCGGACGTCTCCGAGCCCCACCGGCGTTGAGTGCTTCCTGCGCGGACTGAAGGTGAGGTGGTGCGCCGGGGCGGGGAGAGGCCGGCCTTCGTTGGGCCGGACTAGTGTCTCTGCCCCTCCCCAGTGAACCGGGAGCTGTAGCTGTGGGCGGGAACCACCCCCGTATGAGGAAGTCGGAGGGAGGTCCGTGGAGCCCCTGAGAACCCCGTCGCTGGCGTGAGAAGTGCTGTGCCCTGACTGAATCGCTTCCCGATTGCAGCCGATGCGAGGTGGGCCCGTTTCTTCAGGTGGGGTGCAGCGTTGTGAAGGAACTGTGAACCGGCATTTAGTTAACTGAGCGCGAAGATTGTGTGACCTCTCCGGCAGCCCGTTCGTCAGTCTAAAGACTTTGAACTGGTGCCGCCTGAGTGCTAGCGGTGACAAAGCCCGTAGGCGCGCCTGGACCCCACCGCAAGCAGAGATCTCATCCCGGAGGCAGCAGAGTGCAAATGAAGTATTCACTGTGTTTCCTTGCCTTTTAGATACACGCGCATACTCCCTGAATGAACCTTAAAGAGTCCCAAAACTCATTCTGTGCCCAGAGAAGCCCGTATGCATTATCATTGAAACCAACACAAACTGTAAGAGTTATCTTTCCAAACTGAAACGTATTGCAAGTGTAATGTTTCTGAAGTATTTAATTGGTGGCAGCGATACCAGAATGAACATGTGTTTGTTTAGTTAAATGAACCAGTATTTATTCTGCTACGCAAAAGTGATATTCATTCTATTTATTGGTGATATTTATTCCTGATATTATTTATAGTATTTATTTCAGAACTGAAACCCAGAAATTTGTGACTAAAAGAAATGTGTATGTGCTTTCCCAATTGAACCCTATTCACAACAGAGAGCTTTTATATAAAGGAATCGTATTTTTCTACAGCAGTGGTGTGGTGTCCTTCTTTTTGGTGTGACTGTACAGGGAGTTATTATTGGGTCAGAGCCGGCTTAGCACTAAAGCCTTCACTTGCCTTGTCACTTGAGCCAAGCTACCCCCTTTGTGCTGGGCTTGCCCATCGCAGGTCCAACAAACAGTCAGCTGTTTGTTACATTAACATTACATCGCAGAGCTCGAAAATTCTCACACTCAAAAGTGATTTGTTCATAAAAGTTTAAAAATGAAAAAATATTCTGCATTAAAAGACCACCTATAGACTAACATAAAATAATCATTTATGTCTTGATAAGCTTTCTACATTCGCACTAACAGGACTTTGTTGGCGTAAAGGATGATGTATATTATTTTCTCTTTTATGAATGGCTGACCTGGGAAATTCAAGCATCTGGGCAGACGTGTAGTTTTATTGATAGAATGCGCATGTGTTCATGCTGCATTTTCGTGAAGTTAAAAACAAGTTTGCATACTCAGCAGTGGCCGTTTTTAGCCTGGGCACTGGTTTCAGAGATGAATCAAGCGCCTAGATAAAAAATGGTTTTAATGGGTGAGGTGAGGATTAGACAACCTAACAGATATTTTCACTTGTGCAACACTGTTAGCGGGTGCATATAGGAAAACAAACCAACCACCTTCCACAATGCATCAGAGCTCACCAAATCATCAGCCTGTAGATTTATTTTACAGCCATTCATAAGAGTCATGCAGAAGTGTAGATAGTAATTTATGACCCATGACTTTTGAGACTGTAAGTGTATTTAATTTGCCACTTTAGTGCAACACCATTGTTACAAGTCACCCATCCCTTGTTCTAGCAAGTGGCCAGACCTTTAACCAGTAGGAGGAAGGGAGGAGCGGCCTGGTTTACCATTCACCCTCCTATGCCATTGTCATTTCTATCCCTCTATCTCTCCCATCTTATTCACAGACAGTTCGACAGAGAAGGATAAGGATTAGAGGAAATGTCACTTCAGTGTTCTGGGATACCAAACTGGGGGGGTCGAATTTGTGGAATGCTTTAATTAAATCTGAAATTTTGTGAAAACTACCCAAAATGCAAATCTGTCATTAAGCTCAAAATGTTAGTGCAAAAGTGTCATTGGACCAATTTTGAACTAAGGACTGCACTGAAAAAAGTGTGAAAAACACAAGTGCTGCTCGCGTTCTCGTTGTCCGTGTTCTTCCCAGGTTTCAGCGCTAAAACATTACCTCACGCAATGTCATAATTACGAGGTTTGGCATAGTGGCATAATTTTGAGAAACTTGTGTAATATGAAACTCCAAAAAGTATGCTTTTTGCCTAATTAGTGGTGCACAACTGGATTAGACATCTACAGACAATGCAGGGATTGTTCAAAAATACGTAAGCTTTTTTTTCTATTCTTTCCATTATTAAGTATTAAAATATTTTTCTTTAAGTCCTTTTTAGTGGGCCTGTACCGTTACTTTGTTCAAATTGGAATCTTTTATCCTGGGGAAGGGCACTTAAATGATTTCTATTCTTGTAATAAGTGTTCATAAAAAAAAACTTGCAACAGCTTCTCGACACTAGATCAGTCTGCTTTACTAATGCTAGTTAAATATAAGTAGGCACATTTTTTCAGTATAAAAAATACATATACAAGGCAAAGATGAGGGTATTAGCTAAATTGCAGACTTGTAATAAAGACAGGGTGAGGGGGGACGGCAAGTGGGATAAACACCCCTGCAGTTTAAAAAGAGAAAGCCATGTAGCAGTCCTTGTTAAAAGTTTATTTGTTTTTTCAGTGCATTAAAAGCATGGGGACTGAAAAATGAACAAAGTTTAAAGAGGTTACTGATTTCAACATGTCTCTTTTCCTGAATACAAGCACACATAGAGCCCATTGCTCTAAATGGACTCAGATCCCTGGCCCCACCCGCCGCCTGTGCTGTGACCTAGGCTGCTGAAGCTTCCAGGACACAGAGCAGTCGTATCTGATGCATGTGCTGGACTCTGGTACTTCTCAGGCCATACACAGCTTTTCAAAAGTAAATGAGGTTATGTTTCTTTTAGGTTTCGCCTGCACAGAACTGTTCCTGTAAAATCTATTGTATTTAATATAGCTATGAAGGGGTTTCTCTTATCAGTTCCCAGGGCTAAAGTACTCATCCACATCTGCTTTAGTAGGTGAAAATGTTTTCTTCCATTAAGCCTGCACAGCATGTACAGTTTTTAGATACTTCCTCTGGCTGCACGCATTTACAATACTGATCTTCTAGTAAAGCTATTCCGACTGCTTAAGGCCCATTCACTGTCCACACTTCAGGGACTGATAAACTATACAATAAGATCTCTTCAGAGGGAAAAGGCAGACAGCTCCTGTAGTATGTGGGAATGCTTCGCTTTTTTATTACTTTGTTGTGTAAAGCAGATGCTTTAGCCTTAGAACGTTTGTGGCATTTCCTATTCATGGACCAGTACCTTTCTTTGCACTTTATGAATCGTTTTTACCACTACACAGGCAGTCACAATTGCAGTTAAAAGGGGCTTGATCTAAATTGTGCAGCAGGTGCAGTGGCACCAGGGCTAAAAGTTGTCGTAACTCCACTAAACACCAAATAATGCTATATTTTACTACTAAACAGGCAGTGATTATTATTTTGTCATTTATTCTGTTATGCACGGCTGGATTGAGTATATATATGTATATATATATATTTTCAAATCCTGCACAGCCACCACGTCTTGATTCACGCAATGCAGGCAAAGTAGGTCACGGACCCAGATTTCGTGCTCGTTAGATTTTTATTAACCCAAGTGTCAGAGACGCGTTTCGCAGCGCGTAATCCGCTTGTTCACTCGACAGTTTGTTAATACTCAGGAAACATTTTTAAAGAGACAGTGCATGAATTAGTGAATCACGTGTGTTCATTTCACTATAGAGATAGACAAAACACTCTCTCTGTATTTCATAACTATGCTTTGTGCAAATTAGGCTTTTAGTTGATATACAAATATAAGTAAAATAAATTTTCGTATTTTTTGTATATAAATCAACAATTTTTGTAAGCAATAAATAATCATTATCCGATTATTTATATATATATATATATATATATATATATGTATATATATATATATATATATATATATATATATAACAATGTTCCTGTTTCACCAATCCGCGGTGAAAAGAAGATCAGGTAAGGACCTCTTTGCGTGACTTTTCCTTAATGAATCAGATGAAAAGAAGCAGCAACGATGTTATCCAGTGAAGTATAAGTATTTATTTCACACAGATGAAATAAAAAGACATGGTGTCGTCTATGACACGTTTCACTCCTAAAAGGAGCTTGTTCACATAACGCGCCCCGTAGATTGACCACAATTTATAATCAGTGCACAGGTGATTTGATTCAGACACAAAAAGTGCAGTAGTGAAAATAAAGAAAAGACTATAGTGTGCGCCATATTGCAAGTACAAATGTAACAGTGCCTTAAAATTGTTTACCCTTATGGAAATCACAAAGTGCTATATAATGGTTTGCTCAATCCTAAAAAACATTTTGTAAAGTGCAATTAAATTACTATGTACATAATCTACACCAAACAATTCGTATCATATGAAAAGGTGAAAAATAACCGTCAAGTGTCCTAATCTAAATACATTTTTGAGTCAAATATAGGGAATAGGTATGATATATAAAAAATGTTTGAATTTTATCTACAAAAGTAGGTTTCCATAATCCCGTAAATATATACATTATATACATTGTTTATAGTTTAAATTCATGACTCTTGTAAGTAAAAGAGATGAAAGTCAGAAAATGATCGACAAGTGTCTCAATCAAAAGTACATTGTAATATAGTGCACAAGCTGAGCAAAAAACCAATAAACATTCTAAGTCATATCCATATTGAGAAAGTCCATCATCAATGATTCATAGCATGAAGATAATTTTAGGTGTAATCCAAAGGGAATTTTTCTTTAGGATCGATAAATTTGGTTGGCAGAAGAAAATCATGTTGCAAAATATGGCCTAAAATTTAAACAAACAATACATTTGTAAAAAAGACATAACTTAAACGTGTTAAATCTTAAATGAACAGTGTATCCATAAAAATAATTGCAGAAAGCAGCAGCAGAGAGACATAGAAAATAAAACCATAATTTTGCCATTTTTTAAATTGACTCTGAATTACATTAAGAATGCAGAACATTACAAAATTGAGATGCAATTCAATGCGTAAAAGAACAATTCAAATGTAAATCCAAAATACCTTGTAAGACACCGCAATGAACCAAAGTCAATAACGATAGATTGACCGCTATAAATACATAGACAAACTGTAGATTGCGGTGTTACAAACATGTAGTTATTCACAGATTCAATTAGGATGCCCATAGTTCACATTTTTAACTAAATTACAGAAAGACATATAAATCTTCTGTAAGATTAAGACCATTTGGAGCTCTAGTATCGAGTAAAAGAATGAGATGTGCCTCTTTTTGTCTTAGCAAACGTTCATGGTTACCACCCCGGCCGGGGACTGGTACTGAGCATAAGACGGTGTACTCTAAGTCTTTTAACTGGTTGTTGTGAACAGCCTTAAAATGTCTTGCGACAGGATAATCACTATTGCTGTTCACAATTGCGGGTATGTGCTGTAAAATGCGCTGATGCACAGGGAGTTTAGTGCTCTATATATTCCAAATTGCAGGTACATTTTAATTTGTAGACTGCAAAGTCTGACCTGCAAGACAAATGTCCTTTTATAGGAATTTTTGTGTCGCTAAAAGCCGATGTATAGTATGTTGAATTTCGGGCAAAGGTACATGCACGACAAGAAGTGCATTTAAAAAAAACAGTTTTAAAAAACCATGATTTTTTGGGTAGAACTTCCGGCATTGGTCTATCTAGGGCATCACGCATTGAAGGTGCTCGTCTAAATGTGATAGATGGCAGATTTGGTAGAACTGGATTCAAAATATTGTCAGTAAGGACAATTGGCCATTTGGAACAAATAATATGACGAATTGCTCTCTCTTGCGAACTAAAGGTGGTAATTAGTCTGATCGAGCAATTCGTTTGGAGATCTGAAGCAGGTTTAGGTTTCAGCAGAGTATTGCGATCGAGGGACTTCGCTTTGACAAGGGCCTGCTCTAGTACTTTTTTGGTATAACCCCTTCTGAGAAACCTCTCTACAGAGTAGTCCAAACAAGCATTAGCAGCTGTTATATCACTACAAATACGACGAATTCGAATGAATTCGCCGTAAGGGATGCTATTGATAGTGTGGATCGGATGCGCACTATGGGCATGCAATATGGAGTTTCCCGCGGTGGTTTTGCGGAAAAGTTTGGTTTTCAGCTCAGCATTCTCCACATACAATTGAACATCCAAAAACTCTTCTACATCTTTGTTAATAGATGCCGTGAATTTTAGGTTTAACTCATTGTTGTTAATTTCATTAACAAATGACATAGCCTCTGTTACAGTTCCATTCCAAATAATACACACATCATCGATGTAGCACCAGTAGTGGGAAATGTGTGGCAACCATTTGGCATGTGTGACTCTGAGGACGCGCTCCTCCCACCAGCCAACATGTAAACATGAATAACTGGGGGAGAAGCACGAACCCATTGCCACATCGCGCAATTGTTGGTAAATGTTACCTTGGAATTTGAAATAATTTGAAGTTAAACAAATCCGTATCATTTCCAGCAGCATTGTGTTATGTCCTCGAAACATGATGTCCCGTTTGTTTAGGTAATACTCTGAAGCATGCAACCCCTGAGAAGGGTTAATCGAGGTATACAATGACTCAATGTCCATTACCAAAAATATGTAATCAGAATGCCAACATACATTTGTCACCTTATTGAGAAAATCTGTGGTATCTTTAAGATACGAGGGTAAAGAAATCATATGGGGTTGCAGGAAAAAATCAACATATTTGGAAATCTTTTCATTGATACTACCAATAGCCGAGATGATCGGGCGCCCAGGTACAGGGGATACCAACTTATGAATTTTAGGAAGGAAATACAAGAATGGAATAATTGGATTTTCAAGATTTAGAAAATTGAACTCATTCTTAGAGAGTAAACCTGACTTGTACCAATTTAGTAGTCTCTTTCGGGTAGCAACTTCAGTATTTATCATAACATGCTGACTAGATATTGTATAGCATGAAGAGTCTGAGAGATGTCGGTTAGCCTCAATAAGATAATCAGTTTGTGCCCAAAGTACAGTATTCCCTCCTTTGTCCGAGTTTTTTACTATCACCTCACGATTACTTTGTAATTTTCTCACCAATTGATGGTATTGAGTATTGAAGTAATTGGTTTGTCTAGTTTTACTCAGAACTTTACAGTTTAAAATTTTCAGTTCAGTAATCACCCTGTCACTGTAAACATCCAAAACATCTCTAGGCATAAGAGGAAGAAAAGTGGATTTGGGTTTGAAAGGGCTGGGGGCAGGTGAATTCACGGTTAAAACTTGGCTCACAGTAGGGCCTGGCTGTGAGTCACATTCATGTGCCAAGTCATAAAGATTTTGTAAGCCTCCCGAGTCCACAGCTTGTATTGATGACAAACTATCCCCACTTATTGGAACACTTGACTGTTTTTTACGTTCAGGATTCAGCTTAAAATATTTCATTAGTTTGATCTTTCTAATGAACTTATAGACATCAATACGTGTTTGATTATAAGAAAATCTATTGCTTGGACAAAAAGTCAAACCTAACGATAACAACTGCTCCTCAGCTTTAGTAAGAATAGTATCAGTAAGATTTACCACTGTATTTTCCGTGATGTGAGTCACTTTCTCCAATTCTTTTTGGTCTTTGTTTGCGAAGTATTTTTTTTTGTGTTTACGTTTCCTTGCGTGCCGGTTTTTGCTGCTTGATTTACTGGCATTGATGGAGGATTGCGGGAGCGCAGGGAATAACGCCGGTCCTCGTTGACAAAATTTAGTTCATCGATTAGAGAGAAACTTGCAAGACTCTACAAACCAGGTTGCGCAGATGTTTGATTGTCCTCAGAATCATTAGAGGTTAATGAATTAACAGAGGTTAGCGAAATCGTGTCAGATTGATCTTGCGGTGTTGTAGTTGCACCATTACTTTCAGCTCCTGATGGATTTGGATTCTGTTTGCTGGTGCCCGCCATAGCTTTTCGTTTATAATTATCATACTTTTTAGAAAAAGTAAATATACGGCCAGTAGCATAATCATCTCTGTCACGGGCGAATTTAAATACCTTTCGCTCTATGATCGTTTCCTCCAGTTTTTTTATCCTCACATCGATATCTGCTTTAGTCTTTTGTATTAAGTCAGTTTTGCCCGTCGCCTCTAAGAGTGTATTAACCTTGTCAATCTCCACCAAAATTGCATCACAGTTAATCTCCGCGTATTTAATTAATATATGGATCATATTCATTGAGCTTTGTAAGTTAACAGCCCATTCCTGCAACATTTGGGGATTCGGATTTCCATAAGTTGGCACAATGAGGACACGTAGGCCGCGTGGGATTCTATTTACATCATGGTATTTCTCAAGTGACTTTTTTTCCCACCACTTTGAAAGTTCAGTTCGCAAAATCTTCTCAAGTGTTTTCAAAAGTGATTTAACATCTTTGTTAGAGTCATTAGCAATGTTCTTAGTTGGTTCATTGGCAACAGTCGGTAAGTTTTCAAAACGTGCCTCTGCAGCGCTTTCGCGGTTCCGGAGCGCGTCACTGGATATCATCTTGTGTGAACAGTTTAGCTTTATAATATACTTTTGACTTCGGATAATATCTTTGAATGTAAAAAGAAGTTGCTGCCTTGATTTGTTGCGAGCTCAAAGTTCATTGATTTCTTACAAGCTTGAAACAGGTCACAATCCCACAACCCGCCTATTCGGAAAGAATGGAGAAGGTACTTAGCAGCCGCTCGCAGGAGCGTCTTACCGGAATCGGTGCCGGGCTCCGTGTCAGTCAGCCGACCGACCGGCCATCCAGCTACCACGCCGTTCGACTGCTCCCACTCCGGCGCTGTATACCTTTCAAAATCCTGGCGGGGGCACAGCAAAGCAAGACTCGGATCAGTCCAATTACGAATACGTGAAAATGTAGTGCGCTGCGCCAATGTTGTGCCTCAGAAAGCGGGAGGGTCCAAAAACCGGAAGCAGCTTATCCGGTGATAGATATAACACTGTTCCTGTTTCACCAATCCGCGGTGAAAAGAAGATCAGGTAAGGACCTCTTTGCGTGACTTTTTCTTAATCAATCAGATGAAAAGAAGCAGCAACGATGTTATCCAGTGAAGTATAAGTATTTATTTCACACAGATGAAATAAAAAGACATGGTGTCGTCTATGACGCGTTTCACTCCTAAAAGGAGCTAGTTCACATAACGCGCCCCGTAGATTGACCACAATTTATAATCAGTGCACAGGTGATTTGATTCAGACACAAAAAGTGCAGTAGTGAAAATAAAGAGAAGACTATAGTGTGCGCCATATTGCAAGTACAAATGTAACAGTGCCTTAAAATCGTTTACCCTTATGGAAATCACAAAGTGCTATATAATGGTTTGCTCAATACTAAAAAACATTTTGTAAAGTGCAATTGAATTACTATGTGCATAATCTACACCAAACAATTCATATCATATGAAAAGGTGAAAAATAACCGACAAGTGTCCTAATCTAAATACATTTTCGAGTCAAATATAGGGAATAGGTATGATATATAAAAAATGTTTGAATTTTATCTACAAATGTAGGTTTCCATAATCCCGTAAATATATACAGTATATACTTTGTTTATAGTTTAAATTCATGACTCTTGTAAGTAAAAGAGATGAAAGTCAGAAAATGATCGACAAGTGTCTCAATCAAAAGTACATTGTAATATAGTGCACAAGCTGAGCAAAAACCCAATAAACATTCTAAGTCATATCCATATTGAGAAAGTCCATCATCAATGATTCATATCATGAAGATAATTTTAGGTGTAATCCAAAGGGATTTTTTCTTTAGGATCGATAAATTTGGTTGGCAGTAGAAAATCATGTTGCAAAATATGGTCTAAAAATACATTTGTAAAAAAGACATAACTTAAACGTGCTAAATCTTAAATAAACAGTGTATCCATAAAAATAATTGCAGAAAGCAGCAGCAAAGAGACATAGAAAACAAAACCATAATTTTGCCATTTTTTGAGTTGACTCTGAATTACATTAAGAATGCAGAACATTGCAAAATTGAGATGCAATTCAATGCGTAAAAGAACAATTCAAATGTAAATCCAAAATACCTCGTAAGACACCGCAACAAACCAAAGTCAATAAAGATAGATTGACCACTATAAATACATAGACAAACTTTAGATTGCGGTGTTACAAAGATGTAGTTATTCACAGATTCAATTAGGATGCCCATAGTTAACATTTTTAACTAAATTACAGAAAGACATATACATCTTCTGTAAGATTAAGACCATTAGGAGCTCTAATATCGAGTAAAAGAATGAGATGTGCCTCTTTTTGTCTTAGCAAAAGTTCACGGTTACCACGCCGGCCGGGGACAGGTACTGAGCATAAGACGGTGTACTCTAAGTCTTTTAACTGGTTGTTGTGAACAGCCTTAAAATGTCTTGCGAAAGGATAATCACTATTGCTGTTCACAATTGTGCATATGTGCTGTAAAATGCGCTGATGCACAGGGAGTTTAGTGCTCCCAATATATTCCAATTTGCAGGTACATTTTAATTTGTATACTGCAAAGTCTGACCTGCAAGTCAAATGTTCTTTTATAGGAATTTTTGTGTTGCTAAAAGCTGATGTATAGTATGATGAATTTCGGGCAAAGGTACATGCGCGACAAGAAGTGTATTTAAAAAAAACAGTTTTAAAAAAACATGATTTTTTTGGTAGAACTTCCGGCATTGGTCTATCTAGGGCATCACGCATTAAAGGTGCTCGTCTAAATGGGATAGATGGCAGATTTGGTAGAACTGTATTCAAAATATTGTCAGTAAGGACAATTGGCCATTCGGAACAAATAATACGACAAATTGCTCTCTCTTACGAACTAAAGGTGGTAATTAGTCTGATCGAGCAATTCGTTTGGAGATCTGAAGCAGGTTTAGGTTTCAGCAGAGTATTGCGATCGAGGGACTTCGCTTTGACAAGGGCCTGCTCTAGTACTTTTTTGGTATAACCCCTTCTGAGAAACCTCTCTACAGAGGAGTCCAAACAAGCATTAGCAGCTGTTATATCACTACAAATACGACGAATTTGAATGAATTCGCCGTAAGGGATGCTATTGATAGTGTGGATCGGATGCGCACTATGGGCATGCAATATGGAATTTCCCGCTGTGGTTTTGCGGAAAAGTTTGGTTTTCAGCTCAGCATTCTCCACATACAATTGAACATCCAAAAACTCTGCTACATCTTTGTTAATAGATGCCGTGAATTTTAGGTTTAACTCATTGTTGTTAATTTCATTAACAAATGACATAGCCTCTATTACAGTTCCATTCCAAAAAATACACACATCATCGATGTAGCGCCAGTAGTGGGAAATGTGTGGCAACCATTTGGCGTGTGTGACTCTGAGGACGCGCTCCTCCCACCAGCCAACATGTAAACATAAATAACTGGGGGAGAAGCACGAACCCATTGCCACACCGCGCAATTGTTGGTAAATGTTACCTTGGAATTTGAAATAATTTGAAGTTAAACAAATCCGTATCATTTCCAGCAGCATTGTGTTATGTCCTCGAAACATGATGTCCCGTTTGTTTAGGTAATACTCTGAAGCATGCAACCCCTGAGAATGGTTAATCGAGGTATACAATGACTCAATGTCCATTACCAAAAATATGTAATAGGAATGCCAACATACATTTGTCACCTTATTGAGAAAATCTGTGGTATCTTTAAGATACGAGGGTAAAGAAATCATATGGGGTTGCAGGAAAAAATCAACATATTTGGAAATCTTTTCATTGATACTACCAATGGCCAAGATGATCGGGCGCCCAGGTACAGGGGATACCAACTTATGAATTTTAGGAAGGAAATACAAGAATGGAATAATTGGATTTTCAAGATTTAGAAAATTGAACTCATTCTTAGAGAGTAAACCGGACTTGTACCAATTTAGTAGTCTCTTTCGGGTAGTAACTTCAGTATTTATCATAACATGCTGACTAGATATTGTATAGCATGAAGAGTCTGAGAGATCTCGATTAACCTCAATAAGATAATCAGTTTGTGCCCAAAGTACAGTATTCCCTCCTTTGTCTGAGTTTTTTACTATCACCTCACGATTACTTTGTAATTTTCTCACCAATTGATGGTATTGAGTATTGAAGTAATTGGTTTGTCTAGTTTTACTCAGAACTTTACGGTTTAAAATTTTCAATTCAGTAATCACCCTGTCACTGTAAACGTCCAAAACATCTCTAGGCATAAGAGGAAGAAAAGTGGATTTGGGTTTGAAAGGGCTGGGGGCAGGTGAATTCACGGTTAAAACTTGGCTCACAGTAGGGCCTGGCTGTGAGTCACATTCATGTGCCAAGTCATAAAGATTTTGTAAGACTCCCGAGTCCACAGCTTGTATTGATGACAAACTATCCCCACTTATTGGAACGCTTGACTGTTTTTTACGCTCAGGATTCAGCTTAAAATATTTAATTAGTTTGATCTTTCTAATGAACTTATAGACATCAATACGTGTTTGATTAAAAGAACATCTATTGTTTGGACAAAATGTCAAACCCAACGATAACAACTGCTCCTCAGCTTTAGTAAGAATAGTATCAGTAAGATTTACCACTGTATTTTCCGTGATGTGAGTCACTTTCTCCAATTCTTTTTGGTCTTTTTTGCGAAATATTTTTGTTTGTGTTTACGTTTCCTTGCACACCGGTTTTTGCTGCTTGATTTACTGGCTTTATATATATTATATTTGTTCACCTAAAGAATTAATGAGCAACAATGATGGGGGTGATAATAGCAATAGTGAATGATAGGATGAACAAGCATGCATCTAGGGAAATTAGAGAAATGACTAGCGTACACTCAACACATACACTGATCGAGAGTAACACATGGTATGCACATATGAAAAACATTGAAGAACAGACAATCATGTTACGTGTGTTCATTATTACCTCACTCAATAGCTGCCCCAATTCTATACTTGACAAAAGAGGCAGACCCAAACATCACCCACTGCTGGATACATTTGCTGCCTGTAGAGTAAGAGGTCAAATACAGCCCTCTTTATTCCAAGCAGCAAAACAGATTCACAAACGCCTCTGCATCTTGAACGAGTAACACTTTAACCAAGATTATAGCAGACAAAACTATATGTGATGGGAAGAAGAGAACAGGTATCAGGAAGTTACAAAATACATGAATTCCTGAAAGAATATATGATACAGCAAGGAAAGCCAGCAGAGAATGACCCATATCTTTGATGTAATAATTAAACAGACATTCCTGAAACTCCCCAATATGGGAGTGAAATCAAACCAACAATGCTTATAAAGATATCCATTTACTCACAGGAGGGGTGCAGTCACAATCTCATAATTTCTTGCCAAAGAAGGCCTCTGTGGGAGGAGGGGTAAAACGGTACACACACAAGTGGGTGTAGGCCTAATTAGAACGCATGTGCCTCTAGTTACATCACTGTTTTTGATTGAATCTTTTTACTAGCATTTGGAAGGGTTATACAACTTCTGCCGCTAATAACAGCCATGAATGTATCACTCTCAAGTATTACAGTATATGGTGCGTTCGGAGGTGACAAACGTGAGTCCTGTCATGAGGGTTCGTACAGAAGGCGAGAGGTACATTATGCAGTGGTACATTACGAACTGGAGGATTAGGCAGTTTTGGATTTTAATTAATAGGGGGTATCAACTGCAGAACTTATATTTTTTACTTGGAAGAAGAAGTTAATAAATGACCAGCCGGGTCGGAATTAGAACCGGCGGAGAGGTAAGGGATGCAAGGCATAATGTGTGGCTTAAAACTGAAGGGTTGTAACTATGGATGAAGTGGTATGATCTACAAAATACATCAAGAATATTGGTTATGTTTTCCTCTCCCTTATAGGTGAGAGGAATAGATTGCATTTGCGAGCCCGACAGTAGGAACTGTGGAATTGACAGCGAGGTGTAGGGACATATCATGTGTGCGAGGTGTAGGGGCATGTTACGTTTCACATGTCTCAGATTGGTTCTCGATAGTCACAGCAAAAGTCGTGGTGGATTTTATTTTATTGAAATTATTCAAGTATTAGGCATGGCGGATTTGAAATTATTCAAGTATTGGGCACCAAGAATGAGGCACTAGTCTCATGACGTATATCCAACACAACACTAATGGAAGATATTAGCACTGAAGTACTGAGTTTTAAGAACCCAGCGGTGCCAGGGAACACACCCGAAGACTTCGAGTCCTTCCTGTTTCAGACTACAGAAACACAGAGCCTTCTTGGTGAAGTCAAAGAGCGTATTTATTGGCTGCAGCCAGTAACAGGTATCCTAGAAGTACAACACGGTGTATATTCTCAGGAGACTTCTCAATCTTACAAAGCCAGCCTTCTCTTTTTATCCAAAATAATATGCTTCAGGCAAACATTCCTTATTTTACAGTTGACCATTCACATATTTTCACTACAAAGAAAAAGCAGTCATGATGACAAGCCCATATTTCAGTTTGTCCAGCCCACAATCAATTACCCGGCAAGGCCCAGTATTTTCATCTGATATCGACGGACCCCCAATAAAAACGGGCACCTCCTCCTCGTAAAGCAAGTCATAAAGAAAGAAACAGGGACAGGTGTGTGTAAGATTAGGCATGGTTTGTGTGCGATGAAAGGTTTATGATATGTTGTACCTTGATACTAATCTCATTCGGCCACTGGGAAAGGAACTGGCCGAACAGGTTTGGCTGCAGGCAGTGGAGTCAGCTTGCCCAGGTCACAGAGGAGTCAGCAAAGGTATACGTGTCCTTCAGATTCGTTTTTGGCTTTAGTCATTTGGCTATGTGAGGGCAATCACAAAATGGCTGCCGTTCACAAAATGGAACCCGAGGGTTCAGGACGGAAACTCCGATTTCAGGGTGATTTTGTCACCCGAAGATGATGAAAATGCTCATGCATAGTATTCAAATCATTATCGGTCTGCTGACACCAAAATCGTCATGATACGACGATGTTTATAACACAGGTCCAGAATTTTCAGTACCACAGCCCCTCCTTTTGCCCTTACATAGGTAAACAACCTATACTCATGCTAATCTGAGTCCAGGTCTATATTCATAAAGTCATTGAGATGTTGCTGTAGCATCATGCTATTACTTAGCTCGTTTCTTGATACAGGTTTCTTATTACACGATGCAGCACAGAGGCCACATATTGCAGGAGCACACTGTACACACAGACAGAACAGGAAAAGAATAGCTAAGATCATCCCAATGACCATCAGAACCTTCCATCCCCAGGCGGATATCAGTTCCCAGAACCACCCCATCAATGACCAATCTCCTTTATCCACGTGAATATAACGAACGCGCGTTAGCACTAGCGTCTTACCAGGAGTGCAGCGCTATCTCATTTTTAAATAATACCGCTTTTGTCATCTTAGTTACTTTTGTGTTATTAGCCCTTGTTTTTAATTATGACTATAGCGCCCACATACCTGCATTGTAAATTGTGCCCCCACCGCTTCTAGAGCGGATTGCATCGTTTGTTCCACTTCCACTCGAGGCGCCTTGCCGCCATCTTGAGGGTGTTTGGATCCTTGATCGTGCCACTTGCATGAGCGCTCTAGTGCTCAGAGTGACATCAGGTGAGCCTCTACTTAAGGCGAGCACCTTGTGTTGCCCGACGCTTGGGAAAGGTGTACTTAGTTTTAGAACGCGCGTTAGCACTAGCGTCTTACCAGGAGTGCAGCGCTATCTCATTTTTAAATAATACCGCTTTTGTCATCTTAGTTACTTTTGTGTTATTAGCCCTTGTTTTTAATTATTACTATAGCGCCCACATACCTGCATTGTAAATTGTGCCCCCACCGCTTCTAGAGCGGATTGCATCGTTTGTTCCACTTCCACTCGAGGCGCCTTGCCGCCATCTTGAGGGTGTTTGGATCCTTGATCGTGCCACTTGCATGAGCGCTCTAGTGCTCAGAGTGACATCAGGTGAGCCTCTACTTAAGGCGAGCACCTTGTGTTGCCCGACGCTTGGGAAAGGTGTACTTAGTTTTAGAACGCGCGTTAGCACTAGCGTCTTACCAGGAGTGCAGCGCTATCTCATTTTTAAATAATACCGCTTTTGTCATCTTAGTTACTTTTGTGTTATTAGACCTTGTTTTTAATTATTACTATAGCGCCCACATACCTGCATTGTAAATTGTGCCCCCACCGCTTCTAGAGCGGATTGCATAGTTTGTTCCACTTCCACTCGAGGCGCCTTGCCGCCATCTTGAGGGTGTTTGGATCCTTGATCGTGCCACTTGCATGAGCGCTCTAGTGCTCAGAGTGACATCAGGTGAACCTCTACTTAAGGCAAGCACCTTGTGTTGCCCGACGCTTGGGAAAGGTGTACTTAGTTTTAGAACGCGCGTTAGCACTAGCGTCTTACCAGGAGTGCTTAAGAGTAAAGGGGTCCCAGTGAGGGAGAAGAACGTATTATTTGGAAACAATTTGAATAAATCCAGTAAACAAAGAATACATCTATAATGTTTAATTCACATTATAGGAAAAAGGCAATGATAAGCAAATACACAAATTGTAGTTGTATTAGTGCCCCTGGGGGTAAGAGGGACGTGAAGTTGTGAGGGTAGGGTGGGAGGGAATTTGTGACAATAAAAACACGTATCTATCAAACATTAGTATAAATTCAATGTCAGATACACAGTGAGGCGATCATAAATCAACACAATAGGTCAAAATACACATGCCCCAATGTCCATACTATACAAGCATTGTGGGAGGAGGAGGCTGTGTTTGAAGACAAGGAAGCGTGTCGACGTTTCGACCCTATTAGAGCAGGAATAGTTGGAATCCTTGCACGTGGGTCTTCATCAGGATGGGAGAGGGGTAGTGGGGCAGACAACCTAATATTAGAAAGATAATTAAATATCATTCTTGGCACTGATCGAATCTCAAGTATATTATGAGTAGACACATTATATTAACAGCATACCTGAATAAATCAGTGTTGGTGACTAGTAATCAGGAAAAAAGTCGATGACGGATATTCAATCCTGAGAAATATAGTAGAGCGAATTACATCCTCTTAACTAAGGCTAGGAAAGGAAAATTGTAGTCAGACTTACTTGGTAAGTAAAGTCCGCTATCCCAGAGGGATGGGGCAGAGGATCCGAGCACTGGACGGGGAAGAACCACTCTACGTATCTGTACAAAGGGAACAATATTCAGAATGGGCCAACCAGAGAAGAATTACTCAGATTGAGAATTCAATGGTCGGCGGGGCTTACCGAGTTGTGTGGAGGTTCTTGCTATCCCCGGTGTCAAAAGGATTACGTCCGAATAAATCTGGTTACGTATCCTAAAGTGGGGAGAGAATAGAGGGGCGCCATTAGTATTCGGTTGGCGGGGTGGAAGAACCATCATGGTGGTTATGTCGGGAGTTGGTTATAGAGAGGGCTTACCGGTCGAAGACGATTCGGCTTCTCTCTACGGAAACCTCGAGGAGAATGCCGAACTTCCTGATGCCGTCGTTGACATAGCAACAGGAGGTCACATGGGCAAAGGTAACGGAAGAAAGACTCAGAAAGTCGTCCGTTGCCAGGGAGATCAGAATAATTACTAAGGCCTGAGTCGTAGAAAAGAAGGACTCTCATCTCTCAATGATCGGCAGAATTAGGAGCCATGGAGTAGGTAACTTCATGGGAGGACAGTAACAATTGGACCTCGTGTCATGATAAATAGAGATTAAGTTTGAAACGGAATAAGTTTAAAACTAGATGGTAAAGCCGAACATGCGTGAATATACTGCGTACCTATCGCAAGATGGTAAAGGCAGTTATCATGGGCATGAAATAACCATTTGTGAAGCAATTACAATAAAATTGAGCAGTTGTACTGCGTACCTATCCCAAGATGCTAAAGGCAGTATTCATTACTACAGGACAAGAATTTTCATCTAATCATAATATACATTTGTATAGAAGTAGCTGTCAGCCAAGTATATCACAAAACAATCAGGTAATACTTAATCAAGAAATGTACTGCGTACCTGTCACATGATGGTAAAGGCAGTATCAGTCTATACGGAACATATACAAACTACCAAGGCTAAAGAGAGAATTGTCATATCTTCAATTTAGGAAGCTGGTTAACATCATTATGGTAGAGTGGCAAGCTGTGAGAAAGAGCTGTCCTGTTCATTTAAACCTGATTGGATGGAATCGAAAAAGAACATCCATTTAAGTTCCCTGATGTTCAGTATATTCGAGATATTACCTCCCCTAGGGCCTAAGGTAGCTTTCTCAATTACAACCCATTTCAGGCTCTCAGGTGGGTGTGCCATTGATCTAAAGTGGTCCACTAGCGGGGCACCTACCACTTCACACCTGATTCTGCTCATGTGTTGTAGGATACGTTGTTTGATCTTTTGTTGAGTTTGGCCAATATAGATAAGGTTGCACGGGCAGACGATGGCATATATCACGACTGAGGTGTTGCAATAAGTTAGTGATTTCAGTTGGATTTTATTCTGGTTGTGTTGGAATTCCTTGGTCTGTATGGAACTATTACAGGCTTTGCATTGGCCACATTTAAAATGGCCAGTAACCGGCTGGAGATTCCAAAGTGACCTGATGGTTGGGTCCTCCTTGGTAGGGAGGAGAGAGTGCACTACATAATCCTTAACACTTTTGGATTTTCTGAAGGCATGGAGAGGGTTGCCTGGGTGTTTAATATCGTCAGCAATCAGTTGCCAGTGGTGGTTAACAATTTTTTTGATTTGGTTACTCTTGGTAGAGAAAGTAGTAACGCATACAATGCGATCCACTTGGGTGGTGGTGGAGTCCTTAGTTTTCAGAAGTTCCTCCCGGGGATAGAACCAGACTCTTTTGCGGGCTTTAGTGACCAGCCTTTTAGGATAACCACGTGCTTTCAGACGGTCTGACAGGTCTTCCGATTGTTGGAAGTAGTGTTCCTTCGTGGAGCAATTTCTACGAACACGTAAGAACTGACCAAATGGAAGATTGTCTCTTAGGGCACGAGGGTGGTGACTATTATATTGAAGTAAGGAATTCCTCTCGGATGATTTTCTATAGAGTGTAGTTAGAAGTTGACCTTGCTGGTGGTAGATGGTGATATCCAGGAAATCTATACTTTGGTTGTCGTATTTGATGGTAAATTGTAAATGGGGTGATTGTTGGTTTAGCCAGATGTGGAACTTAGTGAGCGTGGTTGAGTCACCATTCCAGATTATTAAAATGTCATCTATGTAACGAACCCAAAGGTTTAGATGATCTCGAAATGGATTCAGGGTATTAAGTATGTTGTTATCTTCAAAGGCTGCCATATATAGAATGGCTACATCTGGGGCGAAAGGAGCCCCCATTGCCACCCCTTGGGTCTGTAGAAAGAATTCATTTTTGAATGTAAAAAAGTTTTTGGTCATTGCAATCCGAAGTAAAGCTGTGATGAATTCGGTTGAAACAAACTAAACAAATTGCCAGTACTGTGCAATGATTTTGAAGTTTTTTGTTGAAGAGCTGCTGATTGCTCTTTTAAAGAATGACCACTCTTTCAGTCAAAACAAATTAATGAAAATTTATTATTTTTTGTTAATCTTTTTTTGGTCAAAAGTTACTCATTTATTTTTATATTTTAGCAGTATTTTATTCTAGCAGCATTTTTTAGTCAACTATCTACAACAATGTACATAATACGGAAGAGGAACAGGATTGTGGACACAGGAAATGATAAATCAAGTATATTTGAACAACACTTAGACAATGAACGTACAACATGGACACTAGACAACAGTAAACACTAATTCATATCTAATGGGAGTGGGGCGGTGGAAGTTGGTGGCGTTTTTCTTAACTGTTTATCAAAGAGAAAACACAATTATCCTTTTTTCTATATACAATTCAGCCTATTTACAATCAAGTAGCAGTTGGGTTCTAACCAATAAGAGTGTTTTACATTCACCAAAAAAGCGAAGCAATCAATTTTAAGTCCAACTTAACACTTTCCAAATTGTATCAGACGTTTGGCCGCTATGCTGGCCAACCGGCCACAACAGTGGTGCCACCTAACAACAAACACCTTAATAGGTCGACGCGTTTCGAATCCTAATGCATTTAATAGGATTCTCTTCAGGACCACACAACATCAATCTGTGGAATAAATAAATAAAACACTGTCAGTGAAAAACAGAAGAGTGACTCTCAACTTTCACTCAGCATCCAAACGCACTCAGTATGTTACCTGTCAGTGTAATCACTGTGGCTTGAACGGGGAGATGAGCTGAAAAAATCAAAATAATTCTATTTCAGACATGATCTATCAGATGCTCTCGTACTAAAGGTGAGTTTAGAGTCTGTGGTACTCACTGGAAGGTGTTACCATCCAAGACTTTATGCAGGCATCCAAACGGACTGGCCGTCCATTATTTGTATGATTTTCTTCAGAGTACTGGCCTCGAGACTCAATCTAGGGATAACAAACACAAACAGCGGTTCTCAGTATACTGTTCAGAACTCCTTGTTAAGTGCACAACAGAAGGCGGCGTTGCCTAGGCGGGTCAAAAGAAACACTGGCTTAGAATAATGGCGGTACCTAGTTGTTGATACTGAAGGACTGGGTTCTTTTGGACCCAGCGGTGCCAGGGCACAATACCTGAAACCTTCGTGGGTAACCTGCTCCGGCGTACAAGTCACAGAGACACGGGACACTTCCTTTGACGTCAAAGATTCAAGGTTTATTTTCTGCAGGGAACACAGAAATCACAGGAAGTACATCGAGTGTAGTTCGGGGAGACTGCTTCAAATTGGTTCTGTGGATCGCTCCTTTTATACAGTTTTTACCCATAGGATAACATTGGACACAAAAGTTTACAACCCGGTTCCCACAATTAGCCCCAGAGGGGTCGCTTTGGTCATTTTAAAACACACAAGGTCCGGAACATAAGTGCGGAAACATTTGGCGGTTCCCAACTGTAAAAACCCATCTTCCCACCATTAGCAAATTCCAATCAGCAGTAAAGTAGATCGAAATAGGAACGAAGACAGGTGTAGAGGAAGACAGAGACAGTGGGGAGATCGGAAAGGGTGTAAAAGGGGAGGTATCGGGAAACACGAGATACAGGCATCAAAGGGACGTGCCTAATGAGATGCACGGCTGAGACAATAAGTCCGTGCGGCAAGATGAGCCTCGAGCGGCGCCATCTGCCTTACAGCAGCAACCCCCTCGTCATAAAGACACTTACAAAGAACATGTGTCTTCCGCAAATATCTTGGGAGTCCCAGGGTCGCGAAGCGGACAGCGTCCGTTCGCTGGCTACTTGAGGGCAAGAGACAAAATGGATGCCGTATCTAAGATGGAACCCGTGGGTGCAGATAGAAATACCCACGTAACAGACGAACGGTTTAAGTTAGCACAGCGAAACTGCGCACACTTACTAAACAATTCATTTGCGGTTCATAGATACCAGACTCGACCACATTCGTGCGAGTCGAAGACACCACTTACAATTGTCACGGAACCTCAGACGCTCCTTTTGCCCTCATGTAGGCAAGCACTAGTCGGAATCATATTCGATATTCATCAGACCATCGAGATGTTGTTGCAGCATAGCTCTGTCCAATCGAGTCCCCTTGGTAACAGATGGTTGTCTCATACACGTTGTAGCACAGAGGCCACATAAGGCAGGACCACACTGCACACAAAGGCAACACGTGAACAGGAACACTACCACAACTCCGATGATCATCAGAATTTTCCAACCCCAAGTCGACATCAGGCCCCAAAACCATCCAAGTAGCGTCCAATCCCCTACATCCACGTGTATGGATTCGGAGATCTTATGCAACCTCGAGATGGCTTGATAGACGGTAGGAGCGTTATCTGGGATGAAAATGCAGCAGCTCGAATGGATCACCTTACATACCCCACCGCGATCTGCCAAGATGACATCTAAAACCATACGGTTTTGTAACGTCATAAGTCTCTCCGCCTGAAGTTCTGTGGTGATATTACCAAGGGCACTGGCAGTAATATTAGCTGTCGATTCTACCACTCGAGTCAACTGTCTCAGGTTCCTACTATTAACCATAGGTCCCCAAAACGGGAGGAAACCCTTGAAAAAGTCTCCTGCCTCTTGACCGGCAGTGTCTTCTTCGCTAATTACGCCTCGTACAACTCTAGTCTTATGATAATCGGCATCTACAGTGAACGTCGGAGGCAACAGATTTGCAATGAAACATGTGCCCATGAAGTCAGCGGGCAACCATGTGTATGCACGATCATAACAGATAAAGTATGTACCCTTGGCAGCCAGGAACACAGGGGACGAGAACATTGGCAGAATGTAATTTTCAGTGCAAGCACTTGCTCCAAGTCGGGCTTGCGATCTTCGGCCACGACCCATAAGACAAAAATTACCCGTGTGGGGTACGACCCATATTGGAGGCGAGCTTTTAAGCTGCTTTTCACTAGTGAACACACTATATTCACCTCTACTTAGGACCTTATAGGCTTGTACCTCTTCTTCAGGGATAAGCGAATAGTCATAGATCTCACTTTCCATATCCTCTATTGCTATCGATAAAGGCTTCTGATATGAGGTAGGACCAGAGTAGGGGGAATGTGGTTCTCGAATGGGGTGGAAACCCAGTGCGCTTCGAAACATTGTTTGAAATGCTCGAGCTGACCCTTGGGAACTATACGGTAACACCAGATATGGAATTCCCTTATCCGTAGTATGTGGCATCAACCCACACACCCAACAATTAGTAGTGTTAACCACTAACTGATGCTGATGGAGGAGCTGAATAAAGGAATTGTTGCGGAATTCTACACGTCTAGCCTGCTCGTGTTCCGGTAACATGTGAAAGGAATGAGGAGAAGCAGTAGAAGTAAGATTAGGGTAAGGAGTAGGAGTAGGTGTAGCAGGTAAGAAATAAGACATGGTGTAGTACACCCCACCCGCCAATAATGCAGAAGCAGTCAAAAACAACACAAACAATTGAAATATGAAACATTTGGTACGACTGAGTTGCTGCAGCTTGAATCTATAGACTTGAGCCCCTTCCAAATCATTCAGCTTCGAGAATGCCATTCCCTATGACCGTCCGCAACGTTTCTTGACGCACTTCGTTCTGTGCAGCAATAGTCAATCCCCAGGAGTTCCTAGGAACCGACGGCCTTTAACCTAGCGTCAAGACCTACTGTCCAGAAGGAAGTACGCGCGCGGCCCTACGGCCTTCAATACACAATATGTATATATATAAGCACAATGTCTCTCAGCTGTGGAAGTAAAAAGATACAAGGAGGAAGCTTGATATATGTACAAAAATTTTCAATGATACGAATGTTCAAAACTGATCACGGGAAATCGGGGATAATGCAGTTGTCAATTTCAGCAAAGCAAAAATATTTTATTTGTCCTTAGTGTGAGATCGCAAAGAATATCGGTGTTTCCCAGGACGTGTCTGCTCGTCAAACAAAGGATCCGTTGAAGAGACAGCGTCCTGCTGATCAGTTGATTGTTCTGGTCTTGAGTCTTTTGCTGACAAGTGTTCAACAATGGCTTTCTGCTGCGCTGAGGATTCTCCAACAAGCTGTGCGTCGCTGAAAGGTACAAACGCCGGCAATGTTTCTGTTTCTGTTGACGCAATGCCTTTCCTTACCCACGGGTCTGCCGGCAAAGGAATAGGGACTCGTTTACAATGGGTAGCATGTACCCAATTTTTCCGCCCCTCAAGACGAACGGCAGTCCTCGTGGCCAGGAGCACCTGGTAAGGTCCGGTAAATCTAGGGTCCAGATTGTTCTTTCGTGAAAAGTTGCGTGTAACCACCCAGTCTCCGGGCTGGAGCTGGTGGCCTGGACCCTCCGTCTGCGTCGGCAATGCGTCGTAAACCTGTTGGTGAATTAACCTCAGTTTAGCAGTCAAGTCATGTAAATAGTCAATCAACATTGGATACTCAAGATCAGAAAATATTCCTGGCCTAGGAACCCCCCACACATTCGCAGGACGGCCGAACACTATCTCATAGGGGCTAAGCCCTATTCGGGAGTGTACAGTCGCCCTAGTTGACAGTAGTGCTAGAGGCAAAGCGTCAGGCCACGAAAGTCCAGTCGTAGCCTGAATCTTCGCTAGTTTTAGTTTAAGGGTACCATTGTACCCCTCAACTAATCCAGCTGACTGGGGGTGATTGGCGCTGTGGAATTTCTGATTAATTCCAAGGCCCTTACACACACTCTTCATCACACTTCCAACAAACTCACTTCCGTTATCTGACCACACGACTCTAGGCATTCCATACCGAGGAAAATATTCCTTCAGTAGGATTTTCGCAGTAGACAAAGCAGTATTGTCTTTGAGGGGATAGGCCTCGATCCATCGGGAGAATGCGCAAACCACAACTAAAACGTATTTCAGGTTATTGCATCGCTCCATATGGATGAAGTCCAATTGAATCACCTCAAAGGGATACGAAGGAGGAGCAAAACTGCCAGGGGGAGTTGGGGTTCCTTTGCCAGGATTGTACATTATACACACCATACAATTCTTCACCAAACGTTCAGCACATTTCGTAATGCCATCATTCTTCCACACAGCAGCCAACAACTTGCAAATGCCTTTCGCGCTAATATGTGCTAACCCATGTGCCATTGTCACAACGGCCAGCACATACGCATCAGGCAACAACCATTTTTTCTGATCCGACAAATCAATCCAACAGCCATTCGCATCCAACTTTCCCGTACTTTCTTTCCACTTCGTCTTTTCAGTCTCAGTGGCCTCATTCTGAATTGCTTTCACACTCTCAACAGTATCTTCACACATACTTGATTCTGTAGGCCACCTAACCGAACTCGTCACATACATTCGAGTGCTAAGGTTCCGGGCAGTCTCCTTAGCAATCTCGTCTGCAAACGCATTACCACGACCAACATCATCCGTCACTTTACGATGCGCACTAGGTCGAGGAAAAATATGCACATGGACGTTGCTTACCACCGAAAGGTTGCGTTAAGACACTCAAAGCACAACCTTCCCTCTCGTGAACATATAGCGTAAACGGCTTGCTGTAGTCAGGGGTACCTAACACAGGAGCCGAACACAATGAATCACGTAATTCAGAAAAACTTTTCTGACATTCTTCCGTCCATGGTAAAGGAGTTGAAACATCCTTGCACGTAAGAGCCACCAATGGTTTCGCTAGCAATGAAAAATTTGGAATCCATTGCCTGCAGTACGACGTGATACCTAGAAAGGCACGCACATCTCTTTGGGTAGTTGGCACAGCCATTCGCGCAATCGCTGCAATTCTCTCTGGGGTCAATCTCCTTCCCTCCTTTGACAATAAGTGACCTAGATAGGTTACTTCTTGACAACAATATTGGAGTTTAGAAGGTGACACCTTGTGATTTAACTCACAGAGATGTTGCAGCAATGACACCGTGGCAATTTTGCAAATGTCCTGAGTATCGGCAGCCACCAATAAGTCATCGACGTATTGGATTAAAGCCGCACCAACCGGCAACCTAAACGCATCCAGTTGACCCTTCAAGGCTTGACTGTAAATCGATGGACTTTCACAGTAGCCCTGAGGAGCGCGTTTGAACCGGAAGCTACGTCCACCGAGAGAGAAACCGAAAAGGTCCCTGCTCTGTTCGGCAATCGGGATGCTGAAAAACGCATTTTTCAAATCAATCACCGAAAACCATGAAGCAGTAGCCGGAATCAGAGTCAGTAGCGCCGTGATGTCAGGCACAACAGGAAATTGAGGAACCACAATTTTATTTACCTCCCGTAAATCGATAACAAAGCGATAAACAGGCGGTTTTGTAGGATCTGAACGTTTAAGAATGGGCAGTACAGGGCTGTTGCACACGTTTCCCCGAGTCTCCTCAATAACATCTTTCTCGATCAAGTCATAGATGATCGCTAACAGTGCTCGCTCACCATCAAGGGAGATACGATATTGGGGAATACGCGGCAATCGCACATTCGATTTCAATTGAACAACATAAGGGGAGATATCAAGTAGGCCCACGTCATTTGGACCCGTCGCCCACAAAGACGCAGGAAGAGAACTCAATTCCGGTGGAAGCTTATCGAGAGACAAATACATGGGAGAGACTACTCTCTCTCCTAACGTAAGCTTTACACCCGCAGGAGAACAATACAAAGTTGCATACAAACGTTTAAGCAAATCCAGACCCAAAAGATTTTCACCACAACCAGTAGTCAAAATCAACGGAGCTTCTAGCTCACGTGGCCCAATTTGAAGGGGCAAAGGGCGCGAAACTGGATTGCTAACGGGGGCGCCAGAGAATCCAACGGAAACATTTGTTAAGCCAGACAAAGGTGCGCCAGGGAGTTTCGAATGCATGATAGAACTTTTCGCTGCACCAGTGTCCAACAGAAAAGGCTCAACGACGCCCGATGTAGCAACTGCGACGTAAGGCCCTCTCTGATCAACCGGAACTGATACCACTCCCTCTCCTTGTCTTTGGCTGTCCTAGTAATTACTATCGTCAGTTCCCTGATCGACGTAATAATCGTCTACATTGTACTGCGCAGATCGTCCTTGCGATGATCCACGTTGATCGAAACAATTATTAGAAGTGGACGAATTGTCTGAGCGATCGTTTTGAGCACCACGACCTCTACCACGTGATGCCTGTTGTGAGCCACCACGGCCTCCTTTAGACGAATTACCGCTAGTACGTTCGTTTAAAACAGGGCAATTGAATTTAATGTGTCCCTCCTGTCTACAATAAGCACATTGATTGTACCCTAACGAAGATCTTTGAAAGGAGGAATCATTACGTGGCTGCGATCGATTCGATTGCGACTGCGATCTATTCTGCTGAGGCGCATTCTGATTAGAACGTGGCGGATACGCTTGTTGCAACAACACTTTAGTTTTTAGTTCTTTCGTCTTTTTGTCAGCACGGTCATTCTCCTCTTTCTCCCTATTCTCATAATATTGCGCCGTAGCCAATATCTGAGCTGAGGTAGAAACGGCCCATGCACTCTCTGAATTCTTCAATTTATTGCCCAAATCGGGCAGCAAGTTCGACACAAATTTATCCACAAACAACCGTTGTCCACCCTCAGTACTCATATCCTGTCCACTATGATCAATGAATGCTTCCTCAAACCTCGTAAAGAAATCGGAAACACTCTCGTCTTTCTTTTGTTTGCAAGCTGACAATTTATCCCAATTGACTCTCATAGCAGGCATAAGCGTTTTCATTAGTGTTATTATACGCTGGGGAAGAGCAGTAATCAATTGGTCGGGTTTAGTAGCAGCCACTTGTCCAGCATCTGCCGCTGTAATGGCAGCCCAATCACCACCTAATTCATTTGCGTGATCTTGGTGACGAATCTTAGCCCATACCGGTTGCGGTACGACGTTGCCAAACAACATGTCGATATCGGCAAGATTCATCACCGTAGCATCTACGAGCTGCGATAATTCCTTGTAATACCCAGTAGGATTTTTACGAGGATCGGGCAAAGATTGTTTCACCTGAAGCACTTCCGATCGTTTCCATGGGAGGTGTATCCACACTCTCTCAAAATGCGCCAATACCGGAGGTTGAGCATTAGGATCAGCTGGTATCCAAACCGGCGGAACTTCACGCATAGGATATTGGCCAGATTCGTCTGGTTGTTTTTCAATATCCTCCAGAAATAGTGCATGAGGAATTGGAGCGGGACGAAGAGATAACAACCGCTCAATAGCACGTCGAACATTAGTATCCACTATCAGTCCAGTTGCGAACTGAAGCCGAAGGTCGGACAGGGCGGTCAGCACCTCGTCAGGCGCATCGGCCGCTATCTGATCATGTAGGAACTTACACATTTCGTCAAACACATATCTCTGAGTTGGTATGTTGAATTGACAAAACGTTTCGAGGACAACACGGGGTGGATTTCTCTGAGGATTCACCATCCAACCCATCGCCATATTATATAGCGCAACGCGTTCCCTATTACCAGGAAGCTGACTACGTCTCTGAGGACCATCAGAACCAGCAGACCCATGAACAGGTCCGAGCGACTGAAAGAAACTGGCTGCAATAGGAGAATTACGGCTACGAGTAGAGGGAGAGAGATAAGACACAGGACTAACAAGAGAAGGAGTAGAAACAGTAGCAGCAATAGGGGTTAACAACACAGGAGCAGTAACAGGAACAGGAGTATGTGGAAGCGGAGGAGCAGTAGGGATAGCAACAGACAAAGGAGCAGGAACAAGCGGAGGAACGGGTGCAGGTTGAGGAACAGGCGGAGGAACAATAGGTGGAAGAACAGGTACGGCAGGGACCACAGGAGCTGCGGTACCCTGTACGTACGGAGGTGGCGACTTCATAAGATAGGACATTAAAGGATCCTCAACTGCCTCTTCCTTCTTATCCGACTCCGTAGGCAAAGCGGGATAACATTTATCTATGGACATCCGCTGTAGTCTCTCAAACACTTCCTTATCCTTATCCTCCTTATCACGCTGGAACTGCTCAGCTTTCTTCACTATGGTAGCAACAGTATCTCGCTGACTACGTTTATTTTGTCTGATCTCTTTCTGTCGGGCTTCTTTGCGCCACAACCGAAAGGCATCAAACATGGCCGGCCTTGATTTACGTTCGAACAATTTTATTTCCAGATTATCTAAGATCGACGCTTCGAAGCTACCGTGAGGTGGCCAACGAAGGTCGCCGTCTTTCTTTGTATATTTAATCCAATAATCGTTAAAAGCAATCGGGCCTAGCCCATGTTTGCTATATAAGTCATAAGTAGGAGTTCCAACCGGAGGTATCGGACACGAGTCCTCCAGCAGGGAATCCGCACCACAAGGTCTAAAACAGCTAAACAAAGTACTGCGACCAGGCATCTTGCACGCTAGCCGAGTTTCACAAACTTCAAGGGTTACGGGATTTACCAAGTCCCAGCAAAGAACAAAACCCTCGGTTTTTGGCGGCTGCAGTCGTCAAATAATACAACAACAAAGTACGCTAGCAAAGTGTCACCGACAAAAACACTCACACAGCGTGAACAACAAAAAACACTCGCTAAAGTGTTCAACAACCAAGAACTCTGGGAGCGACCCACAAATACTTAACTCAAAGATCGATGGCGTCACCAGGAAGGCCCGTCAGTTGTCTCGCTATACCAAGGTCTACGCCAGGCGCCAAAACAGGTCTACAGTCAGGGCAGCAGTCCGTCGCAGCCGTCAGGAGGCGGGAATCTTCGCGGAAAAAGTCTTCGGGCCACTTATTTCGACAACAGGATCGATGAAGCGGGGTGCACCTTCCCTCGGAGATTTTCACACGAAGTTCCTCACGATCGTCGGGCTTGGACCGGTACCACTGATGCAGCCCACGTTGGGCGCCAACTGAAGGACTGGGTTCTTTTGGACCCAGCGGTGCCAGGGCACAACACCTGAAACCTTCGTGGGTAACCTGCTCCGGCGTACAAGTCACAGAGACACGGGACACTTCCTTTGACGTCAAAGATTCAAGGTTTATTTTCTGCAGGGAACACAGAAATCACAGGAAGTACA
This sequence comes from Lissotriton vulgaris, assembly GCF_964263255.1. Classification (NCBI taxonomy): domain Eukaryota; kingdom Metazoa; phylum Chordata; class Amphibia; order Caudata; family Salamandridae; genus Lissotriton; species Lissotriton vulgaris. The sequence goes on along the minus strand of NW_028251642.1, from coordinate 172,729 downwards.
TCGAGTGTAGTTCGGGGAGACTGCTTCAAATTGGTTCTGTGGATCGCTCCTTTTATACAGTTTTTACCCATAGGATAACATTGGACAAAAAAGTTTACAACCCGGTTCCCACAATTAGCCCCAGAGGGGTCGCTTTGGTCATTTTAAAACACACAAGGTCCGGAACATAAGTGCGGAAACATTTGGCGGTTCCCAACTGTAAAAACCCATCTTCCCACCATTAGCAAATTCCAATCAGCAGTAAAGTAGATCGAAATAGGAACGAAGACAGGTGTAGAGGAAGACAGAGACAGTGGGGAGATCGGAAAGGGTGTAAAAGGGGAGGTATCGGGAAACACGAGATACAGGCATCAAAGGGACGTGCCTAATGAGATGCACGGCTGAGACAATAAGTCCGTGCGGCAAGATGAGCCTCGAGCGGCGCCATCTGCCTTACAGCAGCAACCCCCTCGTCATAAAGACACTTACAAAGAACATGTGTCTTCCGCAAATATCTTGGGAGTCCCAGGGTCGCGAAGCGGACAGCGTCCGTTCGCTGGCTACTTGAGGGCAAGAGACAAAATGGATGCCGTATCTAAGATGGAACCCGTGGGTGCAGATAGAAATACCCACGTAACAGACGAACGGTTTAAGTTAGCACAGCGAAACTGCGCACACTTACTAAACAATTCATTTGCGGTTCATAGATACCAGACTCGACCACATTCGTGCGAGTCGAAGACACCACTTACAATTGTCACGGAACCTCAATGATCGGCACCGCTCTGCATGCGTCAAAGGGTAGTTGCTTAACGGCATGCGGGACCTGCTAATCTAAACTCTCGGCGATGTTTGGTTACCTGAGGTTGTGCGTCTTCCTCCTCCAGGCTGGGTCGCGGTTGACTGGTAACGCGATGCTGGTTCAACCGGGTCGTGTTGTTTTAAGTCCGGGATGTTTCCGGGTTCATACGCAATGCCTCATGGGAATTGTAGTTTGTGCAGTTTGATTCATGGGAATTGAAGTTTTGGAATGGTCCGCTGGTGCCGAGATTCCGAGGTTGACAATGGAGACCTAAACTAGTCTCTTTTTCCTGAACTAAGTGTCCCCACAGTCTGTGGTTTGTGGCAAGTGGCCACTGTTGTTCACTAGATCACCATAGATTAGTTGTACTTTAATGTTTTTGTCAATTTCACTTTTTCTTTATTTATAGAAGTTTTCACTTCACTGCTGATGGTATGAATGATAGTGGATGAATTTTATAAAAAGATCGATATAGGCAGAATTATTAGATCTTTTGCATTTTTTGGAATATGTCAGAGGAACAGACATTTGCGAATAGTGAGGATCACATTAAAAAACTTCTGAAGGACCCTCCTTCATTCGGCTCCGCCACACTCAGTAACACAGCCCAAGTCAATAATGAATCAGATAAATTGGTCCGTCTGAAGAAAAAACAAATAAGGACAGACCTGCATGGCCACTACCTACTTCAACATCTTAGGTCAGGTACTATACCGTCTGGATTGATAGTGAAGAACATACCAGTGATATTCACTGAGGATAGCTTGTATAAAAAAGGCTTTAGTTTTATTGAGACTAAATGTAGCCGGGACCTGATGGTCTTGACTATTGAAACCGCGCAACGCTTATCAAAATCTCAACTTGAGGAAATCGAAAAACTTGAGTCGGAAATAAAAGTGAACCCCCTAATTCAAGACTCAAAGACACTACTTGATAGAGTGGAAAAGGAGATACTTGAATTTAAAGATTTTACTGTTCAACAGAAAGACAACAATTTCGAAAGAGACAAACGTAATTTTACGTTTGAAAAAGCTTATCCGTATCTGCAACAGGAATTTTACTCGAGACCTGAAGCAAGGCGCTTTCTCAACGAGAACCAGGGTAGATCTCGAACAAAGTATCTTACGTTCTCTGACACCTCATCTTCAGGAGGGGGTGACTCTGAACAAGGACCGTCCCGTCCGCAGTATAACCAAAGAGGTGGATACCGAAGGAATTATCAACAACAATATCAGTCGAATTATCAGTCCAACTATCAGAATCAACAACAGCAACCTTTTTTAGGACAGGACCAACAAAAGCCCCGTGGAAAAACAAGATTCAACCAACCATGGGAGATGTCAACAAGGAGGCAAAATTACAAGAATTAGTACCATATCAAAAATCTTCAGTGTTCAATCTTTCACAAACTGTGTTAACTCCATCTGAAATCAGCATCCTGGAAAAGGGACTCACCTTTGTACCATCTAGGTTCACAGATTTTGTCAGACTGAAGCTTGAATTTATTGAGTTTTGCCGAAAAATCCGATTGATAACCTTCTTTGCGGACAAGGAGGATACTCCCCAAATTGAGACAACCGGTTTTAAGAAGAAATCGAGCTTCTGCCCTCCTGCATATAAAGTTCCCAAGGAGGTAACATATTTTGAAAAAACCATACTTTCAGCCCTGGCTGCGCAAGAAAAGAAAAGAAACGGATATACTAAGTCAAATTTGTCTCAGGAACAGAAATCGGCCTTGCAATCTATTAAACAAAACGAAAATATTATAGTGAAGCAAGCTGATAAAGGCGGGTCGATAGTAGTTTGGGGAACAGATGAATACATCCTGGAAGCGACTAAACAACTGTCAGATCCAAACTGTTACCGTAAAATCAATAAAGACCCTACCTTGGAACTACAGAAAGAATTAGGTCACATCCTAAAGAATGGACTGGAACAGGGTTTTCTTGGCAAAAACGAATTCAATTTCCTATCCAACAAACATCCACGGATTCCATTATTTTATGTACTCCCAAAGGTACATAAAAATGAAAAAAAAAAACCAGGACGACCCATAATCTCTGGATGCGATTCATTATTTGAACCAGTCTCAAAATTTATAGATTTCTTTTTGAAGCCTTTTACACTGACGGTCAGATCTTTTCTTTTGGATACCACGGATTTTTTTAAAAAATTGGACCAAATACCATTTAGTGAGAACCAAGACCTACTAGTAAGCATGGACATAGTCTCACTCTACACACAAATCCCCCAAGATCAGGCATTGGAGGTCCTAGAGATTTTCTTGAACAAACGGGATAAACCTTCAAAAATTCCAACAGAATTTATACTACAACTTGCCAAATTAGCCCTAACAAAGAACTACTTCAGATTTGGCGAAGACTTCTATTTTCAAATCAAGGGGGTCGCCATGGGCTGTCCTTTTGCCCCGGAATTGGCGATCCTCTATATGAGTCAATATGAAGAAATGTTTGTCTACCACAACAACCCATTCCTCCAATGGATAGGGGGATGGGTAAGATACATAGACGATATCTTTTTTACATGGTCAGGGACATCTGAACAGCTGAACGAATTCCATGTCTGGATCAATGACAGAACAACTGACATTAAATTCACACTACAAACCTCTAGGACCAGAATGTCATTTTTTTTTTTTTTTTTTTTTTTGAAAACCTTTATTTAGCACTGTTCATAATACAAATACGGGCCTACAACCATCCGGCTGGCCGCGACACTTGTGAAGCTTAATAGCAAATTGTACGTACACTCAGTAGCTCGCCACCACATGAAAGCATACAACATACGGTACAAGAAGTCCACGTGCACCAAGTGCCAGGAGATATTAAGGTTAATTTACAAATTTTTTATATAAGGAGATACAAAAGATAGAACGGATCAGTGCACAGCACATGTATTCAGGTAATAACTGGGCAACGTTCAACAGGAGAGACCACTAACAGTAACATCCCTATAGTGGCGGCACAAACGAGGATACCAGGATGATAAAACGGAACTAGGTGTGCCCCCCAACCGTCACCCTCCTACCAATAGCTCCACCCACCGACCCAAGAAACACAAGAGAAAGAAGAACAGAAAAAGAGAAAAAGAGGCACCATAGAAAATAAAAAACGAATCGAGAAAGACCCCCCACCCTACATGCATGCCGAGGCTATGGCCTACCCCCCCCCCTGGCAGTGTGTCTGTCGCCCCAAGGAAACCCGAAATATAGAAGCAAGTAGAGGAAGAAAGGAAGGGTAATAACTGATTATATAAAGAGATACAGAAACTAGAACGGATCAGTGAACAGCACCTGTATTCAGACAATAAAGGGGCTACGTCCACCAGGAGAGCCCACACACAAGAACATATCTAAAATGGCGGCACAAGTCTAAGATACCAGGATAATGAAACGAAACGAAGCGTGCCCCCTAACCGCCACCCTCCTACCAGCAGCTCCTTCCACTGACCCAAGAAAGCACAGAAGAAGAAGGATTAGAAGAGGAGAAAAAGAGGCCCATAGAAAATAAAAAACGAATCGAAGAAGACCCCCCACCCTGCACGCATGCCGAGGCTATGGCCCATCCCCCCCTAGCAGTGTGCCTGTCGCCCCAAAGGAAACCCCGAAATATAGGAGTAAGTAAAGAAAGGAAAGGGAAAAGGAATAAAAATCCAGAGATGCACGGAAGCACGTAGGGAGAGAGGGAAGGATACACTACCCTACTACCCCCAGGAAAAGGAAAAAGTGGGGAGGAGCCCACCCTACAACCGAACTCCCGGTCCCCCTCACCGTCGAGACCTCCCGCACCAACCACCTTACAATGACAAGAAACTGTGCCCCCAGTCAATCTGAAGTAATAACAACCAGTACCACAGTCCGGCGCAAACCCCCCACCCCCAGCAGGTAAGAGAAACAACTGGAGCAACCGACAGTAACGTGCAGCAAAATCAGGATAATAAAGAGTACTCAGCCAACAGTAAAAAGCATAAATCAGTCCAGGTCCTCGCCAGCCGGTCCCACCATGGCATCAACAAGTAGTCCCTCAGCCCTGACCAGACCGGCAGAAGTTCTCCAGGCCCGTCCACTGCTGCGAGGCGCCTGCAACCAGCACAAAGAGGCAAGATGGCCGCCTACTCTGAGGGAGAACGCTGAAGATTCCAATCGCCATAGTGACCAAAGCAGTACCCAAACAGACCCCGGGGGGTCCAATGGTAGGGGCAGCGAGTGACACAGGTAACGATGAAAAGGAGTCACCGGACCCCGGTGGATAGTACAGAGGCAGAGTTGTCTCATAGAAGGTAGAGGGTGCCTCTGTTACAGTTGCAACGTCGATGGACAGATCCAGTACATTGTATCCAAGAGAACGCCTCGCCGTCCTCTCCACAGTCGGCAACAACGTATCCTCTCCAAGTTGGAGCAGGGACGGCGGGGAAACCTCCAGCTGGGATCGCCCCTTGCCTGGGAGCGTGTCGGCAAATCTACAGACCAATGCCCGGGCCGTGCTTCGCATTTCAGCCCTCAAGTCCATGAGAGCAGTCAGGACGTCTCCACAAGTCGGGTCTCTCCGCTTCGGTAACCGGTCTGCGTCATCCCCCGGTTCAATCAATGCGGCCACTGGTCCCGGAGCGCATGGGCCCCCAAACCTTGCAGTCCCCGGCTCAGCCAACGCAGCGGCCCGGAGGATAGGCGCCATGTCCGTATCTGCAGCCCCAACGAACGGACAATGCGGGGACGAGAGCGGCCGTGGAGGAGGCAATAGCGGAGCCGCCGGGGGAACTCCGTGTGCGACTGGGAAGCAGCGCCGGATGGAAGTCCTCTACACGTCCCGTGGGGAACCGCCGTCCACCACGGTGAAGACGCTCCAAGATGGAGGACGCCCAGCTCACAACGGGGATGGCGGGGGAGCGATGACCGCGGGGGAGGCCTCCGTGTCCTCCACACCGCAAGCAGTGAAAGGGAGAGTCTGACCCAGGTGGAAGGGTCCGATTCCGGTCGTCCGAGCAGCGCTCTATGCCCCCAAGGTCCACAACGTTGCTCCAGCTCGCCACCCCACTCACGTCTCACAGCGTCCAGCGGCGGCCATCAGCGCTGGGTCCAGAGGGAGCGCCGGAGGTCAGAAAACTTCGAGTCTGCCACCGATTCCGCCGGTAAGGATACCGGAAGATAGCCAGTCGATTTTGCGCCACTATTCCACGCAGGTAGGTCGGTGCTGGACAGGATAACTGGTCAGGATGTCCAAGGGAAGCCAGACGGCTTGCGGAGCCGGGAGCTCAAGCGTCCGTCCCGTCCGCCATCTTGGCTCCTCCCCCCAGAATGTCATTTTTGGATGTAGAGGTCTATTGTGCGAATGGACAACTAGTGACTACTTTATTCAAGAAAGACACGGATCAGAACAAAGCTCTAGATTTCTCAAGCAACCATCCAAGGAGCCTCAAGCAAAATCTTCCAGTAGGACAGTTTCTGCGCATCCGCAGAAACTGTACCTTCAAAGACGAATTCATGGATCATGCCAACGTCCTAATAGATAAGCTCCTAGCCCGTGGCTATCCAGCCAAATTATTAAAACAAGCAATCAAACGAGCATGGTGGACGCCACGGGAAGAACTACTTGTGAGAAAGAAAAAACATCAACAAAAACGCGTGGTCTGTGTGTCAACATATTGTCCATCATCCAATATCCTTAAAAAGTTGATCCACCAGAACTGGCATCTACTAAAAGACCTGAACAACCAATTTACAGAATGCCCCTTGTTTGCATACAAAAAAGACAAGAGTATCGCCAATTACATCGTCCGAGCAGCGATACCGAAACAAAAGACAATGTCAGTACGGGACTATGTTAATCTTCCACCCATCATTGGTCACCGGAAATGTGGCACATGCATCTGCTGTGCGTCAACGATAGAAGGAAACCTGTTTCAACATTCAGGGATATCCTGGAAGCACGATCAATTTACGAATTGTAAATCAAAAAATGTGGTATATGGCATTTTGTGCCCCTGTGACAAGTTGTACATAGGAAAAACAACACAAGAAGCTCGACAAAGGATGTCCCAACATAAGTCTCGAATAAAGAAAAAAGTGATAACCGCCCCATTGGTCCAACACTGGCTCGATGAGCTACACGGAGAACAAGACCTGAAATGGACTATAATATCCAAAATTGACCATGACCCAAGAGGCGGAGATGTAGAGGCCAAACTACGTCAAAGAGAAGCCATGCTGATTCTGAAATTTAATACGACCACACAAGGCTTGAATGAAATGTCTGAACTATATAGTCTGTGAGTGCACCAACAATTGTCTGTTATCAATCAGCCTCGTGTAATCAAACCTCCTTTCATCAAATATGCACCCCCTGGCATCCGATCATTCAATCCGGTAACTTACTATACTGTCTGTGAGTGCACCAGCAATTGGTTGTCATCAATCAGCCTCGTGTAGCTAAACCTCCTTTTATCACTTATACACCTCCTGGCATCCGATCACACAATCCGGTAACTTGTCATTTCTTAATACATTGATTCAAACCCGGAATCTCGGCACCAGCGGACCATTCCAAAACTTCAATTCCCATGAATCAAACTGCACAAACTACAATTCCCATGAGGCATTGCGTATGAACCCGGAAACATCCCGGACTTAAAACAACACGACCCGGTTGAACCAGCATCGCGTTACCAGTCAACCGCGACCCAGCCTGGAGGAGGAAGACGCACAACCTCAGGTAACCAAACATCGCAGAGAGTTTAGATTAGCAGGTCCCGCATGCCGTTAAGCAACTACCCTTTGACGCATGCAGAGCGGTGCCGATCATGAACAACTAGGTACCGCCATTAATCTAAGCCAGTGTTTCTTTTGACCCGCCTAGGCAACGCCGCCTTCTGTTGTGCACTTAACAAGGAGTTCTGAACAGTATACTGAGAACCGCCGTTTGTGTTTGTTATCCCTAGATTGAGTCTCGAGGCCAGTACTCTGAAGAAAATCATACAAATAATGGACGGCCAGTCCGTTTGGATGCCTGCATAAAGTCTTGGATGGTAACACCTTCCAGTGAGTACCACAGACTCTAAACTCACCTTTAGTACGAGAGCATCTGATAGAGCATGTCTGAAATAGAATTATTTTGATTTTTTCAGCTCATCTCCCCGTTCAAGCCACAGTGATTACACTGACAGATAACATACTGAGTGCGTTTGGATGCTGAGTGAAAGTTGAGAGTCACTCTTCTGTTTTTCACTGACAGTGTTTTATTTATTTATTCCACAGATTGATTTTGTGTGGTCCTGAAGAGAATCCTATTAAATGCATTAGGATTCGAAACGCGTCGACCTATTAAGGTGTTTGTTGTTAGGTGGCACCACTGTTGTGGCCGGTTGGCCAGCATAGCGGCCAAACGTCTGATACAATTTGGAAAGTGTTAAGTTGGACTTAAAATTGATTGCTTCGCTTTTTTGGTGAATGTAAAACACTCTTTTTGGTTTGAACCCAACTGCTACTTGATTGTAAATAGGCTGAATTGTATATAGAAAAAAGGATAATTGTGTTTTCTCTTTGATAAACAGTTAAGAAAAACGCCACCAACTTCCACCGCCCCACTCCCATTAGATATGAATTAGTGTTTACTGTTGTCTAGTGTCCATGTTGTACGTTCATTGTCTAAGTGTTCTTCAAATATACTTGATTTATCATTTCCTGTGTCCACAATCCTGTTCCTCTTCCGTATTATGTACATTGTTGTAGATAGTTGACTAAAAAATGCTGCTAGAATAAAATACTGCTAAAATATAAAAATAAATGAGTAACTTTTGACCAAAAAAAGATTAACAAAAAATAATAAATTTTCATTAATTTGTTTTGACTGAAAGAGTGGTCATTCTTTGAAAGAGCAAACAGCAGCTCTTCAACAAAAAACTTCAAAATCATTGCACAGTACTGGCAATTTGTTTAGTTTGTTTCTAAGTTGGGCGCAGCCTTACTGTGCTACACGCCAGACCCGTTTTGTTTCTTCTGTGATGAATTCGGTTGCCACTTGCATGGGTGCTGGTCTAGAGTCCAAATACCTCGTAATGACTGCTAATGCTTCCTCTTGCGGGATGCAGGTATAGAGAGATACCACATCGCAAGTAGCCATCAATTGTGTCAATGGATCAAATGGTAAGTTTTCAACTAGATTGATGGTTTGTAGAGTGTCTCTCAAATAAGTTTGAGTGGCCTCTGCCAGAGGTTTTAAGAAAAAATCAATGTATCTTACGAGTGGTTCTAATATAGAGCCACAACCCGAGACAATCGGGCGTCCAGGTGGGTTGATCATGTCTTTATGAATTTTAGGCAGTGTATATATCGTAGCCAAACGTGGATGTTGTTGGTTGAGGTATTCAAATTCGTTTTTGGAGAGAAAACCATGATCCAATCCGAGTTGAGTTATTTCCAAAATCTCGCGTGCTATTGCCTGTGAGGGATCAGAACGTAGTTTCTGATAGCTGATTCCATCTGTTAGTTGTCGTTGGATTTCAGATTCATACTTCTTGACGTCCTGAATAACAATTGCACCGCCCTTATCAGCAGGTTTAATCACAACCTCTGTGTTCTTGGCCAGCGATTGGAGGGCATCTTTTTCAATTTTACTGTTGTTGTACCTAGTATAGGTATGATTGAGTAGTGTTGAATTTACATCTCTCCAAACAACTGCCTCATATGCCAAGATTTTGTTAGTCATGGTACAAGAGGGTGGGACGAAAGTGGATGGAATCATCAGACCCGTATGGGAATGATTTCTGTATGGTCCAGCGTTTCTGAAAAAGTATTTGAGCCTGACTTTCCTGAAAAATTTGAACAGTTCCGTGCGGACTGTAAAAGGGTCCGGTCTATTGGTGGGGACATATGATAGTCCTTTACTTAGTGCACGTAGTTCATGTTCATTCAGGGTATAGTGCGAGATGTTCACCACAGGATTTGTGGTAGATGTATCCCTTACCAACGATAGGTTTTGTTCCGTGTGGTTCTCTCTCCGTGCTGTTCTTGTTGAAAATGGACCTGTTTCGGAGCTTGGCCTCGTCCGGTATCCCAGTTGGTGTTGTTCTGGTTCTGTCCACGTGTTTGGCCGCTGTTGGAATAGGTCCCTCTGCCTCTCGGTGGACGCCATGGTGCGGGTTGTTGTCCTAAAAAAGGTACGTATTGTGGTGACTGATATCCGTAGTCTGGGTAGTTATACGGGCGACTGGTACCTGCAAATTCCTGTTCGCCTTCCGAACTATAGGAAGAGTCGGAGAAGGTGGTGTAGTTCCTTCTACCACGAAAGCTTCCTCGGCCTCTGTTGGTGAATCTTCCCTGTTGGTCTTGTTTATAATAGTCGTCTTGAAGGTAGGGGTAAGTTTTCTTTTTATCATATAGTCTAATATCTCTGGCAAGTTTCTCTAGTTTCCGATTTTGGGTGGTAAGATCAAAATCTTTTAAGGTGGCTTCCAAGTTGTTAAGGGTTTCTTTAGCACCTGCTAGGTTGGCATCCGCAGCAATCTCTGCTCTAAGTGACTTGATTTCACTAGTCAGTACTTGGATCTGTTGGGCAGCTGTTTCTTTCCCAAGCACCATCCAATGGCGAGAGCAGTTGTTCGATATATGGCTGAACCCTTCCCTGAATTTAGGAACCTCGACAAAGATGGCTGGTTCAATCTTTATCTGTAGGCCAATAGGAATAATGTTCTCTTTCAGATATTTCGTGAGTAGATGTCCGTGCCAGCGGGTACGGATCAATTTCTTTTCCAGTCGTTCTAGACGTTGAATTTTATCTTTTAGACTAGTCTATGGTGGGTACATCCGTTGTTAAAAAATTATGATCAGGATTCTCGAGAAGTTTATCAATATAATCTTCAGAATAGGACAATAGTTCACGTTCAACCATAATTGTGTGAATACCCTAGAGTGTAGAATTGAATTCTAAATGAGAAACCTCGCAGACAGCGTCTGCACGAAGTACAGTATCAAAGAGAAGGGTTGACCCAATAAAGTCACTGGGACCTAGGTATCTAGCGTTTAAGAGTAAAGGGGTCCCAGTGAGGGAGAAGAACGTATTATTTGGAAACAATTTGAATAAATCCAGTAAACAAAGAATACATCTATAATGTTTAATTCACATTATAGGAAAAAGGCAATGATAAGCAAATACACAAATTGTAGTTGTATTAGTGCCCCTGGGGGTAAGAGGGACGTAAAGTTGTGAGGGTAGGGTGGGAGGGCATTCGTGACAATAAAAACACGTATCTATCAAACATTAGTATAAATTCAATGTCAGATACACAGTGAGGCGATCATAAATCAACACAATAGTTCAAAATACACATGCCCCAATGTCCATACTATACAAGCATTGTGGGTAGGAGGAGGCTGTGTTTAAAGACAAGGAAGCGTGTCGACGTTTCGACCCTATTAGAGCAGGAATAGTTGGAATCCTTGCACGTGGGTCTTCATCAGGACGGGAGAGGGTTAGTGGGGCAGACAACCTAATATTAGAAAGATAATTAAATATCATTCTTGGCACTGATAAAATCTCAAGTATATTATGGGTAGACACATTATATTAACAGCATACCTGAATAAATCAGTGTTGGTGACTAGTAATCAGGAAAAAAGTCGATGACGGATATTCAATCCTGAGAAAAATCATTAATGTACCCATTAGAAATATAGTAGAGCGAATTACATCCTCTTAACTAAGGCTAGGAAAGGAAAATTGTAGTCAGACTTACTTGGTAAGTAAAGTCCGGTATCCCAGAGGGATGGGGCAGAAGATCCGAGCACTGGACGGGGAAGAACCACTCTACGTATCTGTACAAAGGGAACAATATTCAGAATGGGCCAACCAGAGAAGAATAACTCGGATTGAGAATTCAATGGTCGGCAGGGCTTACCGAGTTGCGTGGAGGTTCTTGCTATCCCCGGTGTTAAAAGGATTACGTCCGAATAAATCTGGATACGTATCCTAAAGCGGGGAGAGAATAGAGGGGCGCCATTAGTATTCGGTTGGCGTGGTGGAAGAACCATCATGGTGGTTATGTCGGGAGTTGGTTATAGAGAGGGCTTACCGGTCGAAGACGATTCGGCTTCTCTCTACGGAAACCTCGAGGAGAATGCCGAACTTCCTGATGCCGTCGTTGACATAGCAACAGGAGGTCACATGGGCAAAGGTAACGGAAGAAAGACTCAGAAAGTCGTCCGTTGCCAGGGAGATCAGAATAATTACTAAGGCCTGAGTCGTAGAAAAGAAGGACTCTCATCTCTCAATGATCGGCAGAATTAGGAGCCATGGAGTAGGTAACTTCATGGGAGGACAGTAACAATTGGACCTCGTGTCATGATAAATAGAGATTAAGTTTGAAACGGAATAAGTTTAAAACTAGATGGTAAAGCCGAACATGCGTGAATATACTGCGTACCTATCGCAAGATGGTAAAGGCAGTTATCATGGGCATGAAATAACCATTTGTGAAGCAATTACAATAAAATTGAGCAGTTGCACTGCGTACCTATCCCAAGATGGTAAAGGCAGTATTCATTACTACAGGACAAGAATTTTCATCTAATCATAATATACATTTGTATAGAAGTAGCTGTCAGCCAAGTATATCACAAAACAATCAGGTAATACTTAATCAAGAAATGTACTGCGTACCTGTCACATGATGGTAAAGGCAGTATCAGTCTATACCGAACATATACAAACTACCAAGGCTAAAGAGAGAATTGTCATATCTTCAATTTAGGAAGCTGGTTAACATCATTATGGTAGAGTGGCAAGCTGTGAGAAAGAGCTGTCCTGTTCATTTAAACCTGATTGGATGGAATCGAAAAAGAACATCCATTTAAGTTCCCTGATGTTCAGTATATTCGAGATATTACCTCCCCTAGGGCCTAAGGTAGCTTTCTCAATTACAACCCATTTCAGGCTCTCAGGTGGGTGTGCCATTGATCTAAAGTGGTCCACTAGCGGGGCACCTACCACTTCACACCTGATTCTGCTCATGTGTTGTAGGATACGTTGTTTGATCTTTTGTTGAGTTTGGCCAATATAGATAAGGTTGCACGGGCAGACAATGGCATATATCACGACTGAGGTGTTGCAATTAGTTAGTGATTTCAGTTGGATTTTATTCTGGTTGTGTTGGAATTCCTTGGTCTGTATGGAACTATTACAGTCTTTGCATTGGCCACATTTAAAATGGCCAGTAACCGGCTGGAGATTCCAAAGTGACCTGATGGTTGGGTCCTCCTTGGTAGGGAGGAGAGAGCGCACTACATAATCCTTAACACTTTTGGATTTTCTGAAGGCATGGAGAGGGTTGCCTGGGTGTTTAATATCGTCAGCAATCAGTTGCCAGTGGTAGTTAACAATTTTTTTGATTTGGTTACTCTTGGTAGAGAAAGTAGTAACGCATACAATGCGATCCACTTGGGTGGTGGTGGAGTCCTTAGTTTTCAGAAGTTCCTCCCGGGGATAGAACCAGACTCTTTTGCGGGCTTTAGTGACCAGTCTTTTAGGATAACCACGTGCTTTCAGACGGTCCGACAGGTCTTCCGATTGTTGGAAGTAGTGTTCCTTCGTGGAGCAATTTCTACGAACACGTAAGAACTGACCAAATGGAAGATTGTCTCTTAGGGCACGAGGGTGGTGACTATTATATTGAAGTAAGGAATTCCTCTTGGATGATTTTCTATAGAGTGTAGTTAGAAGTTGACCTTGCTGGTGGTAGATGGTGATATCCAGGAAATCTATACTTTGGTTGTCGGATTTGATGGTAAATTGTAAATGGGGTGATTGTTGGTTTAGCCAGATGTGGAACTCAGTGAGCGTGGTTGAGTCACCATTCCAGATTATTAAAATGTCATCTATGTAACGAACCCAAAGGTTTAGATGATCTCGAAATGGATTCAGGGTATTAAGTATGTTGTTATCTTCAAAGGCTGCCATATATAGAATGGCTACATCTGGGGCGAAAGGAGCCCCCATTGCCACCCCTTGGGTCTGTAGAAAGAATTCATTTTTGAATGTAAAAAAAGTTTTTGGTCATTGCAATCCGAAGTATAGCTGTGATGAATTCGGTTGGCACTTGCATGGGTGCTGGTCTAGAGTCCAAATACCTCGTAATGACTGCTAATGCTTCCTCTTGCGGGATGCAGGTATAGAGAGATACCACATCGCAAGTAGCCATCAATTGTGTCAATGGATCAAATGGTAAGTTTTCAACTAGATTGATGGTTTGTAGAGTGTCTCTCAAATAAGTTTGAGTGGCCTCTGCCAGAGGTTTTAAGAAAAAATCAATGTATCTTCCGAGTGGTTCTAATATAGAGCCACAACCCGAGACAATCAGGCGTCCAGGTGGGTTGATCATGTCTTTATGAATTTTAGGCAGTGTATATATCGTAGCCAAACGTGGATGTTGTTGGTTGAGGTATTCAAATTCGTTTTTGGAGAGAAAACCATGATCCAATCCGAGTTGAGTTATTTCCAAAATCTCGCGTGCTATTGCCTGTGAGGGATCAGAACGTAGTTTCTGATAGCTGATTCCATCTGTTAGTTGTCGTTGGATTTCAGATTCATACTTCTTGACGTCCTGAATAACAATTGCACCGCCCTTATCAGCAGGTTTAATCACAACCTCTGTGTTCTTGGCCAGCGATTGGAGGGCATCTTTTTCAATTTTACTGGTGTTGTACCTAGTATAGGTATGATTGAGTAGTGTTGAATTTACATCTCTCCAAACAACTGCCTCATACGCCAAGATTTTGTTAGTCATGGTACAAGAGGGTGGGACGAAAGTGGATGGAATCCTCAGACCCGTATGGGAAGGATTTCTGTATGGTCCAGCGTTTCTGAAAAAGTATTTGAGCCTGACTTTCCTGAAAAATTTGAACAGTCCCGTGCGGACTGTAAAAGGGTCCGGTCTATTGGTGGGGACATATGATAGTCCTTTACTTAGTGCACGTAGTTCATGTTCATTCAGGGTATAGTGCGAGATGTTCACCACAGGATTTGTGGTAGATGTATCCCTTACCAACGATAGGTTTTGTTCCGTGTGGTTCTCTCTCCGTGCTGTTCTTGTTGAAAATGGACCTGTTTCGGAGCTTGGCCTCGTCCGGTATCCCAGTTGGTGTTGTTCTGGTTCTGTCCACGTGTTTGGCCGCTGTTGGAATAGGTCCCTCTGCCTCTCGGTGGACGCCATGGTGCGGGTTGTTGTCCTAAAAAAGGTACGTATTGTGGTGACTGATATCCGTAGTCTGGGTAGTTATACGGGCGACTGGGACCTGCAAATTCCTGTTCGCCTTCCGAACTATAGGAAGAGTCGGAGAAGGTGGTGTAGTTCCTTCTACCACGAAAGCTTCCTCGGCCTCTGTTGGTGAATCTTCCCTGTTGGTCTTGTTTATAATAGTCGTCTTGAAGGTAGGGGTAAGTTTTCTTTTTATCATATAGTCTAATATCTCTGGCAAGTTTCTCTAGTTTCCGATTTTGGGTGGTAAGATCAAAATCTTTTAAGGTGGCTTCCAAGTTGTTAAGGGTTTCTTTAGCACCTGCTAGGTTGGCATCCGCAGCAATCTCTGCTCTAAGTGACTTGATTTCACTAGTCAGTACTTGGATCTGTTGGGCAGCTGTTTCTTTCCCAAGCACCATCCAATGGCGAGAGCAGTTGTTCGATATATGGCTGAACCCTTCCCTGAATTTAGGAACCTCGACAAAGATGGCTGGTTCAATCTTTATCTGTAGGCCAATAGGAATAATGTTCTCTTTCAGATATTTCGTGAGTAGATGTCCGTGCCAGCGGGTACGGATCAATTTCTTTTCCAGTCGTTCTAGACGTTGAATTTTATCTTTTAGACTAGTCTATGGTGGGTACATCCGTTGTTAAAAAATTATGATCAGGATTCTCGAGAAGTTTATCAATATAATCTTCAGAATAGGACAATAGTTCACGTTCAACCATAATTGTGTGAATACCCTAGAGTGTAGAATTGAATTCTAAATGAGAAACCTCGCAGACAGCGTCTGCACGAAGTACAGTATCAAAGAGAAGGGTTGACCCAATAAAGTCACTGGGACCTAGGTATCTAGCGTTTAAGAGTAAAGGGGTCCCAGTGAGGGAGAAGAACGTATTATTTGGAAACAATTTGAATAAATCCAGTAAACAAAGAATACATCTATAATGTTTAATTCACATTATAGGAAAAAGGCAATGATAAGCAAATACACAAATTGTAGTTGTATTAGTGCCCCTGGGGGTAAGAGGGACGTAAAGTTGTGAGGGTAGGGTGGGAGGGCATTCGTGACAATAAAAACACGTATCTATCAAACATTAGTATAAATTCAATGTCAGATACACAGTGAGGCGATCATAAATCAACACAATAGTTCAAAATACACATGCCCCAATGTCCATACTATACAAGCATTGTGGGTAGGAGGAGGCTGTGTTTAAAGACAAGGAAGCGTGTCGACGTTTCGACCCTATTAGAGCAGGAATAGTTGGAATCCTTGCACGTGGGTCTTCATCAGGACGGGAGAGGGTTAGTGGGGCAGACAACCTAATATTAGAAAGATAATTAAATATCATTCTTGGCACTGATAGAATCTCAAGTATATTATGGGTAGACACATTATATTAACAGCATACCTGAATAAATCAGTGTTGGTGACTAGTAATCAGGAAAAAAGTCGATGACGGATATTCAATCCTGAGAAAAATCATTAATGTACCCATTAGAAATATAGTAGAGCGAATTACATCCTCTTAACTAAGGCTAGGAAAGGAAAATTGTAGTCAGACTTACTTGGTAAGTAAAGTCCGGTATCCCAGAGGGATGGGGCAGAAGATCCGAGCACTGGACGGGGAAGAACCACTCTACGTATCTGTACAAAGGGAACAATATTCAGAATGGGCCAACCAGAGAAGAATAACTCGGATTGAGAATTCAATGGTCGGCAGGGCTTACCGAGTTGCGTGGAGGTTCTTGCTATCCCCGGTGTTAAAAGGATTACGTCCGAATAAATCTGGATACGTATCCTAAAGCGGGGAGAGAATAGAGGGGCGCCATTAGTATTCGGTTGGCGTGGTGGAAGAACCATCATGGTGGTTATGTCGGGAGTTGGTTATAGAGAGGGCTTACCGGTCGAAGACGATTCGGCTTCTCTCTACGGAAACCTCGAGGAGAATGCCGAACTTCCTGATGCCGTCGTTGACATAGCAACAGGAGGTCACATGGGCAAAGGTAACGGAAGAAAGACTCAGAAAGTCGTCCGTTGCCAGGGAGATCAGAATAATTACTAAGGCCTGAGTCGTAGAAAAGAAGGACTCTCATCTCTCAATGATCGGCAGAATTAGGAGCCATGGAGTAGGTAACTTCATGGGAGGACAGTAACAATTGGACCTCGTGTCATGATAAATAGAGATTAAGTTTGAAACGGAATAAGTTTAAAACTAGATGGTAAAGCCGAACATGCGTGAATATACTGCGTACCTATCGCAAGATGGTAAAGGCAGTTATCATGGGCATGAAATAACCATTTGTGAAGCAATTACAATAAAATTGAGCAGTTGCACTGCGTACCTATCCCAAGATGGTAAAGGCAGTATTCATTACTACAGGACAAGAATTTTCATCTAATCATAATATACATTTGTATAGAAGTAGCTGTCAGCCAAGTATATCACAAAACAATCAGGTAATACTTAATCAAGAAATGTACTGCGTACCTGTCACATGATGGTAAAGGCAGTATCAGTCTATACCGAACATATACAAACTACCAAGGCTAAAGAGAGAATTGTCATATCTTCAATTTAGGAAGCTGGTTAACATCATTATGGTAGAGTGGCAAGCTGTGAGAAAGAGCTGTCCTGTTCATTTAAACCTGATTGGATGGAATCGAAAAAGAACATCCATTTAAGTTCCCTGATGTTCAGTATATTCGAGATATTACCTCCCCTAGGGCCTAAGGTAGCTTTCTCAATTACAACCCATTTCAGGCTCTCAGGTGGGTGTGCCATTGATCTAAAGTGGTCCACTAGCGGGGCACCTACCACTTCACACCTGATTCTGCTCATGTGTTGTAGGATACGTTGTTTGATCTTTTGTTGAGTTTGGCCAATATAGATAAGGTTGCACGGGCAGACAATGGCATATATCACGACTGAGGTGTTGCAATTAGTTAGTGATTTCAGTTGGATTTTATTCTGGTTGTGTTGGAATTCCTTGGTCTGTATGGAACTATTACAGTCTTTGCATTGGCCACATTTAAAATGGCCAGTAACCGGCTGGAGATTCCAAAGTGACCTGATGGTTGGGTCCTCCTTGGTAGGGAGGAGAGAGCGCACTACATAATCCTTAACACTTTTGGATTTTCTGAAGGCATGGAGAGGGTTGCCTGGGTGTTTAATATCGTCAGCAATCAGTTGCCAGTGGTAGTTAACAATTTTTTTGATTTGGTTACTCTTGGTAGAGAAAGTAGTAACGCATACAATGCGATCCACTTGGGTGGTGGTGGAGTCCTTAGTTTTCAGAAGTTCCTCCCGGGGATAGAACCAGACTCTTTTGCGGGCTTTAGTGACCAGTCTTTTAGGATAACCACGTGCTTTCAGACGGTCCGACAGGTCTTCCGATTGTTGGAAGTAGTGTTCCTTCGTGGAGCAATTTCTACGAACACGTAAGAACTGACCAAATGGAAGATTGTCTCTTAGGGCACGAGGGTGGTGACTATTATATTGAAGTAAGGAATTCCTCTTGGATGATTTTCTATAGAGTGTAGTTAGAAGTTGACCTTGCTGGTGGTAGATGGTGATATCCAGGAAATCTATACTTTGGTTGTCGGATTTGATGGTAAATTGTAAATGGGGTGATTGTTGGTTTAGCCAGATGTGGAACTCAGTGAGCGTGGTTGAGTCACCATTCCAGATTATTAAAATGTCATCTATGTAACGAACCCAAAGGTTTAGATGATCTCGAAATGGATTCAGGGTATTAAGTATGTTGTTATCTTCAAAGGCTGCCATATATAGAATGGCTACATCTGGGGCGAAAGGAGCCCCCATTGCCACCCCTTGGGTCTGTAGAAAGAATTCATTTTTGAATGTAAAAAAAGTTTTTGGTCATTGCAATCCGAAGTATAGCTGTGATGAATTCGGTTGGCACTTGCATGGGTGCTGGTCTAGAGTCCAAATACCTCGTAATGACTGCTAATGCTTCCTCTTGCGGGATGCAGGTATAGAGAGATACCACATCGCAAGTAGCCATCAATTGTGTCAATGGATCAAATGGTAAGTTTTCAACTAGATTGATGGTTTGTAGAGTGTCTCTCAAATAAGTTTGAGTGGCCTCTGCCAGAGGTTTTAAGAAAAAATCAATGTATCTTCCGAGTGGTTCTAATATAGAGCCACAACCCGAGACAATCAGGCGTCCAGGTGGGTTGATCATGTCTTTATGAATTTTAGGCAGTGTATATATCGTAGCCAAACGTGGATGTTGTTGGTTGAGGTATTCAAATTCGTTTTTGGAGAGAAAACCATGATCCAATCCGAGTTGAGTTATTTCCAAAATCTCGCGTGCTATTGCCTGTGAGGGATCAGAACGTAGTTTCTGATAGCTGATTCCATCTGTTAGTTGTCGTTGGATTTCAGATTCATACTTCTTGACGTCCTGAATAACAATTGCACCGCCCTTATCAGCAGGTTTAATCACAACCTCTGTGTTCTTGGCCAGCGATTGGAGGGCATCTTTTTCAATTTTACTGGTGTTGTACCTAGTATAGGTATGATTGAGTAGTGTTGAATTTACATCTCTCCAAACAACTGCCTCATACGCCAAGATTTTGTTAGTCATGGTACAAGAGGGTGGGACGAAAGTGGATGGAATCCTCAGACCCGTATGGGAAGGATTTCTGTATGGTCCAGCGTTTCTGAAAAAGTATTTGAGCCTGACTTTCCTGAAAAATTTGAACAGTCCCGTGCGGACTGTAAAAGGGTCCGGTCTATTGGTGGGGACATATGATAGTCCTTTACTTAGTGCACGTAGTTCATGTTCATTCAGGGTATAGTGCGAGATGTTCACCACAGGATTTGTGGTAGATGTATCCCTTACCAACGATAGGTTTTGTTCCGTGTGGTTCTCTCTCCGTGCTGTTCTTGTTGAAAATGGACCTGTTTCGGAGCTTGGCCTCGTCCGGTATCCCAGTTGGTGTTGTTCTGGTTCTGTCCACGTGTTTGGCCGCTGTTGGAATAGGTCCCTCTGCCTCTCGGTGGACGCCATGGTGCGGGTTGTTGTCCTAAAAAAGGTACGTATTGTGGTGACTGATATCCGTAGTCTGGGTAGTTATACGGGCGACTGGGACCTGCAAATTCCTGTTCGCCTTCCGAACTATAGGAAGAGTCGGAGAAGGTGGTGTAGTTCCTTCTACCACGAAAGCTTCCTCGGCCTCTGTTGGTGAATCTTCCCTGTTGGTCTTGTTTATAATAGTCGTCTTGAAGGTAGGGGTAAGTTTTCTTTTTATCATATATTCTAATATCTCTGGCAAGTTTCTCTAGTTTCCGATTTTGGGTGGTAAGATCAAAATCTTTTAAGGTGGCTTCCAAGTTGTTAAGGGTTTCTTTAGCACCTGCTAGGTTGGCATCCGCAGCAATCTCTGCTCTAAGTGACTTGATTTCACTAGTCAGTACTTGGATCTGTTGGGCAGCTGTTTCTTTCCCAAGCACCATCCAATGGCGAGAGCAGTTGTTCGATATATGGCTGAACCCTTCCCTGAATTTAGGAACCTCGACAAAGATGGCTGGTTCAATCTTTATCTGTAGGCCAATAGGAATAATGTTCTCTTTCAGATATTTCGTGAGTAGATGTCCGTGCCAGCGGGTACGGATCAATTTCTTTTCCAGTCGTTCTAGACGTTGAATTTTATCTTTTAGACTAGTCTATGGTGGGTACATCCGTTGTTAAAAAATTATGATCAGGATTCTCGAGAAGTTTATCAATATAATCTTCAGAATAGGACAATAGTTCACGTTCAACCATAATTGTGTGAATACCCTAGAGTGTAGAATTGAATTCTAAATGAGAAACCTCGCAGACAGCGTCTGCACGAAGTACAGTATCAAAGAGAAGGGTTGACCCAATAAAGTCACTGGGACCTGGGTATCTAGCGTTTAAGAGTAAAGGGGTCCCAGTGAGGGAGAAGAACGTATTATTTGGAAACAATTTGAATAAATCCAGTAAACAAAGAATACATCTATAATGTTTAATTCACATTATAGGAAAAAGGCAATGATAAGCAAATACACAAATTGTAGTTGTATTAGTGCCCCTGGGGGTAAGAGGGACGTAAAGTTGTGAGCGTAGGGTGGGAGGGCATTCGTGACAATAAAAACACGTATCTATCAAACATTAGTATAAATTCAATGTCAGATACACAGTGAGGCGATCATAAATCAACACAATAGTTCAAAATACACATGCCCCAATGTCCATACTATACAAGCATTGTGGGTAGGAGGAGGCTGTGTTTAAAGACAAGGAAGCGTGTCGACGTTTCGACCCTATTAGAGCAGGAATAGTTGGAATCCTTGCACGTGGGTCTTCATCAAGACGGGAGAGGGTTAGTGGGGCAGACAACCTAATATTAGAAAGATAATTAAATATCATTCTTGGCACTGATAGAATCTCAAGTATATTATGGGTAGACACATTATATTAACAGCATACCTGAATAAATCAGTGTTGGTGACTAGTAATCAGGAAAAAAGTCGATGACGGATATTCAATCCTGAGAAAAATCATTAATGTACCCATTAGAAATATAGTAGAGCGAATTACATCCTCTTAACTAAGGCTAGGAAAGGAAAATTGTAGTCAGACTTACTTGGTAAGTAAAGTCCGGTATCCCAGAGGGATGGGGCAGAAGATCCGAGCACTGGACGGGGAAGAACCACTCTACGTATCTGTACAACTGCTCAATTTTATTGTAATTGCTTCACAAATGGTTATTTCATGCCCATGATAACTGCCTTTACCATCTTGCGATAGGTACGCAGTATATTCACGCATGTTCGGCTTTACCATCTAGTTTTAAACTTATTCCGTTTCAAACTTAATCTCTATTTATCATGACACGAGGTCCAATTGTTACTGTCCTCCCATGAAGTTACCTACTCCATGGCTCCTAATTCTGCCGATCATTGAGAGATGAGAGTCCTTCTTTTCTACGACTCAGGCCTTAGTAATTATTCTGATCTCCCTGCCAACGGACGACTTTCTGAGTCTTTCTTCCGTTACCTTTGCCCATGTGACCTCCTGTTGCTATGTCAACGACGGCATCATGAAGTTCGGCATTCTCCTCGAGGTTTCCGTAGAGAGAAGCCGAATCGTCTTCGACCGGTAAGCCCTCTCTATAACCAACTCCCGACATAACCACCATGATGGTTCTTCCACCCCGCCAACCGAATACTAATGGCGCCCCTCTATTCTCTCCCCACTTTAGGATACGTATCCAGATTTATTCGGACGTAATCCTTTTAACACCGGGGATAGCAAGAACCTCCACGCAACTCGGTAAGCCCCGCCGACCATTGAATTCTCAATCCGAGTTATTCTTCTCTGGTTGGCCCATTCTGAATATTGTTCCCTTTGTACAGATACGTAGAGTGGTTCTTCCCCGTCCAGTGCTCGGATCTTCTGCCCCATCCCTCTGGGATACCGGACTTTACTTACCAAGTAAGTCTGACTACAATTTTCCTTTCCTAGCCTTAGTTAAGAGGATGTAATTCGCTCTACTATATTTCTAATGGGTACATTAATGATTTTTCTCAGGATTCAATATCCGTCATCGACTTTTTTCCTGATTACTAGTCACCAACACTGATTTATTCAGGTATGCTGTTAATATAATGTGTCTACCCATAATATACTTGAGATTCTATCAGTGCCAAGAATGATATTTAATTATCTTTCTAATATTAGGTTGTCTGCCCCACTAACCCTCTCCCGTCCTGATGAAGACCCACGTGCAAGGATTCCAACTATTCCTGCTCTAATAGGGTCGAAACGTCGACACGCTTCCTTGTCTTCAAACACAGCCTCCTCCTACCCACAATGCTTGTATAGTATGGACATTGGGGCATGTGTATTTTGAACTATTGTGTTGATTTATGATCGCCTCACTGTGTATCTGACATTGAATTTATACTAATGTTTGATAGATACGTGTTTTTATTGTCACGAATGCCCTCCCACCCTACCCTCACAACTTCACGTCCCTCTTACCCCCAGGGGCACTAATACAACTACAATTTGTGTATTTGCTTATCATTGCCTTTTTCCTATAATGTGAATTAAACATTATAGATGTATTCTTTGTTAACTGGATTTATTCAAATTGTTTCCAAATAATACGTTCTTCTCCCTCACTGGGACCCCTTTACTCTTAAACGCTAGATACCCAGGTCCCAGTGACTTAATTGGGTCAACCCTTCTCTTTGATACTTTACCAGGAGTGCAGCGCTATCTCATTTTTAAATAATACCGCTTTTGTCATCTTAGTTACTTTTGTGTTATTAGCCCTTGTTTTTAATTATTACTATAGCGCCCACATACCTGATTGTAAATTGTGCCCCCACCGCTTCTAGAGCGGATTGCATCGTTTGTTCCACTTCCACTCGAGGCGCCTTGCCGCCATCTTGAGGGTGTTTGGATCCTTGATCGTGCCACTTGCATGAGCGCTCTAGTGCTCAGAGTGACATCAGGTGAGCCTCTACTTAAGGCAAGCACGTTGTGTTGCCCGACGCTTGGGAAAGGTGTACTTAGTTTTAGAACGCGCGTTAGCACTAGCGTCTTACCAGGAGTGCAGCGCTATCTCATTTTGAAATAATACCGCTTTTGTCATCTTAGTTACTTTTGTGTTATTAGCCCTTGTTTTTAATTATTACTATAGCGCCCACATACCTGCATTGTAAATTGTTCCTACCGCTTCTAGAGCGGATTGCATCGTTTGTTCCACTTCCACTCGAGGCGCCTTGCCGCCATCTTGAGGGTGTTTGGATCCTTGATCGTGCCACTTGCATGAGCGCTCTAGTGCTCAGAGTGACATCAGGTGAGCCTCTACTTAAGGCGAGCACCTTGTGTTGCCCGACGCTTGGGAAAGGTGTACTTAGTTTTAGAACTCGCGTTAGCACTAGCGTCTTACCAGGAGTGCAGCGCTATCTCATTTTTAAATAATACCGTTTTTGTCATCTTAGTTATTTTTGTGTTATTAGCCCTTGTTTTTAATTATTACTATAGCGCCCACATACCTGCATTGTAAATTGTGCCCCCACCGCTTCTAGAGCGGATTGCATCGTTTGTTCCACTTCCACTCGAGGCGCCTTGCCGCCATCTTGAGGGTGTTTGGATCCTTGATCGTGCCACTTGCATGAGCGCTCTAGTGCTCAGAGTGACATCAGGTGAGCCTCTACTTAAGGCGAGCACCTTGTGTTGCCCGACGCTTGGGAAAGGTGTACTTAGTTTTAGAACGCTCGTTAGCACTAGCGTCTTACCAGGAGTGCAGCGCTATCTCATTTTTAAATAATACCGCTTTTGTCATCTTAGTTACTTTTGTGTTATTAGCCCTTGTTTTTAATTATTACTATAGCGCCCACATACCTGCATTGTAAATTGTGCCCCCACCGCTTCTAGAGCGGATTGCATCGTTTGTTCCACTTCCACTCGAGGCGCCTTGCCGCCATCTTGAGGGTGTTTGGATCCTTGATCGTGCCACTTGCATGAGCGCTCTAGTGCTCAGAGTGACATCAGGTGAGCCTCTACTTAATGCTCAATCCTCCCGCGCAGCGGTGACGCGCAGCGGTAGCGCCTGACTCGCGCCTGATTGGAGCCAGAGTCTGCCCGTCTGCGCCCGTCCGCGCACGGGAGACGTGGGACGCGGCAGGATACTATTGTGCCGCAAGTATGATCTATCAGTACTCTAGTCAGGCTCTTCACTTGATCAGACGATGTCTGCCCTCTTGTTCGCACTCGGCTCAGCATCCCCTGTGCGGCCCCCATACTTGCCCTTGTGGATGGTGGGAACTATTGGCACCGACGATGGCCCCTAGCCAGGCACTGCCACATCGTAAGAAGGAACCTTCACCTCCTAGTGCCGTTAAACTCTGGCACCACAATGTCAGATCCCTGTCGAAACATCATCGAGATATTTATGAAATTATCTCTTTAGAAGGCCCTGATGTCTTCTTTATGATGGAGACCTGGCTAGGTGATGAGGATACGGCCATTATTAATCTGGCCCTCCCCCCGGGCTACGCAATCCATACATTAAACCGCAAGGGAAGAGGCGGAGGCATAGCCGTGGCCTTTAAAACTTGCTTCACTTGCACCTGCCGATGGACCTGGCTGGCACAGAGTGTGCCCATTTTTCCATCAGCATTAGTCAGCATCAAACACTATCAGGTCTTCTGATCTACCGCCCCCCAGGGAGTGACAGTGCTTTCAGAAAGGCCCTTCCTGAGCTGGTAAGCTCTCTCTCTCTGTTCTCCTCCAACATTACCATCATCGGCGATCTTAATATACACTTTGATGCCATGGAGACACCAGTGGTTAGAGGTCTGCTGGACGACCTTGAAGCAGTACAGCTACCCCAACTGGTCCGTCATCCGACCCATGAGGGAGGTCATATCCTCGATCCGGTCTTTACAAACCTCCAACTGGCCGAGGTCTCACCCCCTAGACTCATGGGATGGAGTGATCATTACCTCATTGAGCTTTTTGTCACAATGGTGACACAATCTACTGGGAAGCCCGATAAAACATCTTTCAGGTGGCCCTGGAAAAAACTCAAATTGGAGGATTTCCATCGTCTTTTGATCACTACACCTCTGGCTCATACAGATGACGTTGCAACTGGGTATACCATCTTTTGCGCTTGGATTGTTAAAGCCCTTGACGTATTAATCCCGGCCGGCTGGAGTAGGAATCGACATTCTCAGCCTAATCCCTGGTACTCGGAGGCACTCAGGTGTATTAAAGCTACCTGCCGAAAAGCCGAAAGAGCATGGAGGAAGAATTATGATAAAGACCTGAAAGCATGCTACCTGGCCAAGGTAAAGACATACCACAGAGCTGTCTGCCGGGCCCGAGCTGACTACTATGCATGGGAGTTCCAGGAGAGTTCTAACCCGTCCAAACTGGTTTTCAAAGTCTTGAAGGAGCTCACAGTGAACAGACTTCCTATTACGGAGATCTGTTTCCTTGCTCACTGCGAGTCATTAGCCAGCTTCTTTGTGGAAAAAGTAAATACCATCTATCGCTCTTTTCCCAAAGCTGACCCTGACAGTACGACCGTGACATTGCGTACTTCTCAGTGCTTGGCCTCTCTCCCTATACCATCGGAGCAGGAGTTCAATCTCCTAGCGGCCAAGGTCAAGTCTGGCTCACCGGATGACCCTTTGAGACCTGCCCAGTTTATGGACTCGGCGTCCTTTTGCCTTCCTCCTATCCGCCATCTGGTGGAGCAATCCCTTACCATCGGTTCAGTTCCACCTAGTTGGAAGGCTGCCTGCGTCATGCCCATCATAAAGAAACCTGGTTGGATCCGTTGAAGCCGGAGAGTTATCGACCTATCTCCCTCCTTCCCTGGGTGGCAAAGATCACAGAGGCCCATGTGAATAACATCTTAACTAACCATCTGGCTTCTGCACACCTATTGGATCCGACACAGAATGGTTTTAGACCTGGACATAGTACAGAGACGGCACTTTTATTCATGGTCGAAAATCTCCGCTCTGTACTAGATGCTGGTCAAACGGCGGCACTGGTCCTTTTGGACCTTAGTGCCGCCTTTGACACTGTATCTCACACCATTCTTATTCGAAGGCTTGGTGAGGCAGGCATTTCAGGCAGGGCGTTGGATTGGTTTCAATCGTTCCTTTCGGAACGATCCTTTCAGCTTGTAGTGCCACCGTTCAGATCCAAGCCACATGCCATCACCCAAGGAGTCCCGCAGGGCTCGGCGTTGAGCCCCACTCTCTTCAACCTCTACGTTCAACCTTTGGCGGAGGTTGCAAAGAGTTGGGGTCTCACTATGGTATCATACGCCGATGATGCCCTGTTGGCGGTGGCTCTTAACGGGGACTCTGACCAACTGGCATCGAACTTTGCGGATGGTTTGAGGGCTGTTGCTAGTTGGCTCACGGCCAACTGTTTACAACTCAACGCCCTCAAAACTGAGGTGATGGTGTTGGGGAAACATCCTGATCTGTGGGGTGCTAGCTGGTGGCCTAAGGAGCTGGGACCTCCCCTAAAACCTGTCTCCGAACTTAAAAATCTTGGCGTCTGGTTGGATTCCAAACTAACCTTCTTGTTTCAGACTAAGAAGGTGGCATCCATGTGCTTCGGCATTTTGCGAGGTTTGAGGCCTATCCTCAAATTTTTTGATGCCCCCACCCGCCAGATGGTGATTCAAGCTAGCGTACTATCGAGGCTCGATTACGCGAGCTCACTGTTCTTGGGCGCCAACCAGGCGGAAGTCCTGCGACTCCAACGGGTGCAGAATGCGGCAGCCAGGGCCCTGGTGGGCTTGCCGCGCTTCTGCTCAGCCCGTAGCACAATCTTCAATCTGCACTGGCTGCCAGTAATTAGACGCATAGTGTTTAAGGCCCTCTGCTTTGCGTTTAAAATTCTTAAATCTGACACCCCCATTATCCTCCAGCACCTTCTGACTTCATACACCCCTTCGCGCAGCCTTCGTTCTGCTGGCCAAAATTTGGCACTTGTTCCTCGATTCCAAAAATGTAGATTGGGTGGCCGATAGTTTACGGTCTTGGCCTCCAAACTGTGGAACGCACTTCCTGTCTACATTCGCTCTTTGGATGACCTTCTGGCCTTCAGGAAAGCTGTCAAAACTTATTTCTTTCCTCTGTCTTATTAATCACTCCCTATTTTTTTGTTTTGTTAGTTATGTTACCTTTTCCAAATACAGCGCCTGGACGCCCCTTTGCTGGGGCAGCTGTGCGCTCAAAAATCCACATAACATAACATAGATTCAGAGATTTTATGTAGTTTGGAAATGGCCTGGTAGACTGTCAGAGCGTTATCTGGGATGAAAACGCTGCAACTTGATTGGATCACTTTACATACCCCACCTCGGTCTGCAAGTATGACGTCTAATGCGACCCTGTTCTGAAGAGTCATAAGGCGATCCGACTGGAGCTCAGCAGTCAAATTACTAAGGGCACCGGCGGTTTCAACTTCAGTGGATTCAACCACCCTTGTAAATTGCCTTATGTTCCTCCTGTTTACCACAGGTCCCCAGAACGGCAGAAAACCCTTTACGAAATCTCCAAATTCTTGTCCTGCAGTGTCTTCTTTACTGATGACACCTCTAACTATCCTTGTCTTATGGTAATCTGCCGCGGCCGTGTAGGTGGGAGGCAACAGGAACGAAACAAAACATGTGCCCGAGAAGTCAGGGGGCAACCATGTATAGGCTCTATAATGGCAGATGAAATAGGTACCCTTAGCTGCTAGGAATGAAGGGGAAGTCCGGGATGCAAAAACATATGTTTCAGTGCAGACACTTTTCCCTAACTGAGCTCTGGGATTTTGTCATTACCTTGCAGACATAGGTGACCCTGATGGGGTACAATCCAAATCGGGGAGGATCTCTTTGCTCGCTGGTTCTCACTCAGAGTAACTCCATATCCTGTAATGTTCCATCTAGCGTAAGCTTGTAACTCATCTCTGGGAATCGTTCTATACGAGTCAATGTTTCTGCTCATATTTGTTATTCCCACTACCAATGCCTTGTTGCTCGAGTTACTTCTCATGGAACGCGGGGGATATGGTTCGATGGCATATATGAACATCGTCTGAAACGCCCACAAAGAACCATTGTAGCTAAATGGTAAGAACAAGTATGGGATGCCCTTATCTGTCGTATGCGGCATAAGACCACACACCCAACAATTAGTTGTGTTCACTACTAATTGGTGTTGGTGTAAAAGCTGAATG
This sequence comes from Lissotriton vulgaris, assembly GCF_964263255.1. NCBI lineage: Eukaryota > Metazoa > Chordata > Amphibia > Caudata > Salamandridae > Lissotriton > Lissotriton vulgaris. Next base: position 143,927 of record NW_028251642.1, on the reverse strand, counting down.
AAGGAGTTATTGATAAACTCTAATCTTCTAGTGGACTCATGTTCAGGCAGGGGGTGAAAAGAATGCGAGGGAACAGTAGAAGGAGGTACGGGCTGTGTAGTGGGTGCAAATGTCACTTGAAAAGTGAATAAAACATATCCTATTAAAAACGTCATTACACTAAGCAACATGAAAATACATAATATCAAAAATCGTTTCTTTGTCATCAATATACACATTCTGGCTTTAAAATCCATCTGTTTGGCAGGTCTCTCCATCTTGAAAAACTCCATCCTCTATAATTGCTGCCCGCGGTGGTAGGGTGTTCTATGCCGCGGAATGCTTCTGTCAGTCCAGGGCAACTCCCTTAGACTGACCAGAACTGTCGACCTAACGTCTTCAGCTGCACTCCAAAGACTTCGGCAACCACGACCCTAGCAGCAGAACCCGGACGGCGGTTCGAAAAACAAAAATAAGCAAGTTTCTCTGATGAGAGAGCTGCACTTTCAAAAATAGAAAAAAAAGAATTTATTTGTCCATAGTTCTCGGCCTCAGATTATAACGGCTTTTTCCAGGTACTGTCTGGTTCTGAAACAAGAGTTCAGGCTCTGTAGTGTTCAATCGATTTGACGGTGGCACAGCTTCTTGAAAAACATTGTCACTTTCTTGCTCAGAAATTGTTCCTTTTACACGTGCATCGCTAAAAGGCAGAAAACGAGGCACAGTCTCAGTTTCAGAGTCAGCAATACCCTCCTGGACCCACCGGTCGTACGGCAGAGGCAAAGGGACCCTCTTACAGTGTACGCCGTGGATCCAGTGCTTTTTCCCTTCGACTCGAACAGCTGCTCTTGTTGAGAGAAGGACGAGGTGGGGGCCGGTCCAACGGGGCTGTTCATTCTTTGTTCGCTGGAAGTTTTTGACCAGCACCCATGATCCAGGATCGATAGGATGTCCTGGAGCTTCAGAGACCTGAGGCAGAGTATCGTGAACCTGTTGGTGTAAAACACGCAATTTAGCCGTCAATTCATACAAATAATCAAGCAGTACAGGGTGTTCGATCTCACTGAATTTTGTTGGCCTTGGCACTCCCCATATGTTGGCCGGGCGGCCGAACACAATTTCATAGGGACTAAGTCCCACTCGCGAATGCACAGTCATTCTTCTTGACAGGAGTGCTAAGGGCAAAGCGTCAGGCCATTTAATACCAGAGCTTGCTTGAATCTTGGCCAATTTCAGTTTTAGTGTGCCATTGTAGCATTCTACTAGTCCAGCTGATTGGGGGTGATTTGCAGCATGGAATTTTTGTTGGATTCCTAGCCATTCACATACTTTCTTCATCACTCGACCCACAAATTCACTACCATTATCACTCCAGACCATTCTCGGCATTCCAAATCTAGGGAAGAATTCTTTGACAAGGGCTTTAGCTGTGGATAAGGCAGTATTGCCTTTCAGGGGATATGCTTCTACCCATCTGGATAAAATCTATCTGCAAAACCTCGAACGGATACGTTGGAGGCGCAAAATGACCAGCTGGAGTTGGGGTTCCCCTACCAGGATTGTATTTCAGACACACCATGCAATTCTTGACCATATTCTCTGCACACTTAGGAATTCCAGCATTTTGCCATACTGGAGCTAACAACTTACAAATTCCTTTCACAATGATATGAGACATTCCATGGGCCATTGTAACTACTGCAAGCACATACGCATCGGGTAGCAACCATCGCTGATGTTCTGACAATTCAACCCAAAAACCATTTGCATCCAATTTACCCTTACTTTCTCTCATTCATTCAACTCTTTCTCTGTAGCTTCAGCTTGAATGGACTTCACACACTCTATCGTATCTTCACACATTCCAACGTCACCAATCCATCTTGCAGGGCCTGCAACATACATTCGACTCATCACATTCCTTGCAGTTTCTTTCGCGACTTCATCCGCAAACGCATTTCCGTGACCAACATCATCAGTAACCTTTTTGTGCGCACTGCATTTCACAATCGCCACTTGTAACGGCAAGGTCAGTGACTCAAGAAGCTCATTCACCAACTGACCATGCTGTATCTTAGCTCCATGCGAAGTCAGGAACCCACGTTCTTTCCACAATCGTCCAAAACTGTGAGCCACACTGTAGCGCTTCAGGTTCGCCCCTGCTCAATGGGGTCGGTGTATGCGCTGCCAAATGCTCCTCAAACATACTTACGGACACAGGAACTTTAAGTAACGCAGGCTTTATTAACTTGAATGTCCTTTTCCTGTATATCGTCTTTCTGTAGTAGGGCAGGGGGCTTTCGGATTCCTCTGTCTGTCTATGTTGGCGCTTCTCCACACCGGTCTTCCCGGTGTCTTCTGGGACTGGTGGTCCGGGCCTCTTCCTACACGATGTCGTGAAGTCTCTCCGATCCGAAGGAAAGAAAGGATAGTACAGTTTTAGATGGGTGTGCTGCCAAAAGGCACAGGGAAGGGAGTGAGGGAACACACGTGCATGAAAATCAGCTAGAGTCCACAGTGCCGGGGTAGTGAACGGGAGGCGTCTATGGTGCCTCTATGGGGGTTTAGCCCACTTGAATCCCGCCCAACCTGGAAGCCTTGATCGTACCTCTGGTAGCCACACTTCCCACGAAGTGTGGCTGGGTGAAGCGCCTTCCGGTTGGCCTCCTGGCTTGTCGGGTTCTCCTCCTCCGGATCTTCCGATTCCACCGCCCCTCTCTCCGTCTCCTTCTCCGACCGTCGCCTCCTTCCTCCGCTGGTCTCTCTCCTCCTCTGGTCTCCACTCCGCCTCCTTCCTCCGATGGTCTCTCTCCTCCGCTGGTCTCCACTCCGCCTCCTGACTCCGCTCTGCTCCGCTCCACTTTCGTCTCCTCTCGTCTGCTCCCGCCTCTCCTCCGACTTCTTCTCTGATCTCCGCTCTGCTCCACACTCTTCGTCTTCACCTCCTCTCCTTCCGTCTCTCTCACCTCCGTCGCCTCCGGGTGTAGCACACACCTGTGTGCTTTCTGGGGCTGCCTTTACCTGTGGTACGGGGGCGTGCCAGTTGACGTAGTCCTGGTCCAGCTCCACCCAATTAAAGAAACAGGGCTCACCACTCTCTTCGGGCTCCTTGTCGCCGAGGACATCCGCGTTTCTCCAGGCCCCTGTGTGCTGGTTCGAAAGAGGTGAAACAGGTAAGCCTGGCGGATCCGGGTCCTCCCCGTTACACACACCAAATGCATACTGGCTGTCGGTATATATGGTCACTCTTATTCCTTTCGACAACACACACGCTCTCGTAAGTGCAATCAACTCCGCTGCTTGAGCTGAATTATGTGGAATACGTGCAGTTTCAACAATCGTACGCAAAGTCGTGACAGCATATGCCGTAGTCGTATCACTATTCGGAAGCTTGAAGCATGAACCATCCACCCGCAAAGTACCATCACACTCTGAAAGAGGAGTATCCCTAAGATCTATCCTCCCTTTCGTTTCTTCTTCTGTCCTGTGACAACAATCATGCTTTTCAACATCGCCTGTCTCTACTGAAATCGGCAATAACGTGGCTGGATTCAACGTATTGCACATCTTTATGTGCACATGACTCGCTAACAGTGTCAACTCGTAACCTGACAAACGAGCACTAGTTAAGTGCTGTGTCTTGGTCCTGTTTAACAAAGTGTCCACCGCATGTGGAACCATCACAATCAACATATTATTCATCACTAACCCAGCAGACTGTCGAATAGAAACGGCTGCTGCGGCTGTGGCTCTCAAGCAACTCGGCAACGCCTTAGCTACCGGATCCAAAGTCGACGAAAAATATGCACATGGACGTTGCTTGTCCCCAAAAGACTGTGTCAGCACTGGCAATGCACAACCTTCTTTCTCATGGACATACAGTGTAAAGGGCTTACTGTAGTCGGGGGTACCCAACACAGGAGCCGAACACAATGCATCACGCAATTCGGAAAAACTTTTCTGACAATCTTCAGACCACGGAATGGGATTCGGTGTATCTTTACAAGTTAATGCCACCAGAGGTTTGGCCAACAAGGAAAAATTCGGTATCCATTGTCTGCAATATGAGGTAATGCCCAAGAGAGCACGCACTTCTCTCTGTGTCCTTGGCACACTCAATTTTGCAATTGCCTGAATTCTTTCTGGGGTCAGTTTCCTTCCCTCCTTCGATAAGAGATGACCTAAGTAGGTCACTTCTTGTCGACAATATTGCAATTTTGAAAGAGACACTTTGTGATGCAAATCAGACAAATGACGCAACAACGACAAGGTGGCTTCTTTACAAATCTCCTCAGTATCTGCAGCGACTAGCAAATCGTCGACGTACTGAATAAGGGTAGCGCCATCAGGTAAAACAATCGTATCAAGCTGTGTCTTTAAAGCCTGACTGTATATTGATGGACTTTCACAGTAACCTTGAGGAGCGCCTTTGAAGCGGAAACTTCGGCCTCCTAAACTGAAACCAAAAATATCCCTGCTCTCCTCGGCAATCGGGATGCTGAAGAAAGCATTCTTCAAGTCAATCACCGAGAGCCAGGTGGCGGAAGCTGGAATCATAGTCAGTAGGGCAGTGATATCAGGGACAACTGGAAACTGTGGCACAACTATTTTATTTACCTCTCTAAGATCAATCACAAACCTGTAAACAGGTGGCTGGGAAGGGTCAGTACGCTTCAAAACAGGCAGAACAGGACTATTACAAATGTTGCCTCTTGTCTCTTCAATTACATCTTTTTCAATCAAATCATAAATGATCGCTAACAACACTTTTTCACCTTCACTAGAGATCTTGTATTGGGGAATGCGCGGCATTCTAACATTGGCTTTCAATGTCACAACATATGGCGGTATTTCTAAGAGACCCACATCATTAGGACCAGTAGCCCAAAGAATATCCGGAAGAGAAGACAATTCTGTCGGAAGTGTATCCTTTGACAAATACATTGGAGAAACCACTTTCTTACCCAGTGTAAGTTGTACTCCCGAAGGAGAACAATATAATGTTGCATACAATCTTTTCAACAGATCCAATCCTAACAAGTTCTCACCACAACCTGTTGTAAGAATAAGGGGTGCTTTGAATTCACAAGGTCCAACAGAAAGGGACATAGGACTAGAAATCCGGTTTCTAACTGGGGCGCCAGAAAAACCTACTGAAACATTCATTTCGCCAGACAAAGGTGCGCCAGGGAGTTTTGAGTGCATAATAGAACTCTTTGTAGCACCAGTATCCAACAGAAAAGACTCTGACACACCTGATGTAATCACCTCAACATAAGGTCCACTCTGATCTACTGGAACTGAAACAACTCCCTCTCTTTGTCTATGGCTGTCCTAGCAATCATTACCTTCCATATTCTCATCTTCTGCATAGTAGTCATCAGCATAGTACTGAGCTGTCCTACCAGATGCGTTATTCTGCTGATCAAAACTATTCATCGAATTCTGAGGCGGAAAGGAACGCGCGTTCTGGGGGAAATTTCCATGTCCCCAACCTCTAGGAGCTTGTTGAACACCTCGACCTCTTGCACCAGAAGCACTATTCGTACGCTGTAACAAAACCGGACAACTACTCCTAAAATGACCCTCTTCTTTGCAATACACACACTGATTGGGTCCATACGGTAAACGTTGTTGAGAAGACGCGTTTCTTTGCGAGTTTCTCGAATATTGCTGATTCTGCTGATAATCGCGTTGATTATTAGTACGGGCGGGTAAGCTTGCTGTAGAAGAACTTTAGTTTTTAATTCCTTAGTCTTCTTATCCGCTTTCTCTACCTCATCTTTGTGCCTATTTTCATAGTACTAGGCAGTAGCCAAAATTTGTGCTGACGTGGAAACAGCCCAAGCACTTTCAGAATCCTTCAATTTATTACACAATTCAGGAAGCAAATTATGTACAAATTTGTCAACAAACAATCTCTGACCACTCTCGGTAGCCATATCCTGACCACTATGATCTACAAAAGTTTCTTCAAACCTGGTGAAGAAGTCAGACACCGTTTCATCTTTCTTCTGCTTACACGCAGATAATTATCCCAATTCACACGCATCGCGGGCATTAAAGTCTTCATGTAATTAATGATCCTACCAGGAAGTTCTTCTACCAAGGGCTCGGGTTTAGCACCACTAACTTGTCTGCCATCAGCAGCAGCAATATTAACCCATGTATCACCTAACTCCTGATCATGATCCGTATGACGAATCTCTCCCCATAAAGGCTGTGGAACAACATTTCCAAACAACATGTCTATATCAGCTCAATTCATAATGCATGAGCCTGCAGTCTGTGATAATTCCTTGTAATACCATGCAGGGTTTTTACGGGGATCAGGCAATGTCTGTTTAAGGGCCAAGACTTCAGCTCACTTCCATGGAACATGTACCCACACTCGCTGAAAATGTGGCGGAATGGCTGGATTAACATTTGCGTCCCCTTCTCTCCAAACTGGGGGAACTTCGCTCATGGGATATTGTCTTGCCTTCTTCTTAACAGAAAAATCGGACTCAAACAACGACTGAGAAATACTCTCACTCCTAAACGACAACAATGTCGCAACTGCTTTCTTAACATCAGAACCTACAATTGTGCCTTTTGCAAACTCGAACCGTACACGATACAACTCAGACATATTGGATTCCAAATCGTTTTCCTCCAATTCCTCACAAAGAAAAGCACACATTTTCTCAAAAACGTATCTCTGTTTCGATGCTTCCCATTGATGGAAGACTCCATAACAGATTCTAGCTCATATCTTATCGGGTCTGTAGCCCATTTATGTGCCAAATGATCCAATATCTCCCGCTCTCTAGAATCGGGCAAATGACTACGCAACTGCTTGTGTGCTGAAACAGGGGTCATACTTGCTGCTCCAAAGAAAGGAGATAGAAGGTTAACAACAGTATCAGTCATTCTCTGTCGAACAGAAGGAGGAGTTGACGAAAGAACAGGAGGAATGGCAGATTATGAAGAAGCTAATGCAGGAGCAGTAGCAGAGGAAGTGGCAAGAACAGGTGTAAAAGTCGTAGCAGTTAAAGACGGAGCAGGTAGCAAAGTCGGCGGCCCTTGAGGGGGCTGCGCCACAGGAGTAGAAGCCAACTGAAGAGGAGCTGGCGGCTGTGGAAGAACCTGAGGCACAATAACCGGAGGTTGCACAACTAAAGGTTGTGGAGGTGCTGTAGCACTCTGCGCATAAGGGGGTGGCGAACTCAACAAGTGTGACATTAAAGGATCTTTTTCAAGTTCTTTTGCTGCATCTTGCTGAAGGGGCGGTGTAGGAGAGTAGGGTCTGCTATCCTATGGTCACCCCAATTTTTGCTTTTTGCTTCACTGGTTTTCGACTTACTGAGGCTGTGGGCCTGCTAATCAGACCCCCAGCCTGCTGTTCTCTCTCTCAATTCATAATACATGTGCTATAGGTACATACCACAATTGGAAATGGACTCCTTGTCAGCCCCTGTACCAGGCACCATAGGTGCTCAGGGCATAGGTGCCACCAAGGCCTACCAGGGGCTGCAGCATATCTTTTGCCACCCCTGGCTGGTTCTTAAATTGACACAACTGGCTGATCACTCAGCTGGGGCAAGTTGGTGTAATCACCCCTTGCTTAGATATAGTATACCTATATCTAAACCTATATCTGGACATATATAAACCTGTGAGTCACTCCTATGGAAGACCTTATCAATCCTGGAGGCAGAGTGCGTGGTTTAATGTGAGATGGAGCTCGAGCATGAGCTGAGCCTGTCTCCAGCTGTCGGGAACAACTCCCTAAGCTGGTTCCGGGATAATGCCAAACCATATACTATTGAGAGAGCGCAAAAACTGTGTTAGAAATTGTAGGGGTGCATCATATTCACTAGTAACCCGCACCCACATATATAGGGGTTTATAATCATGTTTGAGAATGATACAAAGCTATGAACTCATGTACCAGAATTTTACATAGCTGTAACGTAAAGTGCTTTTGAAATACTAATGTCATTGATGTATTCTAATGCATGTTTAGTAATTCACTATTGTATTCCTGTAACGACATAGAGGTGTTTAGTTAGAAAATGTATTCTTTATTTGCTATAATTATGTAGGCCTAATGAACGAAACTGTTTGCCAATGTTAGAGGGAGATATCTCGAAAACGTACGGAGGCCCAGGTGGGGATGGAGGATTGTGTAGGCCGAGCTAGGAATGTTTCTCTTAACATTAAATCATGAAACCGCCTTTTTCCTAGAAGGTTGCCTTAGAGAATTAATTGCAAGTAGCATGTTAATGTGAATCGATTTATGTGCGTTCCTTTGCAGGTGCAAGGTTAACCAAAGATAGTAGAGAAGGGCCCATTGTGTATGAGAGTTAGGATGGCAGTTCCAGACCTGGAGGAGTGGCTGTGGAATTTTAGGGAAGCAACTTCAAGAGGAGACGACTGTGGGACCCAAGGCCGTTTTCAACGAACAAGGAGGAAGACATCATAATGAAGCCACTTTGAAAACTAATACTTTGAGAGGGGCGCACCTTAGGGCGTGTCATCCGAATTGTGGGTTTCGTATTAGGGACAGCACCCCGGGAGGAGAGCAGAGCAGAGCAGAAGCGCACGAGGGCGAAGAAAGATGCTGGGTAGGCAGAGAGCTACTATGCGAGGTGAGTTTGATAGGCTAAGTCTGAACTAAGTGAGCAAACTTCTTCGGAAGTCACCACGCCTGACACCTTTGTTAGGAGAAAACCTGGTTGTAGGGATGTCATTTAGTATAGTGTAGGGACAGATTTATCTGGATGTATTTCTTCTTTTCTTCCATGCCTACCAAGACCCAAATCATAGCAATCCTTGCAAGCCTGGTGGTCTTGGAAATTATACTGGTGTTGTTTCTTAGTCGACTGAGACTTTTCCGTAGGATTATGTTTGTATTAGTACCCGTATATTTACTGAATCTCTTACTGAGGTGTTTATATACACAATTGCTTTTGGCTTTATAATAAATTTTCAAACTTGACTTTTTGTCAGTGGTTCTTTGGGGAAGGAGAGGGAGGTTGTTCGAATTGACGTGTTGAAAAAGATTACCTTCTACACTCTATGACAGGTAAAAAGGTCTAATCGACCTGTGACGGGATTCTAGAGTTCTGATTCTAATTCTAGATTGAAATTTCCCGCCTTTCCAGTTGGTAGCAGAGTAGGATGGTTTATCTTCTGGAGTGAAGGTAATCCAGATAGGCTAAGATTTCCCCAAGGCCCATAGTGATCTGAAGATGTGCTTCCATAGAGCAGCGGACGGAGGATGGCGATCCATGGAAGATGACGGAGAGTGACGGTGCGGCAGAAAGCAACAGGTCGTAAGAGTGTGAGTATGAAAAGGGTCATGCGTGTTAGATTGCGGTGTGTATCGTGTTGTTGAAATTGTATTGTCTAGCGGAGTTGAGTGCCTGTAGTGTGAGAGGAGAATAGGTTGTGAGCGCGCGCAACCGGTGAAAATCTTAAGCTCAAGGAGAGCTTAAGTGGTTCGGGTGTATCGAACACCTACAGTAATTGTCGACCATTGAAAGGGGATCATGAGGTACCATTGATCGCCCGCAGAACCGAGATAGGGGGAACGAGTGTGTGAATGCGTGGGTAATGGACGCTGGTCGCAAGTTACCGTGTGTATGAAACCTATCAGAAAGGCGATTGTTTGGTCATTAAGCGGACAGACATTTGCCAGTCGGTGGCAATTACAGTCAGACTGTGGACGTACAGTCAGAGAGGTGATTGCTTGGTCGGAAGTGATCATTTCAAATTGTATGATTGGGACGCATGCATGAACGAGAAACGAACAGAGAAAGGAGAGGAACTGCTGCGAAACAGAAGCGAGTGACGTCAGAAAGAGCCGCGCTGGGATAGGACGGATAGTGTGGAGCCGCGCTGGGATAGGGCGGTTAGCGAGAAGCGAGTGACGTCAGAAAGAGCCGCGCTGGGATAGGACGGTTAGAGTGAAGCCCCGTTGGGATTGGTGGATTGTCATTGTGAAGTGAACGAGCGTAGTAAACAAGGAATTGTTGTGGGTTTCATCATGAAGTGTCTAAAAGGATTGCGAAGTTGTTTTTCGGGAGAAAAGAAACTAGAACCTCGGGGTGGGGAAGAGGCTCCGCCCGAGGATACCCCAGCTCATTATATGTCTACGAATGTTGGGTTACATACTATATTGTGGCTTGAGAACTGGTGTAAGATGACTGAGGGGAATGAGGAACTGACGTTTCCTAAGTACGGGACATTCAGATTAGAAGTGTTGTACCAGCTAAAAGCGATTATGTCTTCTTTGCGACCTTTGCCTAGACCAACACAGTTTGAGGCATTGAATGCGTGGATCAGGGCAGCCCACGAGAAGAATAGGGACAGAAGACAGGAAAGAGTGAACAGATCAGTTAGGGCGGTGCAGGACGCGAGGTGGGACGCACTAGCCAAGAGATGGAGAGTACAGACCATAGAAGGGGATAGGTTGTACCCACTGTTGGTCAATGAGAAGGAAGCGCAGAAAAAGAGTACAGAAGACGATGACAGTGAAATGGAAGATAGTCTGATAGAGAGGCTGTTGTCGGACAGACCACCTCCGTATAATCCAGAAATAGAAGGGAGCTCACCACTACCAACAGAAAGGGGAACATCGACAGTGGACGGTGGAATCCTAAGAGAGAGTGACTTAGGTCCGGTAGGGAACAGGGCTAGCTCAGTGGAAGGTGAGGAGGTACCTCAACGGGCCCCGGAAGCAAGAGTAGTGGGAAGATTCACTGTACAGAAGGTACACTGTGAAGAAGGGGCCAATGCTCAGAGGCTACCAGATGCCCTTACGGTACCTGTTACCATAGGTCCGATAGTGTCAGTATACAATCCAGAACAAACACAAACCAAGAGTCTGCCACAGATGGACAGGGAAAGAAATACCAGCAAAGGTAGGAGTAATGTGGCAGACGAGTGGAATCAATGGTCCAGACCGATAGAAAGGAGCACTCCTTTGGCAGCATCGGCAGATTCCTCAAGGGAACAGGGGGACTTAAGAGGACCGATGGATCTGAGAGGACCACGGCCCCGGTCGATTAGAGAATTGAGGCCAGATTTGAGGACCTGGGAGACAGTCGCGGATACCCAGAGCGACAAGTCAAGAGAAGATTGAAGACAGTGGGGTTCGGAGAATAGGGAAGTATCCCGTTGCAGGTTTAATGGAAGTAGACAAGAAGGGGACCGTGGGAGTGAGGAAAATAGGGGTACGTCTACCCCTGGGACGGCAGAAAGACGACAAGAGTGGGATTGTGAAAGATGGGAGAGAGGAAGTGTTCCCCATAACACCCCGGAGGAAGACAGAAGGGTGAGTCAGGAATGTAAAGGGAAAGACCCTAGTGAAACCTCTAGTCATGGCACATTGAGAGCGGTGATAAAAGCAAGGAGAATAGATGTGTTGAGACTCAAATCAGAAGTAGAAGAGATCGTGGAAGGTACAATACCCGTGGAGAGAATAGAACTTTACGAACCAGATGAACTACTGTTCGTAGCGAAAGATGTTACTCGCCGAGCTAGGGCAGCTCACGAGAAACTAACGGAATTAGCGAACAAATATTCAGTGGATTTGACCAGGACTAAGGCGTTTCAGGGTGGCCATAGGTTGCAGTATACAGACCAAGATCTTGACGAGAAGAGAGTGATCGGATTAAAAACCCACATCAGAGAACTAGTAGTGGGAATCCGAATATGGGTCCAACTGGACAAATGGGAGGAAAAGTGGTAAAAAAAAAAGTGTTAGACGGAGCACTATAGAGACGTCTCCAGGAGCGGGGCTAATGCATGCAGAAGCATACCCCTTGAGAGAAGTCGCTCATGGAGGATATGTGCACGTACCCTGGAGTAGGGGAGATTTGGCTGCTTTCACGAATACATTCCCCAAGTTGAGAGAGAGCCCAGTAGAGTGGTACAAGCAGGTAGAGAGGTTTGTCAAAATTTCAAAGGTACTTTGGGTTGATCTGAATACACTGTTTGACATTGTGGTTCCGGGAGATCTGTGGGTAGCATGCAAGGTCAGTGTTGAGTGGCCCACAGAGGAGCCAGAAAGAGAGGCACTCACGAATGGACCTTCACCAAAAGTGATGATAAAGTATGAGCAAGTGATTACGTGGTTGAAAACCAAGGTGCCACCACAAGACATAGATTGGGTAAAAATAGACCGAACTAGACAAGAACCGAAAGAGACCGTTCATGAATACTATGAGAGGCTGTTACAGATATTTAAGCAGTGCAGTGGCCTGGATGTGATGGATCCAAAGGACATGGGACAGTTTGTATCCAAGTTTGTTTTGGGATTGAGGCCCGAGATCTGCCTAATGATACAGCAACATTTGATCTGTTGGCAGAACAAACCTCTAGACGAGATCCTGAGGTACGCAAGGTACTGCAGTGATGAGATAGATTCTAAGAATAAGAAGCTCAAAGATAAACTGATGCTAGTCCAAATGCAATCGGGAGGGCAGTGTCAGTCAGGAAATGGAACATTGGGGAGAAGATCGAGCAGCCAGAAAAGGGACAGTGAGGAGGGCCCAAGGCCAAGGGTAGATCTGGCGACTCTGAAAAAGTCAACAAGGTGCCATCAGTGTCACGAGATCGGGCACTGGAGGCGTGAGTGTCCCCACAACCCAGAGAATCAAGTACAGGAGGAGGAAGAGGAGAGTCAGGCTCCCCAAGCTCCGAGATCAACAGTAGTCAAGCTTAAGGTGGCAAAAGGGGGGACTTCCGCTCCTAGAGCTCCCGTTCCCCAGCCACCGAAGATCGGAGCAGGGAACAAGATATATCAGCGGATGCCTTTCCTGATAGACGGAGACGAATACTATGCCTTTAACCCAGTGACAGGAAGGTGTCTGGACGGGGAGGAGGAATGCACCTTAGGAGCAGCATTAGAGATAGATCAGAGAGGACCCTTTGTAGAAGCGGATGTAGCCGGACACCCCACTACCTTTCTGGTGGATACGGGTGCGACTCGTTCTACTGTACGGTCCACAGTGGTCCCTAACCTGCCTCTGTCAGGACAGACCATTCAAGTCGTGGGTGTAACAAATAGGAAAATGACGAATCCACTGACCGAGCCAGTCCCAGTAAGGATAGGAAACTTCAGGGACAACCATCAATTTGTGGTATGTGATTCTAGTCCTGTGTGTCTACTAGGAAGGGACTTATTGTGTAAACTAAACTGTACCATCTACTGTACACCCAAGGGAGTAGAGTTGCAGACAAATGACGATGATGCTACCTTTAAGGTTGGAAAGACACGTCTGTGCATAGAATTGTATCCTGCACTAACAGTGGAGGAACTCCCCTGGGACTTGAGGGAGACAGTCAGACAGGAGGTTTGGGATTTTACAGGAGAAGAGATTGGACTGATCAAAGGTGTAGAGCCAGTCAGGATACAAGTAAGTCATGATGCAGAATTTCCAAGAACACCCCAGTACAAGCTGACCCCAGAAACAATTGCGGGAATAAAACCCGTGATTGAATCCATTATTAAACAGGGGATCCTAAAAGAGATAATGGGCAGTCCGTGTAACTCTCCGATTATGGGCTTGCAGAAGCCTAGCGGGAAGTTCAGGATTGTGCAGGATTTACGAAAAGTGAACGACATCGTTGTTCCATGCTGTCCAGTGGTACCGAATCCATCAGTAATACTGTTTCAAATTCCAGCACAGGCTGAGTGGTTCACGGTGATTGACCTATGTCAGGCATTTTTCTCAATACCGTTACATGAGGAGAGCCAATTTCTTTTCGCTTTCAAGCTGGAAAGCCATGTATTAACATGGTGTCGTATCCCACAGGGGTATACAGAAAGTCCATCGATCTTTAATCAATTATTGAAGAGAAATCTTGAAAGCCTAGTACTGCCCCAGAACTCGGTTCTTGTACAGTACATAGACGACCTCCTTGTTGCGTCAGAGACAGAGGATGCCTGTAGAATAGACACCATTGCTTTGTTAAACCATCTGGCAGAAAATGGTCACAAGGTATCTCCCAACAAGCTACAATACTGTCTTCCAGAGGTACAGTATTTGGGACACAGAATAGAGAAGGGAATAAGGAAGGTGTCCCCAGACAGAATAGAGGCGATAATTAAAATGATGGTGCCTACCACACAAAGAGAGGTTAGAATGTTCCTGGGAATGGTTGGCTATTGTCGCCAGTGGATTGCTAATTTCTCACTGAAGGCGAAGCCCTTACAGAAACTGACACTCAAGGACGTGAGTGATCCGGTACCATGGGACACAGACTGCATGATAGCTTTCCTAGCGTTGAGAGAGGACTTATGTCGTGCTCCGGCCCTGGGAATGCCTGACTACACCAAATTGTTTTCATTGTTCTTCTGCGAGCGAGAAGGTTGCGCGTTAGCAGTTTTGACCCAAGATCACGGAGGAGTCCGTAGACCAGTTGCTTATTTCTCAGCTACTTTAGATCCAGTAGCCGCAGCGTTGCCCGGATGTCTCAAATCCGTTGCTGCAACAGGTGTCAGCATTGAGCGATGTGAGAGCATTGTGATGGGGCATCCATTGGTGGTACACGTTCCACATTCAGTAGAATTGTTAATGACAAGGACCAAAACGCAGCACCTGACTAACAACAGGCTCACACGTTACAAGCAGGTTATACTTGCTGCAGAGAATGTGACCCTAAAGAGGTGCTCAGTTTTGAACCCTGCTACATTGATGCCATTGCCAAATGTTTTAGATGATGATTGTGAAGACCATGACTGCCTCGAGGTGACTGAACTGTGCACCAAACCTAGACCAGACATTGTCGATGAGCCATTGGAAGGCCCTGATGAAATTCTCTTAGTGGATGGCTCATGTATAAGAGACAATGCTGAACAGCTAAGAGCGGCTTTTGCCGTTTGCACGATTCATGGAATAATCGAAGCTGCCTGTTTAGAAGGAGTACACTCCGCTCAGGTGGCTGAGATAGTTGCGTTGGCGCGTGCCTGTTTGGCAGCCAACAAAATTCGAGTCACCATATACACCGACAGCCGATATGGGTTTGGTGTGGTTCACGACTTCGGTCAGTTGTAGTCTCAAAGGGGTAATATGACATCATCAGGTTCCTCTATCAGGAATGGAGAATTTGTCAGGTTACTGTTGGAAGCTCTGCAGGGACCAGCAGAAATTGCAGTGGTGAAATGTACAGCACACAGTAAGGGTGCGGATTTTGTGTCCCTGGGAAACAGATATGCTGATGAGGTTGCACGTTATTGTGCCGAGCAAGCTTACTCATTCACCGACCAGGTTGTCGAGGGGATACATAGAGGGACAGAGCTAAACATGGTACTTGAAGTGGCAGATACTTGGGATGAATTGAGGAAAATGCAAGAGCAAGCATCAGATTTCGAGAAAAGAGTGTGGGTGACTTTTGGCTGTACAAAGGGAGATCTGGATTTGTGGATTTCGGCAGATGGGAAAGCTGTGTTGCCGAATGAACTGGTGAGCCCGATGGCTCGACAGATACATGGTTCTGTGCATTTGGGAAGAGATGCAATGATACGAGTGTTCAGGCAGACTTGGTATAATCCCAAGTTCAGAACGGCTGCAGAAGCGGTGTGTCAGAGGTGTGTTACGTGTCAACAGATGAATGTTGGAAAGAGGACACCAGTTACGCTAAGTCATGTGGGGAGGTCTGGAGGGCCTTTCAACAGAATGCAACTGGATTTCATTGAGATGCCAAAGTGTAACAGCCTTAGATATGTCTTGGTAATTGTATGTGTGTTCTCTAGATGGGTCGAGGCATATCCTACTCGTAGGTGCGATACACTCACAGTGGCCAAATTATTGTTGAGGGAGTTAGTGCCTAGGTTCGGGGTCCCGACCTCTTTGGAATCGGACAGAAGAACACATTTTAACAGTGAAGTTGTGAAGATGCTCTGTTCTGCACTGAACATTGATCAGAGATTGCATTGTAGTTATCGGCCAGAGGCTTCTGGCATAGTAGAGCAAATAAATGGAACACTCAAGGCACGAATGGCGAAAGTGTGTTCGTCCACGTCTCTGAAATGGCCAGATGCTTTACCGTTGGTGTTAATGAGTATGCGTAGTACACCAGAAAGGAGAACGGGACTCTCACCTCATGAGGTGTTGATGGGAAGAGCTATGAGGTTGCCATCGTCCCCTCAGCGGCCTTGCTGAATATCACAGATGATCTGATTCTTGATTACTGCAAAGGACTATCTGACGTCATCCATTCTGTGTCCCATCAGGTGCAGACGGCAGAAATACCGACTTCTAGAGACCTCTGTCACGACCTGTGTCCCGGAGATTGGGTTCTAGTACGGAAACACGTAAGGAAGAGTTGCCTGGACGTCCGCTGGCGAGGGCCGTTCCAAGTCATCTTGGTGACGAACACTGCTGTGAAGTGTGGTGGACTGCCAAATTGGATCCACGCTTCCCACACCCGAAGAGTCCCAGCGCCCCTGGAAGAAACAGCTCCTCTCGTTGAAGAAAATCCAGCTGTGGAGGAAGATCCACAAGAGGGGACAAGTCAAGCTGTGGGGGCATCTGAGGAGGCTGGTAACTCATCCGTCCGAGCTGGGGGAGATCACAACGGCAGTGACACTCAATCTGCCACTGAATGGGAAAGCTGCTGTGAAGGTGATCTCAACTCTGAAAGGGCTGAAGGCAGGGATGAGCAGGTTGTGCCGACGAGGAACAGAGGAGTGAAGGGCACCGAGGCAAGTTGGCCTGAAAGACGGAAAAGGCTGAATGTGAGGCTGACCTCTGAAAGAGATCTTGCACCTGTATCTGAAGAATCAGACCCAGAAGGAGAAAGCCAAGAGTCAGAGGAAAAGGGTCCGAGGAGATCAAGGAGGGTGAGAGTACCTTGCAGAAGATGCGCCACTCCGGAGTGGACCTACCCTTTGACAAATGCCAGGTGTACTGAGATCCGGGAGGGTGAGGTCGGTGCTGGTTACCGATACGGCTCCTAATTATAAGTTGGAAGTGATACTGTTGGTGCTTGGACTGGAAATCGAAGGTTTACTGACAATCACTGTTCCTAACCCCCCTCTCCTAAGCAAGATAAATGACTTGATCTTAAATAGATTGACTATTCCTACATTTGGTCCTGAAATACCTGCCTATGAATGAATAGTCCTTCACATGGAACTCTTGGATTACGTACTCTGTGCACTTGTGGAGAATCTGAATATTGATGCGCAGTAAAGACTTTGTAAATAGCTGTTAAAGTTACTTAGAGCCGAGTGGAAGAAGAAGAAATTTAGGGACATCCCTTTAGAGGACGGAGAAGGGTAGGGAAACCTGAATACGAAATGGACAACGAAAATTTGAAAGGGGATCTCTGTTTCTAGGTGTGGTTCGAGAAATTCATAAAGCCCAGCAAGAGACTTTGTATTGCCGAGACTTTGTGTTGCTGCTGGAATCGAATCACACTGTCTGAGACCATGGAGGCTGGGAACCCGACTCGTAGGGCAAAATGTATTATAGGTACACTATTAGGGTTAGTGATTTTCTTTATATTTGTAGTAGTTTTAGTTTCTTATTTAGCACCACAAGAGCAGGAAGTGGAGGTCAAGGGAACACCTACACCTACCACGCCTAGCCACAAAGAGGTAAACATAGGAGCCGAGAAAGCTTTGCTAGCTGAAGAAAGCCGTAGATTACATGCTGATTTGTCCAAAGGAAACTTTGGGAAGAATGCTTATGTTAACTGTTGTATGAGTATATTGATGCGATGGATGCAAAAGATTGTTATGTGTGTATGCAGTTGCCAGCTTCAGTAGACGAGGGTATTAGATACCATCACCTGCCATTAACGTATGGAATCTCATGTAGTTTGCTGCTTAGCATATTTTATGGGAGATCTCATTTTGAATATTTCTTTTCGAATTACGATGCTGTGTTACCAGAAGTCCCAAATTATAAGCATCTGAACAAGTGGGATTATTATAAATCAGAAGATAGACTTAGATACTTTTTCATTTCAACGAAAACCATAGATACCTCATATGCACACCGACACAACTTGACCTGCTCATTGACGGAGGTAGAGAAGAAGTTCGTAGAACAGGTTGAGGACAGATACCAAAAGCAGAAGCAGTTATAGACGTCGGGTCAGGGTAAGGTAGATTGGACGGATGAAGAGCTCGGACATAAGTCAAAGGGAAGTTATGGTCCGATAGCCTTAGATGTGGTACAGAAAGGGAAGTTGTGTTTGCATAGGCCAAAGACGTATTACGAAAATGTGTATGTGGGCGAGACAACTTGTGAACACACTTTCAAAATAGAATATTACACCAAGGACTTTCTGAAGAGTGTGGTGCAAGTGATCCCTACGGTGTATTTTGTTTGTGGAAGAAATGCGTACGTGAGGTTGCCGGATAAGTGGTATGGGACATGTTACCTGGCGATTATCTTTCCTAAAATATATCACACTGAGGATTTTGCTCAAGTAGAGGGTGGCAAGTTGACAAGAGTGATGAGAGGAGAAAGTGCCGGTGCAATAGTGGGAGATGTGTTTGGAGCTGCGATACCAATGCTGGGAGTGATCTTAAATGACGTAAAGATATGGAGATTAGCAACGGTGGTGGATAAATTATCGATGAGTACGGCAAAATCACTGGTGTTGATTCATGGTGAGATGTTGTCAATACGGGCGATGGTTTTACAAAACCGCTTTGCCTTAGACGTCCTATTAGCAAAAGAGGGCGGAGTCTGTAAACTTTTGAAGGTCCAGGAATGTTGCACGTATATTCCAGACCACAACATTACTGCAATCCACTATGAGATTAACGATTTGACACAAGAAAATACATGGGAAAAGGTTGGCAAGGGATTTGGAAGTGTTGGAAGTTGGTTTGCAAACCTGGGAAGAAGCTTTCTTGAATACATATTGGAGCCCCTCATCATTATAGTGGCCTGTGTGATTGGAATATGGGGTTTGTTGAGATTGTACAAATGCTATAGGTCCAATAGGTTGGCTAGATCAGTGAGGGTACAGGCACAGAGAATGGAGGAGTTGCAGGACAATCAATACCGAAGCTTAAGAGCTTTAGAAATGCTCAGGTGAGGAAATGTTGCAACAAGTGCTGTTTAGATCGGTTCCTATCCCAAGGAATGTGGGTTGGTGGTGATGACACAGGTCATCAAAGGGGGGACTGAGAGAGCGCAAAAACTGTGTTAGAAATTGTAGGGGTGCATCATATTCACAAGTAACCCGCACCCACATATATAGGGGTTTATAATTATGTTTGAGAATGATACAAAGCTATGAACTCATGTACCAGAATTTTACATAGCTGTAACGTAAAGTGCTTTTGAAATACTAATGTCATGTTAACTTAGAAATGTATTTGTGAAGTAATGCTAATTCAAGTAAAGGATGCTTAAATAGGCATTGATGTATTCTAATGCATGTTTAGTACTTCACTAATGTATTCATGTAACGACATAGAGGTGTTTAGTTAGAAAATGTATTCTTTACTTGCTATAATTATGTAGGCCTAATGAACGAAACTGTTTGCCAATGTTAGAGGGAGATATCTCGAAAACGTACGGAGGCCCAGGTGGGTATAGAGGATTGTGTAGGCCGAGCTAGGAATGTTTCTCTTAACATTAAATCATGAAACCGCCTTTTTCCTAGAAGGTTGCCTTAGAGAATTAATTGCATGTAGCATGTTAATGTGAATCGATTTATGTGCGTTCCTTTGCAGGTGCAAGGTTAACCAAAGATAGTAGAGAAGGGCCCATTGTGTATGAGAGTTAGGATGGTAGTTCCAGACCTGGAGGAGTGGCTGTGGAATTTTAGGGAAGCAACTTCAAGAGGAGACGACTGTGGGACCCAAGGCCGTTTTCAACGAACAAGGAGGAAGACATCATAATGAGGCCACTTTGAAAACTAATACTTTGAGATGGGCGTCCCTTAGGGCGTGTCATCCGAATTGTGGGTTTCGTATTAGGGACAGCACCCCGGGAGGAGAGCAGAGCAGAGCAGAAGCGCACGAGGGCGAAGAAAGATGCTGGGTAGGCAGAGAGCTACTATGCGAGATGAGTTTGATAGGCTAAGTCTGAACTAAGTGAGTGAACTTCTTCGGAAGTCACCACGCCTGACACCTTTGTTAGGAGAAAACCTGGTTGTAGGGATGTCATTTAGTATAGTGTAGGGACAGATTTATCTGGATGTATTTCTTCTTTTCTTCCATGCCTACCAAGACCCAAATCATAGCAATCCTTGCAAGCCTGGTGGTCTTGGAAATTATACTGGTGTTGTTTCTTAGTCGACTGAGACTTTTCCGTAGGATTATGTTTGTATTAGTACCCGTATATTTACTGAATCTCTTACTGAGGTGTTTATATACACAATTGCTTTTGGCTTTATAAAAAATTTTCAAACTTGACTTTTTGTCAGTAGTTCTTTGGGGAAGGAGATGGAGGTAGTTCAAATTGACGTGTTGAAAAAGATTACCTTCTACCCTCTATGACAGGTAAAAAGGTCTAATCGACCTGTGACGGGATTCTAGAGTTCTGATTCTAATTCTAGATTGAAATTTCCCGCCTTTCCACTATTAAGTGCCTTATAATCCTCACCGTTATATAGCAACTTTGGTTTGGCTTTATCAAAACATGTCGTGTAAGGTGTCATACGAATTGGAATGCTACCCCCTCGCCAGTTCTGGCGACGGGGGTAGCATTCCACACCTCTAGAGGGAGAAGACATGTTACTTTACTGAAACGCGGTTGATTTCTAACAGAGCCTTAGATCCACAAAATGGATGCCTCTGCCACAGACACGGGTCTGACCTCCTGCTGCTGACCGAAACTCAGCAGAGGAGGCCTGGACAAAGGGTTTCCTGTCGGAGGGCGGTGTTACACCACCCCAGACAGGAGATAGTGGATTGTAGCAGGGAGGTTTGAAAGAAACCAGACACTGCCTGGGGAGCACAAGGCTGCCCCTTGCATAATCCGGCCAAACCGGTTCTGGGGCACACCAGCCCCAGTCCCAGTGCGGCCTGGATCAAAGGAAAGGGGTGTATCCACCCCCTTCCTGTGTCCCACCCATAGGAGGGGACCTAGCAGGTAATCCAGCCCACCAGATTCGAATAAGAGTGGGAGCCATGCCAATGCAACTTAGATTATCCTGATGAAACATAAGAAAGGAAACTCTGGACCCTTCGACATCCTACTCAACGTAGAAGACTGAAGAATCTTCCTTGTGGTCAAGGAGTGACCACCCTGTGCAAACAGGCACCATCCAGCACCTCAACATCTGCTTTGTTGCAGTTCCCGCCGGAACTCGAGCGACAGAGATCGACGAGATCAAGCTTGCCTGCCTTCCCACAGCCCGATCCACAGTCCCTGCAGAGCTGAGACTTGTGGAGGCGACCGGAAGCGTGGGGCACGCCATCTTGAAAAGACCACGAGACGCTGACCGTGCAGCCCACGAGTGACCCTCGAAGCTGTACACCGGGGTTTGAGAAGCCCCAACCCTGAGCTACTCTTGCACCGAAGCTCACCCCTCCACACTCGACGAGTGCTGCGTGGGGCCCTTCTGCTTGTGTTGGCTTGACGCGTTGGCCCGGTCACTTGCCAGCTGGCTTGTGGCCCCTGTGCCAACGAAAACCTAAAACCAACTTGTGATTCTGGTTGCTCCAGATCTACACCAGCTCCCCTGAAAAGGAGCACCCGCTCCCCTGAAAAGGAGCACCCGCTCTGACCCTCCTGGTCCGAGTGAGAAGCAATCTCCCAGTCCTGCGTGGATTGCTTTTGCCAAGTGTTGTTTGCTCCAATCTTGAAGCCGACTGCGCCGACGGCGAGAGCCTGCGTGAGACAGATCATGACCACTCCTGGACATCGCAGATGCCCCAGAGCCCACGTGGCAGCAGAGAGAAGCTCCTCGACAACCACCTGATTGTGCCCGACATTGCCTGGTTCCATCCTAGTTCCACCCTGGTCACTGCTGAGTGACCCAGACTCTGTCCCCTCTGCTTTCAGGTACTTTTCTACTCTGATCCACCCTTGGATCACACCGGACACTTCTCTTTCACATCGCCTGCAGCATCTCCAGCTTCAAGCACCAAGAACCTGCATGACGAAACCCGACGCCACTTCGACCCTATGCACCCGCTTCCTGTGGGTGAGGTAACATTGCAACGCCGGTGTTCCCACACTGGTACACACCTCTAGTGTCTGTGTCTAAAGTTTTGTCCTTCTAGGTTCAGCTCAAGTATCCTAAAACTCTACTTGTGTAACTTTCACGCACCATTGACATTGCATTGGTGCAAGCCGCACTTTAAGTGCTGCACCCGAATCCCGCGGGCTTTTCCCGACTTCAGCATTGCTAGTCCCGACTGCTCCCAGTGATTCCCTAGGCCCTAGGCCTAACCACTGTTCAATTGGTATCTCTTATACCACTTTCTTAATATATGGTTTGAGTGGACACCCGCCCTCATCCATAATTGTGCAACTTTGTATGTTATACTGTGCTTTTGATTTAACTCTTGTGCCCCTTTGTTCATAAAGAGTACTGGGGATTATTTTAGAAATAAACACATATATTATTATAATATTTACTTGTGTGGTGTCCTTTCATTTGATATTACAGGATTGTATTTGGTAAAACAGCTGGCTTAACACGACCTCTTAAGTTAAGCCTTTAGGCTGCTTAGTCCATGCTACCCCTAGGATAGCTTGTCTAATAAGGTTGACTTACAACCAGACACCATAAGGGATTGTTTGGACTGATACAAGCTGGTTCCATAATTGGAAACATCATATATCATGCCAACTTCTCACATTGGTGCGCAGCGGTGCAGATTTGAGCTAGCTGTTGTTTTACCATTGCAATCTTTTTATCAAATTGAAAGATCACATCAACTACCTTAGGTACATATAAATCAAAAGCTTAGCATATGAAGTTCTACTGAACTTAGTAGTTGTAGATTAAAGGGATTAGCACACCCTGACTACAACTCACTAGCAAGGTACAGTAGGAAAACACTTTGTGTAGGTAAGTGCACCACTTACACCTCACTAGCAGTCATGTCTGACGCAGGAGGAGCTTCAGGCTCTGCCCCTGTGACAGTTGACCTTACCAAGGCAACTTCCAGCTATGACAAACTTAGCCACAAAGACTTGAGTGCCTTGTGCATTGCAAGGGGGCTAAAAAGGGGCAGAAACCCCAGCATTCCTTCCCTGATAGCCATCCTGGAAAAGGATGACTTAGATAAGGCCAGCGCAGCTCCCTTAGATTCAGGAGATGGAGTGAACTCCCCTGAGAATGAGACTACTCCAGAAGAGGAAGAAGAAGAGGAGGAAGAGGGCTCAGAGATAGAGGAGCCTGAGAATCAGGATCAGAGGGTGACCCAGGTACATGTTGGCAGGCTTAACCAGGCCAACTTGGACCTACATGGGAGTGGAGAGGGCCAGCACCTCCCCAGATCCCATAACCTAATTCTCCCAGGCAACAGAAGGGTGAGATCTCCATCAGGGGACTCTCATGTTTCTAGTGTCTCAAGAGAATCTCAAAGGGGAATGACTTCCACCCAGAGGAAAGAGCATAGGGCCAGGATGAGGGCTGTCCAACTCCAGATAGAGAGGGAAGAGATAGCCTTGGCTCAAGCTAAACTTGCTTTAGCAAGAGAAAGAAAATTGTGTGGATTAGATTCCACTGGTGGCAGCAATATTCCTAAAGAGAAAGACAGGAGCTATGACAATAGAAACCTGACAAAAATTGTGCCCCCCGACAAGGAAGGGGATGACATCCACAAATGGATGACTGCACTTGAGAGAGCCTGCATGGGACAGCAGGTTCCTCAGGATCAGTGGGCTGCAATTTTATGGTACTCCTTTTCTGAGGAAGGGAGGGATAGGCTCCTTACAGTTAGACCTGAGGATGCCAAAAACTACTCTGTCCTGAAGAGTGCTCTTATTGAAGGGTTTGGCCTAACCACTGAGCAATACAGGTTGTTGTTCAGAGACACCCAAAAAGCACAGACTCAAGACTGGACTGATTTTGTTGATTGTGCCACTAAGGCTTTGGAGGGTTGGCTGCAGGGAAGTAAAGTCTCAGACTATACAGGATTGTACAATCTTATAATGAGAGAGCAGATCCTTAATAACTGTCAGAACCAGCTGTTGCATCAATACCTTATTGAGTCTGATCTGACCTCTCCCCAAGAATTGGGAAAGAAGGCAGACAAATGGGTCAGAACTAGGATTAAGCAGAAACCCCAGAACCATGGTGACCAGAAGAAAACAGACCAGAAGGGTGGGAATCAGAAAGATAAAGAAAAGGACCAGAAGTCTTCAGGCCCCCAAACTAGTAATAAGGAGGGTGGTTCCCAAAATGGAAACAAGAAAAAGAAGAATGATGGCCCAAAGAAACCTTGGTGTAATACCTGCAAATCAGTTTCACACTGGGGCAGTGAATGCACCAAGAAAAATCCAGTTCCTACCACTGCAGCTCCTAAAGCACCTGCACCCCCTAGTACAGTCAGCAGTGGTAGTGCACAACCTAAGGGGATAGTAGGGTTAACCTTGGGTACTGAGGTGAAATCTGGCCTAGTCAGAGTCCCCACTCAGGCAGTTCTCGTATATGATGTGGACTTATCTTTGACCACTGCAGTGAGTCCCAGTAACCTGGGCAAATATAGGCGGACGCCTTTAATCAATGAGAAACTGGCTCAGGCCTACAGGGACACTTGTGCCAGTGTCACAATGGTGACACCTGACTTTGTGGACCCTGGTCAGATTGTACTAGGTGAGAGTTACCTAGTGACCAATGCAAGCAACTCCACTACTTCACATAGTGTGGCTGTTGTGAACTTCTCCTGGGGAGGGGTAAATGGCCTAAAGAAAGTTGTGGTAAGTGCAGACCTCCCAGTAGACTGTTAGGCAATGATCTTGAAAGCTCGGTTTGGTCAGAAGTGGAGTACAGGACTCATGCAGAAATGCTAGGGATTTCAGCTCATGTCCTTGCAGTGACAAGGTCTCAGGCTAAGAAGTGCCTTTCTGAACCAGTGGTGGATCTTGAAACATTAGACCAACCACAACCCAAGAGAAGGAGCAAACGGGTTAAGGCTGTGCCTTCCCACTTGCCCCAGGTTGAGGATCAGCCTTCACAGGAAGCTGATTCTGCAGTCCAAGAGGAGACTGTCTCAGAGGAACTTGAGCCTGACCAGGTTGAGTTTCTGGGGACAGGGGGACCCTCAAGGGCAGACCTGGGGCAGGCCCAATTAGATTACCTGTTAGACCTGACATCATTGGCTTGAGTCTCTCCTCCATTTTTTCTGTTTGCCTCTACTGTGTTACGATGTTTTGCTGGTATATGCTTTGGGCGCCGTGTCACTGCTGATCAGTGCCATAGCGCAAGTGCTCCCTCTGTTAAAATGATGTATCTATTGTATCCATGTTTGGCTTATTTGGTTTACTGTCAGTCCCTAGTCTAGTGCACCAGGAGTGCCAGGGCTTGTAAATACAAATGCCGCTCGTGGGCTTGCAGCACGTGTTGTGCCACCCACAGGAGCGGCCTTGTAAACGAATGTCTACGGGTCGGTCATTGCGAGACCCACGTGCAGTCCTGCACTGTCACGTCGGCTGCGCAGGTATACCTACCTGCCAGCCCCTCCAACCTTCCCTTAGCTTCATGTTAGTCACCCCTATGGTAGGCCCGTGGGCAGGGTGCATTGTAAGTGTAAGGTAGGACAAGCCTGACCAAGTTGGCATGTCCTGATAGTGAAGTGCCGCCATCTTAGGGCTTCACTATTGCGAGGTAGCCTGCTCTCCGTTGGATAGAATGGGCCGCCGGGATTATTAACGCTATAATCCTAGCTGGCTCGGGGAGCATGGTGCAATGTCGAGTTTGGTATCCCTGAACTCGGGGTTTAATTACGCACCCGTTGGTGTGGATGGTTTTTGGACTCTGGGTTCGAAAATAGCACTTTTAGAAAGTGTCTATTTTCTTGTC
Organism: Lissotriton vulgaris; assembly: GCF_964263255.1. Lineage (NCBI taxonomy): Eukaryota > Metazoa > Chordata > Amphibia > Caudata > Salamandridae > Lissotriton > Lissotriton vulgaris. The sequence goes on along the minus strand of NW_028251642.1, from coordinate 118,001 downwards.
TAACCATATCTGGTCTCTGCTGGTCTTGCGTGTATGTGACAGGAGCTGTGGTTCTGAAAATTCCGGACCCTGCCATAATGGTGTACCAAGGCCTAAACACTTGTGCAGAAAATATCATCATACCACGACGAATTTGGTATCAATAGACCGGTAATGATCAGGACATTATGCCTGTGTATTTTCATCACAATACAATGATGCATGCAGGAGTTATTGGCAAATTCATTCTGAGCCCACAGGCTCTAGGTTGTGAACAAGCGTCCATTTTAGTTGTTGCCCTTTACATAGGCATATACATGAGCCAATGATTCTTAAAGGACACGTATTCCTTAGCTTGAGTTCTTCCTGACTCCCATTTGACCTGAACAGGCTGAATCTGCCTACGTGATGTTGGCCTCACCAAACCAGTCCATGCCCTCTAGTCAATCTATATTAAAGATCTGAGCAACTTGTTGTGTACATTGGCCTGAGCAAGATTAGAAGGCCGAATACAGTAGCCATGCCTGTTTATGACCCACAAGCATCCCTTATCCTACATTTCTATCTTCCACACCTGGCTCTGTTTCTCTGCTTCTGGGCTTTTACAATGGGGAGGTGACTGTTTATATGATGGGGAGGAAACCAGTTCTATGGTGAGCTCCTCCGGCCTGCACAGGAAAATATGTGAAGTTTGACATATGTTCATGATGGAAGATGGGTTGGTCAGTTTGGGCAAGTAGAATGGAATTCATAATTATAGCCTGCTTTGTTATGGTACCATGGGAGCGACCTACAATGATGTGTTCGTCAGCAAGAATGTGAGCCTAGGGGCAAACTTTTTGTATAAAAAGCCTGCCTGAGAAAGCTCAGGCAGGCTCCCTCTTTCAATTGTAAAACTACGGTTGGACGACGAAGCCTCATAATTAATTATAATAAAGATGTCTTTTAATTTTACAGATTGGCTGTCAATTCCTATGCTGCTTTATTATGCAAACTGCTGGATAGATCCCTGGTGGGGAGAGTGAGTCATTTAATACTTTTCTTCAGTTGGCTGCCCAACTCGGGGCCTTATCATGGAGTGGTTATCTGCAGGAGTGTTTTGTCAAAGGATGGAAAAACTACTGGAGGCAGGACAGAATTCTACCAAAAAGAGGTACTCTGGGCACAGGGTTTTCTGGGGGATTATCTGTCTCTGTGGCACAGTACGTTTTTTTGATTTTTCTGACTTAAAGCTCTCCTAAAGATGTCACTCCTGACTAAGGAACCCATTTTTTTTGCTGTAAGTATTTTTTAACAGACTGTTAGTGCAGTGGGGAATTGACAGTTATAATCTGGATAAATATTTGTGTATATGCAAATTGCAATTTGTATAGGCAGTTGAAGAGATATTTTCTCCATCTGTTTTAGTTGAAGAATAAAAATGGGTCGCTCCCAGTCCTTGGTTATTTATTGGTCGCAGAAATGTGACGCAGTCCTTGGTTATTTATTGGTCGCAGAAATGTGACGTTTTGGTTTGGGTACCGGTACATTTGGTTCAGTTGGTAGGCCTTTTGGTTGCTGTGGTTCAGATTATCGTTGGATAATCTTCCTCAGTATTGGTTCCTTGGTTTTATTTGAACACTGCAGTATTCAAAAACCGTGGGTCACGTACATTTGCGTGTATATCGTTGGAGATAGCCCCATGAAGTTTGAAACCCGACTAGTGAGCGCAGATGCCTGGTCGCGGTATTTTGTTTGGTATTAGTATTGACTAGGTTGCAACAAAGGATTCCCGGTTGGAGGATTCGCGTCTGATACCTCCAGTTGGAACTCCAATTTATGAGCTGTTGAAGAATTAAAAAAACAAGAAAAATAGGAACTAAAACGTTTTTGTTGTAAATATGGTTTACAACTAGTTTTGGCAGGTTATTTTTTAAGACAGTCTGTAGGCTGTTCCTTGTCCCTGTCCTAAGTGTTGACCTATGGGTTAAAATGTGTGTTTAAATGTCTATGTTGTTTGTGGGTTTTGTTGTAAATTGCGACTGCGCGATTTACAAGAAATGTTTAGAGCGCGCTGCTTTGTGTGTCCTGAGTGTTTGACCCCCCTTCTGTTTTGTGTCTGGAATGAGCTCAATGTATGTATGTGTATGGGTCACGTTCAATAGATGTAAATAAGGCTCCAAAGAAAAAAATGAAAAAACGAAATTGCCTGTTCTTTAGACGCACAGTGTTGGATGTTCACAGCCAAGTCTTTTCAGCTGCAGTATATCTAATCATTCAGCCAGCACCTCTCTAGTTAAACACGGGTGGTGGAATTTTGCAAACAGTCCTTTTTAAATAAATGTGGCGCAATCATCTCACGCATTCCCAGTTAGGCAGCTGCGCCTAGGCTTGTGTGTTAATATGTATCTAAATAATAGGCAAGGGATGTAGTGAGCATTTTATATGTAGAACAGTCACAAATAGCAATAATTAGGCTTCATTAGAATTTTTTTATTAATTATGAAAAATAATTATTAAAAACAAAGTGCTACAAAAATCGTTTTTTAATATTTGTGAAGCTTAACACTCATGCTATGACCCCCTAGCATTAAAATGTTTGATTTAAGTTACGTTGTACCACGAAAATGACAAAACACTTCTGTGCGCAATTTCCCTTACCCTAGGCGCAAACAAGCTCATTTTTATAAGGTATAAATAATTATTTTCAAATGTATGACTCCTAAATTTGGTATTAGACATTCTAGTAATACCCATTATGAAAAAAAATTGTAAAATATTTATTTCTTAGTATCCAGAATACAAAAGTCGATTTTCACATGAATAGACTGTTTTGAATGGTTTCAGGGCCTTTTTTTAAAGCGTCTCTTTAGTAAATGCATACATTTAGACCTTAATATATATGTTTGCAGGTTGTGCCTTCTTATGATTCAGCAAGTCAATGTGTCATAGAATTACAAGAAAAATAAGAGAGAAATTATTGTTTTAAATATAGTGAAATATTGCAGGTTATGTGGAAGTGGTTAAACCTACTGGCCTTGTCAGCTTCAGTTACCAGGAGCAGGGGACTGGCAGAACCTGTATAACGTGTTTCCAGCAGTAGCGGCCGGCCGAGATGTTATCTTGTAAGGCTGTCTTGTTGACATTTGTGACCTTTTAATTAGGGCCTTGCCTGTGGAATGCAGCATGACATGGTTAAGCATGCATCAGCTGCCTCTTTGTATTTAAATCCCTGCCCATGCCACGGTCCTGACCTGAGGTCACTTGAATAGCCTGACTTGCTCTGATAAATTTAATTCCTGATCATGTTCATAATTTAAAAGTGTCTTCTTGTTACAAATTTGACATTAGCTGGGATGGGGTTTTTGTTTTTTTGAACTAAAATGAGCAGAGGATGCAAGGCATATGTACAGCAATGATGATTGCATTTTAGCCAAAGAATAAATAATAGCTCCAGCATGTTCCCACAAAACGCTTGTTGTTTGGTAAATTATGTCACCAACACATTCATTTTCAATTAGATATGTGCTGACACAGCATTGCATCCCGCTAATAATAATAAAAGGAACACCACACGTGGTTTGCATAGCTCCCAGTTGCTTTCAAAATGCTGCACACAAGCGCTTTATATGAGATGTAGTTGATTGTATATGATTTAAATCTGTAACCTTCATTCATTGCAGGCTGGCTTGTTCTCATTTGCCGCATTCACATTACATCTGCGTTAAAAGCGCACATCTGAGATAATAAACAAATAGGAAAGGTATTACTCATGCAAAATTGTAGCACCTGCACTTCATGTCTTACAAATTAAGCACTGTGTAAAATGAAGGAACATGATTTAAAAAGGGCAAATGCAAAAGTGATTTCTTTGAGAAGACAAATATCAAACATTCTGCTAAATGATCTGTAGAACTGGTATATGTGTGTCTCCATGCTAGGAACGAATTTTTTTAAGTTAAGTTTATTTGACAAAATGAAAAACGAAGTGTTACATTGAGTTTTAGATAGGCAATAAATAGAAGCCCTTCCCCAAAGTTCTGCAACTTAAAGGCCTTAGGCCTGAGTGAGAATGCGCGTTTTTGCAAGGTACATGGAAAATAGGTTACAGGTAAGTAATGAAAAGTTTTTGTATGTCACGTTGTGCCATGTTTTGTAGTCTGATAAAAAGGGTTAAAATTGATGTTGTATTATAAGAAATGTGTGTGTTGTGTATCTTTTCTGCTTCTTCCTACAGATAATTCATGGATTAATTTACAAGACACGTGAGTTGGCTGGTTGAAGAGAAATGTTTTTTTTTGCGTAATTTGTTTAAGAAAAAATGTGTGTGGTTATGTTTCATTTGTACATTTGGTCCACTGAAACGCGTTATTTGACACAGCGACATTATAGTTGACTGCAGGGTATCAATTACCTGATGCCCTGCTGTCAAAAGAAGGGCATGTGCCATGGTATTATGCATGACCGTTTATTCATATATGCTGTTTGTTTGTCTGGGCTGTTTTTCCTTGTGCTTGATATACAGCAAGTATATCTTATGGCTTGAGAAAATTGGATGAATATTGTATTAAGATAAATTTCACAGATATGGACCTCATACTGTGAGCAGTAAGGCAGCAGTTTTTCCAGTGTATGCCTAATTTGGCTGTAATGATTTTTTTAAGAAAACTAAAATGATATACTGGATTAAAGTATGCCATCCGCTGTTAGTCACTTAACTGCCCTTTTTCCTTAAGGACAGGCAGCTCTGCATTTATGTATCCTTGATTGGGCCTAAGGATGGAATTATAGATCCGTGACTAAAGGTGGCCTAATTTTGATATCGCATTTTTTATCACATTTTTTGATTCCTGAATAAGCCTATGGATTCATTTTTTTTCGCTGAAGAGACAACTGAACATTAGTTAGAATTATCGTGTAGGGTATAGATTGTCAGCGGTAGAGTTAAAATTCTGTAACATTGGTCTTTTCATGTATCCCCGTGCTCTTCGTGCTGTGTCACATGCCTTAGGCCACCCAAGCAAACTCTTGTCCTTCCTATAGATTTTTCTTTTTGCTTTTTCCCTGACCAATGAAGAGGTCTGGATGAGTCAGTGTGGGATGAGTGGGACATTACGTTGAGAGTAGGGGGAGAGTAGTTGTTGATAGCCTGCCTTGCCTGATACAATGCTGGCTCCACCTCCTGCCGAGCGACTGATGGCTCTGTACCTGCCATGGACGATCCTAGCCCCACCTCCTGCCAGGAGGGCGATAGCTCTGCTCCTGCCAGTGTCAATGCTGGCTCCACCTCCTGCGGGGCGTCTGAGGACCCGGCCCGGCTCAATGAAAATGCCAGGTGCTACTGCCTAGCTCCACCCACCACAGACCCAGGATGTTGGGAAATCCCCGGCATAGACAAAGGGATCAAAGACGAAAAGGGGTATAAGAGGAGGACCCCTGAACTAGGAAATCAGATCACTTCTGACAAGGAACCCTGTAACCAAGGACAAGAAGCCTGCTGATCTAAAGGACTGCTTACCCCTTCTGCCAGTGTGCTGTTGTTGGGGGAATCCTGCAGCGCTTCTTTATTTTTGCCAAGGAACCAGGAGAGAGGAACTGTGTGTGTACTCTCACGCTTGCTAAGAAAATCTCCAAGGACTGGAAGAGTGCCAGTCTCCTGCTGAAGTCACAGGGCTAAAGGACTTCACCTGCTACAAAGTGCTATCTGCTGGAAGTGTGAATCCAGCATCTCTGAAAGAACCAGCAACCACGACGATCGGACGCTGGGCCCAACCGACGCCAGCAGCAACGCCAGTGAGTAGGAGTACGGCTCTAACTCCAGAGGACCTCGTGTCTGATCGCATCAACCGTGTGCCCCTTCGACGCCGTGAGCGCTGCTCACTCTGTGCAACTGCATCATCGACAACGCCTGCTGTGGCCTGATCGACACCGAAGACGCGACGCCGGAGTGCTCGATGCCGCTGATCATCGTGTGCGTCCTTTTCCTAAGGTACTGTGTTGTTGGGGGTCCGTGTGACTCCAGGCCCGACGTAGCGCTCCTCGCGGTCGACGCTGAACCTGTGGATTATCTCTGCCCAGCGTTGTGTAGCTCCCGTGGGAGTTACCCTGTTGCTAAAGAACTGTGTTTCCAAGAAGAAGATTTGCGTGATATAAAAGACTATTGTGTTAAAGAAGAAACTACATTTGAACTATCCTTTTTCCTTCCCGAACGTATTTATTCCGATTGTGTACAGTTTTGCCGTTATTTTGGTCTTGTGCTAAGCCTTATATAAAAATACTTATTTTTATAATACTACAGTGTTGTGTCCATTTGTAGTGTATTCACTGTATTACTGTATGTGGTCATAATTGCTTAACACACAGCCTCTGAGATAAGCCTGTTCTGCTCTGCCAAGCTACCAAGGGGGTGAGCAGGGGTTATCGAAGGGTGTGATCCCCTTGCCCTGACTAGAAAAGGAGTGTCCCTATTTGTCAGAAGTGTATACCTCTGCCAACTAGAGACAGCCGGTTCTAACATTGGATGCAGCGGTGAGGATTTGGACCTTGCATTTATGACCCATGTACAGTGATTAGTGTGCGCTACATAGTGAAAGCAGACCATAACGCAGTCACAATCTGATACGGAAGGATCCTATTTTTGTTCTCCGCTTTCCTGAAACTTGATTTTCTGAACACTGCCAGTTTAACCATGAGTGACAACTGAGTCACTGCCCCTGCTATCGTTGTTGTGGAGGAGTTCGAGAGGAGTAAGCTAAAGAAATACAAGAAAGATGAGCTGAAACACTTTTGCAACCAGTTTGAAGTTCCTACCACCGGCCTCTCGAGAAAAGATGATTTTTATAAAGCATTGCAGGCCTGGTGGGAGTCCAGAAATCCCTCTGATGTGGTGGTGGTACCCACAGAGGAAGGGGATGAGGAGGTGCCAGTGAATGGACCTGTGCCCTCTCCCGGAAGCAGTGTTTCCTCTAAAGGTCTTTCCCCTGAAGAAAGAGAAGAAAGGGCGAAAGAGCGAGCTTACAACATGGAGATGGCAAGGCTAAAGATAAATGGGCAGTTGGAGTTAGAAAATGCAAGAGGTAGAAGGGAAGCTGATTTAGAGATCAAAAAGTTGGAGTTTGAACGAGAGAAGTTAGCTTTGGAGCGTGAAGCCAGGTTGAGGGAACTGGATATCCAAGCTAAAAAGTTAGAGTTGAATCCCTCTGGTGGCAGCATTCCATCCGAGCCTGCAGAAAGTAAGTTTTACTTCCCGAAAGATGTGATCAAAGATTACAATAAGAATGAGGATATTGGTCAATGGTTTAAAGCGTATGAGTTAGCATTGTTGGCCCACCAGGTCCCTGAGAAGAATTGGGGAGCAGGGTTGTGGGGTCGCTTTGTGAATGAGGGAAGAGATACCCTGTTAGACATGCCTGTTGCGGATAGGATGTCGTATGCTCATATGAAAGATGCTTTAATGTTGCGATATGGTTTAACCCCCGAGCAGTACAGACAAGCTTTTAGAGAATGTAAGAAGTTGCCTGGTACGACGTGGGTTGAATATGTGTCTTATTTTTGCAGAGCCATGGATGGTTGGGTAAAGGGCAGCAAAGTGGAAAGTTATGAAGCTCTCTATGATTTGTTTGCATGGGAGCACTTGTCTAATAACTGTTTTCCAGAGCTGCGCCAGCACCTGATTGATAGCAAGATATCTAACCCTAGAAAACTTGCTGAGGAGGCGGACCGCTGGGTCAGTACCAGGGTCCACAAGGGTCCAGTGGGAGACTCAGCCAAAGGTGGGCAGGGTCCCCAGCAGAAGAGTGGGGGGGACAAGGGTAAACAGAAGGAGTCTCAGAAAGGGCCCCAAAGTAATCCCCAAGGGAACCAAGGGAAGGGTTCCCAGCCTCCCCCTGAGAAGAAGTCAGGGGCCCCGACGGGTAAACCTGTTCATAGGGGCCCCCTAACCTGCTACGGTTGTGGGCAGGTGGGACACCGGTTTTATGACCCCCAGTGTCCCAAGAAGGATTCGAATGCACCGCCGCGTGCACCCCCTCGTCAGTTGGCAAGTGTAGCCTTGGGAGGGGAGGAGATGGTTGTCCATGGTGGGAGGGGTCCCGCAGAAATGTCCCTGGTCTCGCTAGGAGACATGCAAATGGTCCCTCCACCCCCTCTGCCTAGTAACACTAGTAAATATAGGCAGTGGGTGACCATTAATGGCCATAGAGTGGAAGCTCTCAGAGACACCGGAGCGAGTGTGACAGCTGTCAAGTGTCACTTGGTGTCCAGAGAGCAGGTGGTTCCCGACGCATTCTACCCCGTGATAGCTGCCGATAACTCCCAGAAAGAGTGTGAGGTGGCTCAGGTTTCCTTTGAATGGGGGGGAGTTTCAGGTACTCTTCAAGTTGCTGTAAGGCCCGCCATGCCTGTCGACTGTCTCCTGGGCAATGATTTGGAAGACTCCCCTTGGGCTAAGGTGGAGAGAGCGGCGCACTTGAAAATGTTGGGTGTGCCAGAGTGGGTGTGTGCAACCACTCGATCCATGACAGCGAGTAAGGGTGTTGATGGGGTCCCGGAGCCTGAAAGTACGGCCCAGGACCCAGCTGTGAAGAGAAGAGGCAGGAGGCGCGGGAAACCGGCCCCCGTTGTTCCCGTGGTCCAGAAGGAGGTAGACCCTGAGGGGGATGCCCTGGAGCCCACCGGGGAACAAATTGCCGAACTGGGAGATCTGCCCGAGCTGACCCACAGGCAGCAGGATGGTGGTCCCTCCAGGGAGGAATTCTGTGCGGAACAGAAAGAGTGCCCTTCTCTTGTGGGCATGAGGCAGCAGGCCTCAGCCCAATCCTCAGGTGATCAGTCAGGGTCACATTTTGTGTACTGGGAGAACGACCTCCTGTATAGCGAGCCTAAGGCTGCTGAGCCTGGGTCAGCCCGTGTGCTGGTGGTACCCCAGCGCTTCAGAGCCTTCCTACTGGGTTTGGCTCATGACGTACCGTTAGCTGGACATCTGGGGCAGGACAAGACCTATGACAGGCTTGTCACCCATTTTTATTGGCCTCAGATGCGTAGGGATGTAGACATCCATTGCAAGACTTGTCGCACTTGCCAGGCAAGTGGGAAAAGCGGAAGGAAGCAGAAGGCTCCCCTCCAACCTTTTCCGGTAGTCAGCACCCCCTTTGACCGGGTGGGTATTGACATTGTTGGGCCCCTGGACCCCAAGACAGCCCTGGGCAACAGGTTCATCCTGGTCTTGGTGGACCATGCCACAAGGTACCCGGAAGCCATCCCTCTCAGGACAGTGACGGCCCCCGTGGTGGGACGGGCACTGATGGGTGTTTTCTCCCGGATGGGGTTCCCCAGAGAGGTGGTGTCCGACCGAGGCACCAACTTCATTTCGAACTATATGAAGTCTCTGTGGAAGGAGTGTGGGGTAACCTACAAGTTCACCACTCCTTACCACCCTCAAGGAAACGGGCTGGTTGAGAGATTCAACCGGACCCTGAAAGGCATGATTATGGGTCTTGAAGAACCAATGAGGCGGAAATGGGACGTCCTCTTGCCATGCCTGTTGTTTGCTTACCGTGAGGTGCCGCAGAAGGCTCTAGGGTTCAGTCCCTTTGAGCTCTTATACGGTCACCCGGTAAGAGGACCTCTGAGTCTGGTCAAGGAAGGCTGGGAGCAATCTCCCAGGAAACCTCCCCAGGATGTATACAGCTACATGCTGGCCTTTCGGAACCAGACTCAGCGCTTCAGAGAACTTGCTGAGGCAAATCTGGAGGCCAGCCAGGAGGAGATGAAGCGATGGTACGACCGGAATGCCACTCTGGTAGAGCTTCAGCCTGGTCAGGAAGTGTGGGTCACGTCCCCTGTGGAACCTTGTGCGCTCAAGGTCAGGTGGACGGGACCGTTTAAGGTTGTGGAGAAGAAGAGCGATGTCACCTACTTGGTGGACTTGAAATCTCCCAGGAACCCCTTGCGGGTCCTGCATGTCAACCGTTTGAAGCCCCACTTAGAAAGGTCCGAAGTGGGCATGCTCTTAGCGACAGATGATGGAACGGAGGAGGAGAGTGAGCCTCTTCCTGACCTCCTGTATGCTAAGGAGCAAGACGGGTCTGTGGATGGTGTGGTCCTCTCTGACACACTGACCCTTGAGCAGAAACAGGATTGTCGCCACCTGTTGGGACAATTCCCGGATCTGTTTTCCTTGGTTCCGGGTGTCACGCATTGGTGTGTCCATGACGTTGACACCGGAGACAGCCCTCCTGTGAAGCACAAGGCTTACAGGGTGACTGACAAGGTCCGAGCGTACATTAAGGAGGAGGTCTCCAAAATGTTCGCATTGGGGGTGATTGAGTCCTCTAGCAGTCCCTGGGCCAGCCCAGTGGTCTTGGTCCCGAAGGCTGCCGCGCCTGGTGCTTCACCAGAACTCCGGTTCTGCGTGGACTACCGAGGGCTCAATTCAGTCACGAAGACTGACGCGCACCCCATCCCCAGAGCTGATGAGCTCATCGATCGGTTGGGGGCTGCTCGGTACCTTAGTACGTTTGACTTAACGTCTGGGTACTGGCAGATCGCCTTGACTGATGGGGCAAAAGAGAGGTCAGCATTCTCCACACCAGATGGGCTATACCAGTTCCGGGTGATGCCCTTTGGGATGAAGAATGTCCCCACCACCTTCCAGAGGTTGGTCAACCAGGTCTTGGCTGGACTGGAGGAATTCAGCGCCGCCTACCTGGACGACATCGCAGTGTTCAGCGCCAGCTGGGAGGAACACTTGCGCCACCTCCAGGAAGTGTTGTTGGCCCTGCGCGGAGCAGGCCTCACAATCAAGGCCAGTAAGTGCCAGATTGGGCAGGGTTCTGTGGTGTACTTGGGGCACCAAGTAGGGAGCGGTAAGGTGGCCCCCCTGCAACCCAAGATTGATACCATCCTGGCTTGGGCACCGCCCAAAACCCAAACACAGGTGAGAGCCTTCTTAGGACTCACGGGTTATTACAGGAGGTTTGTCAAGGATTACGGTAACATTGTGCACCCCTTGACTTCGCTGACTTCCAGGAAGCAGCCACGAAACGTGATCTGGACTGATGCCTGTCAAACGGCCTTTGACACCCTGAAAACTGCAATGTGCACAGCACCTATACTCCAAGCACCCGACTTTTCGAAAGAATTCATTGTTCAGACGGACGCTTCAGAGCATGGCGTGGGGGCTGTTCTAGCTCAGGTGAATGAAGAGGGCCGAGACTTGCCTGTAGCCTTCATCAGTAGGAGGTTACTTCCCAGGGAAATGAGGTGGAGTGCGATAGAGAGAGAAGCATTTGCTGTGGTCTGGGCGCTGAAGAAGCTAAGACCCTACCTGTTTGGGACTCACTTCCGGGTTCAGACAGACCACAGGCCCCTCAGATGGTTAATGCAAATGAGGGGTGAGAATCCAAAACTGTTGAGGTGGTCCATTGCTCTACAGGGGATGGACTTTACGGTGGAACACCGCCCTGGTACAGATCACGCCAATGCTGATGGTCTGTCCAGATTTTTCCGCCTTAGTGATGAGGACTCCCTAGGTTAAGGGTAGTTCTCCCCACATTTCAGCTGGAGGGGACACGTGTTAGACCTGACATCATTGGCTTGAGTCTCTCCTCCATTTTTTCTGTTTGCCTCTACTGTGTTACGATGTTTTGCTGGTATATGCTTTGGGCGCCGTGTCACTGCTGATCAGTGCCATAGCGCAAGTGCTCCCTCTGTTAAAATGATGTATCTATTGTATCCATGTTTGGCTTATTTGGTTTACTGTCAGTCCCTAGTCTAGTGCACCAGGAGTGCCAGGGCTTGTAAATACAAATGCCGCTCGTGGGCTTGCAGCACGTGTTGTGCCACCCACAGGAGCGGCTTTGTAAACGAATGTCTACGGGTCGGTCATTGCGAGACCCACGTGCAGTCCTGCACTGTCACGTCGGCTGCGCAGGTATACCTACCTGCCAGCCCCTCCAACCTTCCCTTAGCTTCATGTTAGTCACCCCTATGGTAGGCCCGTGGGCAGGGTGCATTGTAAGTGTAAGTTAGGACAAGCCTGACCAAGTTGGCATGTCCTGATAGTGAAGTGCCGCCATCTTAGGGCTTCACTATTGCGAGGTAGCCTGCTCTCCGTTGGATAGAATGGGCCGCCGGGATTATTAACGCTATAATCCTAGCTGGCTCGGGGAGCATGGTGCAATGTCGAGTTTGGTATCCCTGAACTCGGGGTTTAATTACGCACCCGTTGGTGTGGATGGTTTTTGGACTCTGGGTTCGAAAATAGCACTTTTAGAAAGTGTCTATTTTCTTGTCTAACCATATCTGGTCTCTGCTGGTCTTGCGTGTATGTGACAGGAGCTGGGTGGCTCCAAGAGGTCTGGATGAGTCAGTGTGGGATGAGTGGGACATTACGTTGAGAGTAGGGGGAGAGTAGTTGTTGATAGCCTGCCTTGCCTGATACAATGCTGGCTCCACCTCCTGCTGAGCGACTGATGGCTCTGTACCTGCCATGGACGATCCTAGCCCCACCTCCTGCCAGGAGGGCGATAGCTCTGCTCCTGCCAGTGTCAATGCTGGCTCCACCTCCTGCGGGGCGTCTGAGGACCCGGCCCGGCTCAATGAATAGGCCAGGTGCTACTGCCTAGCTCCACCCACCACAGACCCAGGATGTTGGGAAATCCCCGGCATAGACAAAGGGATCAAAGACGAAAAGGGGTATAAGAGGAGGACCCCTGAACTAGGAAATCAGATCACTTCTGACAAGGAACCCTGTAACCAAGGACAAGAAGCCTGCTGATCTAAAGGACTGCTTACCCCTTCTGCCAGTGTGCTGTTGTTGGGGGAATCCTGCAGCGCTTCTTTATTTTTGCCAAGGAACCAGGAGAGAGGAACTGTGTGTGTACTCTCACGCTTGCTAAGAAAATCTCCAAGGACTGGAAGAGTGCCAGTCTCCTGCTGAAGTCACAGGGCTAAAGGGCTTCACCTGCTACAAAGTGCTATCTGCTGGAAGTGTGAATCCAGCATCTCTGAAAGAACCAGCAACCACGACGATCGGACGCTGGGCCCAACCGACGCCAGCAGCAACGCCAGTGAGTAGGAGTACTGCTCTAACTCCAGAGGACCTCGTGTCTGCCCCGCTGCTGATCGCATCAACCGTGTGCCCCTTCGACGCCGTGAGCGCTGCTCACTCTGTGCAACTGCATCATCGACAACGCCTGCTGTGGCCTGATCGACACCGAAGACGCGACGCCGGAGTGCTCGACGCCGCTGATCATCGTGTGCGTCCTTTTCCTAAGGTACTGTGTTGTTGGGGGTCCGTGTGACTCCAGGCCCGACGTAGCGCTCCTCGCGGTCGACGCCGAACCTGTGGATTATCTCTGCCCAGCGTTGTGTAGCTCCCGTGGGAGTTACCCTGTTGCTAAAGAACTGTGTTTCCAAGAAGAAGATTTGCGTGATATAAAAGACTATTGTGTTAAAGAAGAAACTACCTTTGAACTATCCTTTTTCCTTCCCGAACGTATTTATTCCGATTGTGTACAGTTTTGCCGTTATTTTGGTCTTGTGCTAAGCCTTATATAAAAATACTTATTTTTATAATACTACGGTGTTGTGTCCATTTGTAGTGTATTCACTGTATTACTGTATGTGGTCATAATTGCTTAACACACAGCCTCTGAGATAAGCCTGTTCTGCTCTGCCAAGCTACCAAGGGGGTGAGCAGGGGTTATCGAAGGGTGTGATCCCCTTGCCCTGACTAGAAAAGGAGTGTCCCTATTTGTCAGAAGTGTATACCTCTGCCAACTAGAGACAGCCGGTTCTAACATTACCCTTCACTTGAACCCCTCAGACAGCAAGCTGCTGCTGAGGCTGCAGGGAATGCTCAAGGTGCCCATAACGTTTATTGGGATGATGGACTCCTTTGCTCAGAGGCTAGAGACCCCAAGTCTGGTACCACCAGGAGGTTGGTTATACCTTTGAAGTTTAGGGGTTTCCTTCTCACCTTGGCCCATGATATTCCCCTTGCAGGACACTTAGGCCAGAACAAGACTTGGGACAGAATTGTTCCTCCCCTTCACTGGCCTCATATGTCAGAAAATGTCAAGGAGTTTTGTCGCTCCTGTGTCACTTGCCAAGCCAGTGGTAAGTCAGGTGGCACAACAAAGGCCCCCCTGATACCACTACCTGTGGTGGGGGTACCCTTTGAAAGAGTTGGAATAGACATTGTGGGTCCCATGGATCCTCAAACAGCATCTGGACACAGATTTATACTGGTGGTAGTGGATCATGCCACCAGGTACCCAGAGGCAATTCCCCTGAGGACCACAACAGCACCTGTTGTGGCAAAAGCCCTCATTGCAGTTTTCTCAAGAGTGGGCTTTCCAAAGGAAGTTCTTTCAGACAGAGGTACCAACTTCATGTCTGGATACTTAAAGGCAATGTGGAAGGAGAATGGAGTAAACTACAAGTTTACCACACCCTATCACACACAGTGCAATGGGCTTGTGGAGAGATTCAACAAGACCCTCAAGGGAATGATAAAAGGATTACCAGAGAAGCTTAGGCGGAAATGAGACACCCTTTTACCCCTTTGCTTACAGAGAGGTCCCACAGAAGGGGGTTGGCTCAGCCCTTTTGAACTTTTGTTTGGCCACCCTGTGAGGGGTCCACTATGTTTGGTGAAGGAAGGATGGGAGTTACCTCTCAAAAAGCCTAAGCTAGATGTTGTGGACTATGTACTTGGTCTCCGCTCCAGGATGGCTGAGTATATGGAGAGAGCATCCAAAAACCTGGAGGCCAGCCAAGAATTACAGAAAGCTTGGCATGACCAAAAGACTGTTCTGGTTGAGTACCAGCCAGGGCAGAAGGTGTGGGTGTTGGACCCAGTGGGCCCAGCAGCACTCCAGGACAAATGGACTGGACCCTACCCTATCATTGAGAAAAGGGGAGACGTCACCTATGTGGTTGACTTTGGAACCCCTAGGAACCCCCACAGGGTGCTCCATGTAAATCGTTTGAAAGCATTTGTTGACAGGGAGGACACGAGTCTCCTCATGGCCACAGATGGGGAACAGGAGGAAGAGAGTGACCCTCTCCCAGACCTGCTTTCCCAGAACCCTGATGATGGTTCAGTTGATGGAGTAGCCTTGGCAGGCAGCCTCACTGAGCAGCAACAGGTGGACTGCAGACAGGTGTTGCAGGCCCACAGGCATATGTTTTCACTCACACCCAGTCAAACTAACTGGTGCACCCATGAGGTGGACACAGGTGACAGTCTGCCTGTGAGGAATAAGATCTACAGGCAACCTGACCATGTCAGGGATTGTATAAAGGCTGAGGTGCAAAAGATGTTGGAGCTTGGAGTGATTGAGCCATCAGAGAGCCCATGGGCTAGCCCAGTGGTCCTTGTGCCAAAGCCTCATACCAAAGATGGGAAGAGAGAAATGAGGTTTTGTGTGGACTACAGAGGTCTCAATGCTGTTACTAGGACAGATGCTCATCCCATTCCAAGAGCAGATGAGCTCCTTGATAAATTGGCTTCTGCCAAGTTTCTGAGCACATTTGATTTGACAGCTGGCTACTGGCAGATCAGGTTAGCTGAAGAGTCAAAAGCCAAAACAGCATTCTCTACCCCTAGTGGACATTATCAGTTTGTGGTAATGCCCTTTGGTTTGAAGAATGCACCTGCCACCTTCCAAAGGTTGGTGAATCAAGTCCTTGCTGGGTTGGATGACTTTTGCGCAGCATATCTAGATGATATTCCTGTCTTTAGCTCCACCTGGGAGGATCACCTGATCCACCTGAAGAAGGTTCTGGAGGCCCTGCAAAAGGCAGGCCTGACTATCAAAGCTACCAAGTGCCAGATAGGGCAGAGCAAGGTTGTGTACTTGGGCCACCTAGTAGGTGGGGGTCAAGTTCAACCATTGGAGAGCAAGATCCAGACCATACAGGACTGGGCTCCTCCAACTACCCAGACACAAGTCAGAGCCTTCTTGGGCCTGACTGGGTATTACAGAAAATTTGTGAAAAACTATGGGTCCATTGTGACACCATTGAATGACTTGACATCCAAGAAGATGCCCAAAAACGTTCCGTTGACAGTTAGCTGTCAAAAGGCATTTGATGACCTGAAGAAGGCCATGTGCTCTGCACCTATCCTGAAGAGTCCTGACTACTCCAAACAGTTCATTGTACAGACAGATGCTTCTGAGTTGGGGGTGGGAGCTGTGCTTTCACAACTTAATCAAGATGGTCAAGACCAGCCCATTGCTTTTATTAGCAGAAGGCTAACCCCCAGGGAGAAACGTTGGTCAGCTATTGAGAGGGAGGCCTTTGCTGTGGTTTGGGCCCTGAAGAAGTTGAGGCCATACTTGTACTCACATCCTAATTCAGACAGACCATAAGCCCCTCTTGTGGCTAAATCAGATGAAGGGTGAAAATCCCAAACTGCTCAGGTGGTCCATTTCCCTACAGGGGATGGACTTTACAGTGGAGCACCGCCCAGGGACTGACCATGGTAATGCAGATGATCTCTCCTGGTACTTCCACTTAGAACATGAAGACTTACCTGGTCAAGGTTAAGTTTAATGTCCCTGCGTTTGGGGGGGGGGGGGTTGTGTAGGAGAGTAGGGTCTGCTATCCTATGGTTACCCCAATTTTTGCTTTTTGCTTCACTGGTTTTCGACTTACTGAGGCTGTGGGCCTGCTAATCAGACCCCCAGCCTGCTGTTCTCTCTCTAAATTCATAATACATGTGCTATAGGTACATACCACAATTGGAAATGGACTCCTTGTCAGTCCCTGTACCATGCACCATAGGTGCTCAAGGCATAGGTGCCACCAAGGCCTACCAGGGGCTGCAGCATATCTTTTGCCACCCCTGGCTGGTTCTTAAATTGACACAACTGGCTGATCACTCAGCTGGGGCAAGTTGGTGTAATCACCCCTTGCTTAGATATAGTATACCTATATCTAAACCTATATCTGGACACATATAAACCTGTGAGTCACTCCTATGGAAGGCCTTATCAATCCTGGAGGCAGAGTGCGTGGTTTAATGTGAGATGGAGCTGAGCCTGTCTCCAGCTGTCGGGAACAACTCCCTAAGCTGGTTCCGGGATAATGCCAAACCATATACTATTAAGTGCCTTATAATCCTCGCAGTTATATAGCAACTTAGGTTTGGCTTTATCAAAACATGTCGTGTAAGGTGTCATACAAATTGGAATACTACCCCCTCGCCAGTTCTGGTGACGGGGGTAGCATTCCACCCCTCTAGAGGGAGAAGACATGTTACTTCACTGAAACGCGGTTGATTTCTAACAGAGCCTTAGATCCACAAAATGAATGCCTCTGCCACAGACACAGGTCTGACCTCCTGCTGCTGACCGAAACTCAGCAGAGGAGGCCTGGACAAAGGGTTTCCTGTCGCAGGGCGGTGTTACACCACCCCAGACAGGAGATAGTGGATTGAAGCAGGGAGGTTTGAAAGAAACCAGACACTGCCTGGGGAGCACAAGGCTGCCCCTTGCATAATCCGGCCAAACCGGTTCTGAGGCACACCAGCCCCAGTCCCAGCGCGGCCTGGATCAAAGGAAAGGGGTGTATCCACCCCCTTCCTCGGTCCCACCCATTGGAGGGGACCTAGCAGGTAATCCAGCCCACCAGATTCGAATAAGAGTGGGAGCAGTGCCAATGCAACTCAGATTATCCTGACGAAACATAAGAAACGAAACTCTGGACCCTTCGACATCCTACTCAACGTAGAAGACTGAAGAATCTCCCTTGTGGTCAAGGAGTAACCACCCTGTGCAAACAGGCACCATCCAGCACCTAGACATCTGCTTTGTTGCAGTTCCGGCCGAAACTCGAGTAACAGAGATCGACGAGATCAAGCTTGCCTGCCTTCCCACAGCCCGCTCCACGGTCCCTGCAGAGCTGAGACCCGTGGAGGCGACCGGAAGTGTAGGGCACGCCATCTTGAAAAGACCACGAGACGCTGACCGTGCAGCCCACGAGTGACCCTCGAAGCTGTACACCGGGGTTTGAGAAGCCCCAACCCTGAGCTACTCTTGCACCGAAGCTCACCCCTCCACACTCGACGAGTGCTGCGTGGGGCCCTTCTGCTTGTGTTGGCTCGACGCGTTGGCCCAGTCACTTGCCAGCTGGCTTGTGGCCCTGTGCCGACGAAAACCTAAAACCGACTTGTGATTCTGGTTGCACCAGATCTACACAAGCTCCCCTGAAAACGAGCACCTGCTCTGACCCTCCTGGTCCGAGTGAGAAGCAATCTCCCAGTCCTGCGTGGATTGCTTTTGCCAAGTGTTGTTTGCTCCAATCTTGAAGCCGACTGCGCCGACCGCGAGAGCCTGCGTGGGACAGATCGTGACCGCTCCTGGACGTCACAGATGCCCCAGAGCCCACGTGGCAGTGGAGAGAAGCTCCTCGACAACCACCTGATTGCGCCCGACATTGCCTGGTTCCATCCTGGTTCCACCCTGGTCACTGCTGAGTGACCCAGACTCTGTCCCCTCTGCTTTCAGGTACTTTTCTACTCTGATCCACCCTTGGATCACACCGGACACTTCTCCTTCACATCGCCTGCAGCATCTCCAGCTTCAAGCACCAAGAACCTGCGTGACGAAACCCGACGCCACTTCGACCCTATGCACCCGCATCCTGTGGGTGAGGTAACATTGCAACGCCGGTGTTCCCACACTGGTACACACCTCTAGGGTCTGTGTCTAAAGTTTTGTCCTTCTAGGTTCAGCTCAAGTATCCTAAAACTCTACTTGTGTAACTTTTACGCACCATTGACATTGCATTGGTGCAAGCCGCACTTTAAGTGCTGCACCCGAATCCCGCGGGCTTTTACCGACTTCAGCATTGCTAGTCCCGACTGCTCCCAGCGATTCCCTAGTCCCTAGGCCTAACCACTGTTCGATTGGTATCTCTTATACCACTTTCTTAATATATGGTTTGAGTGGCCACCCGCCCTCATCCATAATTGTGCAACTTTGTATGTTATACTGTGCTTTTGATTTAAAGCTTGTGCCCCTTTGCTCATATAGAGTACTGGGGATTATTTTAGAAATAAACACATATAATTTTATAATATATACTTGTGTGGTGTCCTTTCATTTGATATTACAGGATTGTATTTGGTAAAACAGCTCGCTTAACACGACCTCTTAAGTTAAGCCTTTAGGCTGCTTAGTCCATGCTACCCCTAGGAAAGCTTGTCTAATAAGGTTGACTTACAACCAGACACCATAAGGGATTTTTGGACTGATACAAGGTGGTTCCAGAATTGGAAACATCATATATCAGGCCAACTTCTCTCAGGCGGCAAAACTGGATAACATTTATCAATCGCCATTTTACGTTGCCTGTGCAACTGCTCACTTGCCTGTTCTTCTTCATTATCTTTATACTGAGTAGCACCTTGCATTATTGAGATACCCCTTTCTCTCTTATTTCTCTTTGCTAATTTAATTTCCTTCTGTTTGGCTTCCTTACGCCATAAGCGGAAAGAGTCAAACATCGCCGGCCGGGCTTTCTTCTTGAAAAGTTTAACCTCCAGATTATCCAAAATCTCTGTGTCAAAGCTACCATATTGGGGCCATTTTAGAACAACATCCTTTCTGGTGTATCGGATCCATACTTCATTATATGTGATGGGGCCTACGCCATGTTTCACATATAGTTCATAGGTTGGAGTTCCAATCGGGGGAACCGGACACGAGTCCTCCAATCAGGAATCCCTATTACAACCAAGACAAAACAAATTTCCAAGTCTGCTAAGACCAGGCATCTTCGCTCTCTAGTCTAGCTTCAAACTTCAAAGGATTATCGAATACGATAGTCTCGTGAATACACGAGTCCTTCGGCGTTGGCACTTGCAAGTTCCAAATAAAAGCGATCCCAAGGGGATACCAAACTAAGAACCAAACTAAGGACTGGGAGACGCTCCACTTATACTTAACTGAGTTATCGATGACGTCACCAGAAGACTCGTCTAACGTTTCGCTCTACCAATCATCAAGGGTCCAAAACAGGGCGATAGTCAGGGCAGCAGTCCTTCGTAGCCGTCGGGAAGCGGGGAACCTCGCAGCAAAGACTTTCGGACCACGTCGACATACAGGGGTCGATGAAGTGGCGGCCTTCCTCCAGAATTTTCACACGAAGCTCCTCACGAACCTCTGGCTTGGACCGGTACCGCTGAAATCGCCCCACGTCGGGTGCCAACTGAAGTACTGTGTTTTAAGAACCCAGCGGTGCCAGGGAACACACCCGAAGACTTCGAGTCATTCCTGTTTCAGACTACAGAAACACATAGTCTTCTTGGTGAAGTCAAAGATCGTATTTATTGGCTGCAGCCAGTAACAGGTATCCTAGAAGTACAACACTGTGTATATTCTCAGGAGACTGCTCAATCTTACAAAGCCAGCCTTCTCTTTTTATACAAAATAATATGCTTCAGGCAAACATTCCTTATTTTACAGTTGACCATTCACATATTTTCACTACAAAGAAAAAGCAGAGTCATGATGACAAGCCCATATTTCAGTTTGTCCAGCCCACAATCAATTACCTGGCAAGGCCCAGTATTTTCATCAGATATCGACGGACCCCCAATAAAAACGGGCACCTCATCCTCGTAAAGCAAGTCATAAAGAAAGAAACAGGGATAGGTGTGTGTAAGATTAGGCATGGTTTGTGTGCGATGAAAGGTTTATGATATGTTGTACCTTGATACTAATCTCATTCGGCCACTGGGAAAGGAACTGGCCAAACAAGTTTGGCTGCAGGCAGTGGAGTCAGCTTGCCCAGGTCACAGAGGAGTCAGCAAAGGTATACGTGTCCTTCAGATTCGTTTTTGGCTTTAGTCATTTGGCTATGTTAGGGCAATCACAAAATGGCTGCCGTTCACAAAATGGAACCCGAGGCTTCTGGACGGAAACTCCGATTTCAGGGTGATTTCATCACCCGAACATGACGAAAATGCTCATGCATAGTATTCAAATCACTATCGGTCTGCTGACACCAAAATCGTCATGATACGACGATGTTTATAACACGGGTCCAGAATTTTCGGTACCACAGCATAAGATTTTGACATTGTCATAGACCATATCACATGAAGCATGGGTTTCCACCTTACAAAGTAGGTTGCGATCTCTCCTCGCTGTGTATGCATCATCTGAATAAGGTAATCTCCTGCTGATATTCAACGCGGTCCTCAAGGGGATGGAGGTTCCGGATACTTGGCTGGGCGCAGAGGTGGTTCCTATATTTAAAAAAGGATCCCCTCTGCTCCCAGCCAACTATCGTCCAATCAGCCTTATCGACGTATCCCAAAAACTCTTCGGTAGGTTGATTTTGGACCGGTTGCAGAACTGGCTGGAGGAGACAGATACCCTGACCCCTTTCCAGGCAGGATTCAGGAGGGGGGTGTCCACAATTGACCAAATTTTTAGGCTGAACCTCATATACTGGAGGACAGCATTAATCGAGGGCGGCACTCTGTACACGGTTTTCGTGGACCTACGTGCCGCCTTCGATTTGGTGCCAAGAGCAAAATTGTGGCAGGTCATGGAGGAGATGAGCGTCCCAAAAGACATCTTGGCAGTCCTGATGAGATTACATCACAACAACTTCGCACGTGTCAGGTGCAGGAGAAGTGGCAATCTAACCGAAAGGTTCCCCGTTCACAGAGGGGTGAGACAGGGTTGTGTGCTCGCACCGACCCTGTTCTGCCTCATTGTGAATGGGGTCATCGCGCACCTGACTAGGATTGCCAACACTGATGCCCCAAAACTGACTGGCAGCAGGGTGCCCGCAATCATGTTTGCGGACAACACCCTGCTGCTGTCCAAATCCCCGATGGGCATACAGCGGGTGCTGGATGGCTTTCTGGAGTTCTGTACAGAAAGGGGACTCGAAATCAACCCCCAGAAAACCAAATTTATGATTCTTAACCCCATGCCCTTAAACCGCCCAAACCCCCTGCTGGGTACAGTACGCTTGGAAAGGGTCCACACAATTGAGTATCTGGGGATAACCCTAAATGAAAATCTAACGTGGTCGGCACATCAGTCAAAAGTAAACATCAAATTGACACAGATGGCGGGTGGTATTATGAGAATAGCGAGTAAGTCATCATATCACCCACTCACCCCTGTAATCCAAATTTATAAGGCCCAGGTCCGGGGGGGAGCCACATACGGGGGAGAGTTGTGGGGCCACATTCCATCGCCAAAATTGCTGACCACAGAGAGCAAATTCCTTAGGCAGCTCACAGCTCTTCCGTTGAGCACTCCACTCCTGCCCCTAAGGCTGGATATGAGCCTTAGGCCCATAACGGAGGAACTGGGGCTCAAACCTCTAACCTTCTGGCGCCGCCTCTGGAGCAGCCCGGACCTCTCAACCTACATAGCTGAGTTGCAGGAATTCTTATTGTTGCCCAATGCCACTAAGACACCTTGGTTAAATTATATTAAGAGAACCTCCGAGTTAATTGGTCTACCAGATTTATGGTCAGATCTGATAAATACATGTAATAGGACGCCGAGAAAGGCATTATCCAGAGCGTACTATGATAAAACGCTCCTTCGAGCTCTGGACAGCACTCGTGAAGGATCCTTGACTCATCAATTTCTAAAAACCAAAGACTTATATAAACTTGAAAGTGTATTAGATGACATGATTCCGGTGCTAACTAGGAAATTATTCCTGCAATGGAGGTATGGGACCCTTCCCTTGGCATCCTTTACCGCAGCATGGTCTTGTCGCCCTTCTACAGAGATCTGCCCTGCATGTGCCCATACAAAGGAGAATGATGCACATGTGGTTTTCTTCTGCTGAGCCTAGCAGAAAAGCAGAAAATACTGGCTGGTCCCTCTGCTCAAAAATATGGGATTTAGAACATTCCTTCCCGCATACAGAGTTTTAAAGACTGATCTATCCCCACCCATTGTATTTGCCCTATCAAAATTTTTAACTGCAATGTGGTATGCCCGAACCCGTTTGATCAAGAGAGCTGGAGACTTGATAGATCTGAATCCCTGATATGCGGGTACCCATTCCCTCTTCCTCTTCCTTCAACCATTAGTACGGAAACTCCCCTCTTTTATCAGGAACACCAAGCACATCTTAAGTCTACTTGCTGATTTACCATGGGAAGAAGGAATGATCCTGGCCAAATTGGACATAGTTTCACTATACCCAAGCATCAAATCGATTTTGAAAGCAAAGGAATGATATCTTAACATGAGATCGGCCTCTCAGTGGCAGCACACGGAAATGTTATTGACTATGGTGGATCTGATACTTAGCAATAACGTCTTACTTTTTCAAGGGACAATGGTATAGACAGACACAAGGAGTGGCCATGGGATTCAAATTATCTCTATCCTTTGCAGACCTGTTCATGGGGATGGCTATAAGATGAATGGATTTGGACCCAAAAGGGGGTGAATGGAACGACTCAATCATAAATTGGGGATGTTACCTAGATGATTGTCTAATGGTCAGGGGCCTCGCAAAGCTCATACAATTGTGTGAATTCTTAAATACAAACACCATGGACATTCAATTCACTTACCAGTGCAGTAACACTGACATAGTCTTTTTAGATGTGGAAATCTATGTGATGGGTAACAAAATACAGATTAGACAACATCGAAAACCTACCACGTGACTTTCCTTATTGCACACCACAAGTGCACATCCCACTCATCAGATTCAGACTAATCCATTGGGAGAATTCATAAGAGCTAGAAGAAATTGCAGCGAGGAAGGTTATTTCAGTTCTTGTGTAGAAAGCATGAAAATACACTTCTTAGCAAGGGGCCACAACAAACAAATAATTGGGAAGGCTGAACGTAGAATCCTGGGCATACAGAGACGTGACAATTTAAAAGATAAATCGACAACAAAAAATCAAGAGAAGGAAGCATCATACCTCACTAGGTACCACTGTATGTAAATTGTAAATTGATACTTGTATAGCGCACTACTCACCCGCAAGGGTCTCAAGGCACTTGTACGAATACCGCTGTGGAACCCATCCTGTCTTTCCCTATGAGGCGTCCACTCCTGGGCACCCCCAAGGTGGAGGCCAGGCATCCTTAGCATTGTGGGGGCCGTTGTGGAGATTAAGCAAGCTATTGCCCAGAGTTGCAGAGTGGGACTCCATGATTGGAATAGGCACCAAGGCGAGAATTATCAGGTCCGTGGAATTTTTAAACCCAAGACCCGCCGAGGGGGGGAATTGAACCCTGGTCCCGGGCTAGACCTCTGCATCAGGGTCTGCCGCTCTAACCATTGAGCCACACTTCTCCACTAAATGTATGAGATGGCAGGATCAGACATCACTAGGTGCCACTGTATGAGATGACAGCCTCACATGTCACTAGGTACCACTGTCTGAACCAGTTTCACACGTCACTAGGTACCACTGTATGAGATGGCAGCATCACATTTCTTTGGGTACCACTTTGTGAGATACCAGCCTCACATGTCACAAGGTACCTCTGTCTGAGATGGCAGCATCACACATCACTAGGTACCAGATGGCAGCATCACGCGTCTCTAGGTACCACTGTATGAGAAGGCAGCATCACACGTCACTAGGTACCACTGTATGAGATGGCAGCATCACGTGTCACTAGTTACCACTGTATGAGATGGCAGCATCACAAGTCACTAGGTACCTCTGTTAGAGATGGAAGCATCATACCTCACTAGGTACCACTGTATGAGATCGCAGGATCAGACATCACTAGGTGCCACTGTATGAGATGGCAGCCTCACATGTCACTAGGTACCACTATATGAGATGGCAGCATCACACGTCACTAGTTACCACTGTATGAGATGGCATCATCACGCGTCACTAGGTACCACAGTATGAGATGGCAGCATCACACATCATTAGGTACCACAGTATGCGATGGCAGCATCACACGTCACTAGGTACCACTGTATGAGATGGTAGCATCACGCGTCACTAGGTACCACAGTATGAGATGGCAGCATCACACGTCACTAGGTACCACTGTATGAGATGGCAGCATCACACGTCACTAGGTACCACTGTATGAGATGGCAGCATCACGCGTCACTAGGTACCACAGTATGAGATGGCAGCATCACACATCATTAGGTACCACAGTATGCGATGGCAGCATCACACGTCACTAGGTACCACTGTATGAGATGGCAGCATCACAAGTCACTAGTTACCACTGTATGAGATGGCATCATCACGCGTCACTAGGTACCACTGTATGAGATGGCAGCATCACAAGTCATTAGGTACCACAGTACGCCATGTCAGCATCACAAGTCACTAGGTACCACTGTATGAGATGGCATCATCACGCGTCCCTAGGTACCACTGTATGGGATGGCAGCATCACAAGTCATTAGGTACCACAGTATGCGATGGCAGCATCACACGTCACTAGGTACCACTGTATGAGATGGCAGCATCACACGTCACTAGTTACCACTGTATGAGATGGCAGCATCACACGTCATTAGGTACCACAGTATGCGATGTCAGCATCACACATCACTAGGTACCACTGTATGAGATGGCAGCCTCACACGTCACTTGGTACCACTGTATGTGATGGCAGCATCACGCATCACTAGGTACCACAGTATGCGATGGCAGCATCACACATCACTAGGTACCACTGTATGAGATGGCAGCCTCACACGTCACTAGTTACCACTGTATGAGATGGCATCATCACGCGTCACTAGGTACCACTGTATGAGATGGCAGCATCACAAGTCATTAGGTACCACAGTATGCGATGGCAGCATCACACATCACTAGGTACCACTGTATGAGATGGCAGCCTCACACGTCACTTGGTACCACTGTATGAGATGGCAGCATCACACATCGCTAGGTACCACTGTATGAGATTGCAGCCTCACACGTCACTAGGTACCACTGTATGAGATGGCAGCATCGCACGTCACTAGGTACCACTGTATGAGAATGCAGCATCACAAGTCATTAGGTACCACAGTATACGATGGCAGCATCACACATCACTAGGTACCACTGTATGTGATGGCAGCATCACGCATCACTAGATACCACTGTATGAGATGGCAGCATCACGCGTCACTAGGTACCACTATATGAGATGGTAGCATCTCACGTCACTAGATACCACTGCATGAGATACCAGCCTCACATGTCACTAGGTACCACTGTATGAGATGGAAGCATCATACCTCACTAGGTACCACTGTATGAGATGGCGCTGTTGTATAACATGTGTTCACTGCTTGACAGCACCTTCTTTAAGATGACGTAGTGGAAAGATGAAACCACCAGGTAGCGCTGTTGTATAACGTGTAGTCACTGCTTGACAGGACCTTCTTTAAGATGATATTTAGTGGAAAGATAAGACCACCGTGTGGCGCTTTTGTACAACATGTGTTCACTGCTTGACAGAAGCTTCTTCAAGATGACATGTAGTGGAAAGATGAAACCACCAGGTGGAGCTGTTGTATAACATGTGTTCACTGCTTGACAGCTCCTTCTTTAAGATGACATGTAGTTCCGTGGTTTCAGAAGCAGTCGGAGATTCGGTCCCTTCCACACGAAAAGAGCGATTTATTTAGGTAACGCTGTAGCTGCCCTAATTGAAACGGGGTCTATAAATAGAGGGGTTTTGTCCTACGGGTCCTGGCTGGACAACATACGTTAATAAAGAAGAAAAGGTGCCAGGGCTCGAATTTTGAACACCGAAGCTTATTTATTCAGCTGGTGTGAACCTTCCTTTCATTTATTTCGGGAAGGTGTACATTTGTCGTTATTTAGACATTTCAAAGCATATTTACATATTTGTGCAATCTACAGAGGATGAAACATTCCTTTTGCTGTGGATACAGTATACATGACATTTCTTACATTTCGAATACTTTTGATATATTCAAACAAAAACAAATGAGAAGAAATTCGTACAAAGTTACGCTTTCACTTTTTCATAAAATAAACATTGAATCTTATACACCTAAAGTCATTCGGGTACATTTGTTTGTAAGTGCATTGCCCTATGCTATTATGCGCCTCTTTAGAACAGCCAAATAGCCGACGCGTTTCCAAACCCTTCTTTTAGTCAATAGGGTTCTTCCTCAGGGCTGGGCTGTGTACCTGTGGTGTAAAATTAAGGGACATTTAGTATCTCCTTTTCCCTGAACTCTTTAATTTACTTAGTGTACAGGCAAAACCTTTGGGATTTTTACCTTGTCTTACGATATTGCTGACTGCTGTTTTCAAAAGCGGGGCATCAGGTAAACTTGAATTTTCACCATTGCCTAAACGGGGTTAAAGGTTGGCGAATATGGTAAATAAGTTAAGTTTCACACTTGTTGGCACATATGGTGTCTAAGTTTGTGGTGCGCTGACACTTACTTGTTTGTTGTTCATCTAGTTATTCACTAACTCGAAGTATTCCTTGGACAGAGTCTATTGCGTGTTCCACAATGATTTCATTCTGTGTGATTAAAAGTTTTAGGTCAGTCCGAGGATGGGACATTTACTCGGATTTTGTGCGTATTTATGAATTATATCTCGCTTACTTGTGTGGGACGCGGCGGAAGACCCAGGCACTGCTACGTTTTTGTTTGGTTTTGTAGGCGGTTATAATTCGGTTCAAAGTTCTGTGGAAAAAAACCAAAACGGTGTCTACCGTTACTTAGCGGTCTTGTCTCTGTTCGGTCTGCGCTTTGATTTAATTACCGTGAGCGTTCTTACCTTGGTCTATGTGTCTCTGAGGCTGTGCTTGGGGTTCTGTGAGGCCGCGCGACTCTCACTCAGCGTGTTACTGTTCAAGTTGGGTTTCAACACCCAGTGGAACTCGGTTTCCTGTTTAAGTATGCTGCTAGGCATTATGGGATTTGTAGTTTTGCGAAATATTCGCGCGTGTTTACATGGTCATGTATTGAATTTCAAGTTGGGAAACAAAGGGTGCAGCGCACTAGCTAACATCTCCTTAATAGGTATATCTTAGACAGTGATGGGGTTCACAGGGGGCTCAATAGTTAGATCTTTGTAGTTCAGACATTTCGTTCAGGCCATCCATCACACAATTGAATTTAAGGATTAAGTAAGCTTCTTTTTTGAGTAGCATGGCATCGATGTTTCCTCCTCTGGGAGGAACTTTCATGGCTTGTAGTATTGTCCATTTAAAGTCTGTTTCACTGTGTTTAAGTTCCACAAAGTGCTGTACCATGGGCGCGGACAGCACTTTGTTTTTAATTCTAGATCTGTGTTGGGCTATTCGTTGATTGGCTTTTTGAGTGGTTTTCCCTATGTACAGCTTGGGACAAGGGCACATGATTGCGTATATTACGTTAGTTGTTTTGCAATTTGAGAATCCTTTATGTATCCATTTTGTTGTTTTAAATAGGAATTCTTCACCTTCTATTGTATTGGGGCAAGAAGCACACGAGCCACATTTATGATGGCCTGTTATGGTCGGCAGTTTCCACAACGTGCGTAAGTCAGCTTTGGCTTGACTGACTCCCAAATCGGCTCTTACAATGTGCTGTGCAATGCTTCTGTTTTTCTTTAGGGCAAACAATGGCTTCTCCATTGGAACTTCTGAGTTTTTAATCAGATGCCAATTTTTTAAAATGATGGATTTCAACTTGTTAGTGTATGGCCCAAAAGTGGTAACACATACCGGCCTTTCAAGGGGTTTGGTGTCTTGCTAGTTCTCAATAGTTCCTCTCGTGGGGTGTGCCATGCCCGAGTGGTTGAGTGTTTCAATAGTTTGGGAGGATAGCCTCTCTGTTGCAATTGGTCACTAAGTATTTGAGAGTGGGTCAAAAAGTCTTCCTTCCTGGAACAATTCCGTCGGATTCTCAACATTTGTCCGTACGGCAAATTGGATTTCAAACTTTTGGGATGGTAACTTGCATAGTGCAAGATTGTGTTCTTGTCTGTGTCTTTGCGATGTAAAGTGGTTGTCAATTCATTTTCATAGGGAAAAACCACTACATCTAGAAAAGTGAGAGATGTTCTGCTGAATGTCATTGTAAATTTTATGTCTGGATGTCTGGTGTTGAGCCACTGATGGAACTGGGCAAGCATTTCTTCAGACCCTTTCCATTGACACCAGATATCATCAATGAAACTATACCATTTAGTTATGTTTTGTTGAAATGGATTGTTATGGTAGATGAAGCGCTCCTCATACAGGGCCATGAAGAGCACAGCCATTTCTGGGGCATAAGGACACCCCATGGCGGTGCCCTTCACCTGCACGTAGAACGCGTCCATAAACCGAAAGTAGTTCCTTTTGAGTGCTATTCTCGCTAGGTCAATAATAAAGTCTGTGGGGACTCTGTGTGGTCTGGGTCGTGTGTCAAGGTAGTACTCCATTGCTTCTAGTCCCTCTTGTTGAGGGATTTGGGTGTATAGGGAGGTGACATCAAAGGATACCATCAACTCTTGGTTTCCGTCAAATGGGGTCCCTTCAATTTTGTTAATAAAGTCCCTAGTGTCTTTGAGGTATGATCTTACTTCAGGCAAAAAGGGTTTTAGGAACACATCCACATACTTTGCTAGTGGTTCCAGTACAGAATCACACCCGGAGACTATAGGCCTTCCGGGTGGTTCAGTCAAGTTTTTGTGAATTTTCGGTAGAAAATAGATCACTGGAATGCGTGGACTTTTTTTATCAAGATATTGGAACTCCTTCATTCCTAATATCCCCTTATCACGACCCTCTGTAATTTTTATCTGAATCTCAGCTTTTATTTGTGGAGTTGGATCCTCTTTGACTTCTCTGTACCAATCGATATTTTTGATTTGGCTATTGGCTTCAGCAATATATTTGTCTCTGTCCCAGACCACCAGTGCACCCCCTTTGTCAGCGGGTTTTAACACTATGGAATCATCATTACGTAAGTTGTTCAAAGCCATTTCTTGATCTCTACTGATGTTACTCTTGAGGAACATTTTTTGTTTGCTTAATTGTGTGATGGAGGATAGAACGATCTGTTCAAAGGCTATTATTTCCTTTGGGATTGTATATGTTGGGGGGACAAATGTGGATGTATTGGATAGATTAGAGGGTTCAGTAGCTCTGGTATCTTCTCTATTGTGGAAGAATGCCTTTAATCTCAGTTTACGACAAAACTCCAATGCTTTAATTTTTAAATGCGTCAGGTCAGTATTAGTTGTTGGCACAAATTTGAGTCCTAGTTCCAAGACTGATTTTTCATGTGCAGCTAGTTCTTTATTTGAAATATTTACTATGGAGGTCACGTCTACGTTTTGTACTGGGTTCTTCGTGTTCGCATTTCCCATGGTTGTGGCTGCGGTTTGAATCTGACTCTTCCTCTGCCTTCGCCCTTCTCTAAAAAAGGATTTCTTTTGGAAGATCCCTGCCCAGGGTCTGAATCATTAACAGATTCTGAGGATGAACTCTCTGAAAAAGTTAGAAATCTGTTTTTGGACCTCCCTTGATACTGTGATAGCGCTCGTCGGGATTCGGGGTGGGTATAGTAATCCTCCTTGAGGTATGGGTAAACTGATTCTATTTTAAAAGCCTTGACGTCTTTGTCAAATTTGTTAGACCTGAAGTTAATAGTGTTGTCTCTAAATGTGGCAATTTCCTTGTTGATCTTTTCAAGTAGAGCTTTAGCTTCGTCTACAGTATGATTGTCCTCTATAGCTTTAATCAGCGCCTCTATCTCTTCCTGTTCTTTCTCACAAATTCTCTTCGCTGTTTCAACAGTATGGACCATAAGGTCTCTACTGCACTTTGTCGCTATGTAGCTAAAGCCCTTTTTGTATAGAGGGTCCTCTGTGAACACCACCGGTACGTTTTTTACTTGAAGGCCCCAAGGAATAGTGCCTGCCTTGAGGTGTTCAAACAAAAAATGCCCATGCAATTCTGTGCGTGTGTGTTTCTTATGTAATCTTAATAATTTGTCACTTTCATTTTGTTGTTGAGCATTTGTACTAAGTTTTATTGCGGAGAACGGAGAAGGTCCCGAAATCAAATTTTTGATGTGTGCCTCAGAAAAGGAAAGGGTTTCCTCCTCTGACATATTCCAACAGGTTATGTTCTATAACCCGTTGTGATGTTTATTTGAAAGGTATTCTGGCTTTTGTGCCTAAGAACCCACGCAGGCTGGTTCCTGCTCTTACTACGTCTATAAATAGAGGGGTTTTGTCCTACGGGTCCTGGCTGGACAACATACGTTAATAAAGAAGAAAAGGTGCCAGGGCTCGAATTTTGAACACCGAAGCTTATTTATTCAGCTGGTGTGAACCTTCCTTTCATTTATTTCGGGAAGGTGTACATTTGTCGTTATTTAGACATTTCAAAGCATATTTACATATTTGTGCAATCTACAGAGGATGAAACATTCCTTTTGCTGTGGATACAGTATACATGACATTTCTTACATTTCGAATACTTTTGATATATTCAAACAAAAACAAATGAGAAGAAATTCGTACAAAGTTACGCTTTCACTTTTTCATAAAACAAACATTGAATCTTATACACCTAAAGTCATTCGGGTACATTTGTTTGTAAGTGCATTGCCCTATGCTATTATGCGCCTCTTTAGAACAGCCAAATAGCCGACGCGTTTCCAAACCCTTCTTTTAGTCAATAGGGTTCTTCCTCAGGGCTGGGCTGTGTACCTGTGGTGTAAAATTAAGGGACATTTAGTATCTCCTTTTCCCTGAACTCTTTAATTTACTTAGTGTACAGGCAAAACCTTTGGGATTTTTACCTTGTCTCACGATATTGCTGACTGCTGTTTTCAAAAGCGGGGCATCAGGTAAACTTGAATTTTCACCATTGCCTAAACGGGGTTAAAGGTTGGCGAATATGGTAAATATGTTAAGTTTCACACTTGTTGGCACATATGGTGTCTAAGTTTGTGGTGCGCTGACACTTACTTGTTTGTTGTTCATCTACTTATTCACTAACTCGAAGTATTCCTTGGACAGAGTCTATTACGTGTTCCACAATGATTTCATTCTGTGTGATTAAAAGTTTTAGGTCAGTCCGAGGATGGGACATTTACTCGGATTTTGTGCGTATTTATGAATTATATCTTGCTTACTTGTGTGCAAGCAAGCAAGATATAATTCATAAAGGAATGTTTCATCCTCTGTAGTTTGCACAAATATGTAAATATGCTTTGAAATGTCTAAATAACGACAAATGTACCTGCCAATCAGACCCACAGCCTAGCTGTTCTCTCGCTAAATTGCTGTGTGTACCCTAGGTGCATTACCCAATTGGAACTGGGCCACCCTGTCAGACCCTGTAACTCAGGGCATCGGTGCACCCAGGGCCTACCAGGGGCTGAAGCATGTATTATGCCACCCCTGGATGGCCATCTAAATCTGACACAACTGGCTGCACGACAGCTGGAGCCACGTGGCGTACTCGCCCGTTGCTGTAGGTATAGTATCCCTATACCTAACCTTAAAATGGACACCGAGTTCCTATCAGTCACTCCTATGGCAGGCCTTGACAATCCTGAAGGCAGAGTGCATGGAACCGTGTGAATTGGGCTCTGGCACGAGCCGAGCCCGGTTGCAGCTTGCGGAACCAAGACCCAATGGCTGTTCCATGATAACGCGTATCATATCGGTAACTTCGGTATCGCGTTATCAAGACATGTCGAGTAAGGTGTCATACGAATCGGGGTGCTGCCCTCTCACCATTCCTGGCGACGAGGTTAGCATTCCGCCCTTCTAGAGGGACACGACATGTACGTAACTGTGAACCCCGGTTAAAGTTAACTGAAGCCTCAGCTCCACAAAATGGACGCTGCCACCACAGACACGAGTCTGACCTCCTGCTGCTGGGAGTCCTTCCAGCGAGGAGAGCTTGGACAAAGGGTTTCCTGTCAAGGGCGGTGTTCGCACCGTCCCAGACAGGGTTTGTGTATTCTGGGTAGGTAGGGCTTTGCAAGAAGGTGACTGCGGAGTGGCACCCTGGTGCTCACTACGCATCTGCCGGCTAGAACCAGTTCCAGGGGCGCGCAGCCCCTGACCTGGGGAAAGTCCAGCAGGGGGAGAGGGGTGTAACTACCCCCCTTCCTGGTCCCACCCTTAGGGCAGGACCTAGTCATGTACCCACCCCTTTCTTTAGGATAAAGGCCGGAGCGGGGACCCTTCCAAATTAGATCATCTTTGAATCTAGAACTACTTTCTACGAAAGGACATTCGAGACTCTTCTCAAGATTTCTCCCTTGTGACTAAGGAGTAGTCATCCTGCATCCGCAGGCACCATCTAAGAACTCTGCGGTTTGCTGCAAGTCCTTCTTCAAGGATCCGACGGCCCAGCTCGACGAGAACCGGCTTCCCTGGCACCTCTGACCTCTACCCACGTTGTCAGCTCAGCTGAGATCTGTGGGTGCGACGAGACCTCAAGGGACCGGCCATCATCAAAACCTGCACGCTTTCTTAACCAGCACGACCATCGAAGCAATTCTCTGGTGAGTGCTCTGGGGTCCGAGAAGCCCCGACCCAGAGTAGCTCCAGCACCGAAGTGCAGTCTCCCAGCATCTCCACGATCAGCGTGGGGCCCTTCTGCTCGCTGCTCAGCACGTTGTCTGGTCACTAGCCGCTGGCTTGTGCCCTTCTCTGACGACATCCGACAACCAACGCTGCTGGTCTGGTTGCTCCAGACCGGCCCTTGCTCCCTTTGCCGAAAGGAGCACCCCGGACCCTCCTGGTCCACTCAAGACGCCATTTTAGGCCCACCACGTGGCCCTGAAATCTACCAAGGCTTGTTGCCCCAATCCTGGGCCCAGCGACGCCGACAGCATCAACCTTCGTGGGACAGCTCGCACCTCCATCCTGGTCGCCGACAACGCCTCCTGGTCCGTGAGACTGCAGAGCCTAGCGTCGCCCACTCACCTAGTCGAGGTGACGGCCATCCGGTGCCTTCCTGGTACCCTCTGACTACTGGCTAGTAGTATGAACTTGGTCCCCTCTGCTTTCAGGTATCATCGATCTCTGATCCAGGCTTGGATCTCTACGAACTATTCATCACTCGTCGCCGGCCAGCAACTCCTTTCCTTCCGGCTCCCGGCTCATCAGCGAAGACCCCCGACGCCTGTAAGACTTGTGCAGCCGCAGCCCTCGTGGCTAGGTAACTTCGGCATTTCGGTGCCTGCATAGCCTCCTTACTCTAGGGTCCCGAGTCCCTCGCTTCCGACTTGCCTTATCGGGTCTGCCCGAGACCACTAAACTTTCCGTGCCCTCGGGCATTTGTTTTAATTGTGCACTTGAAGTATTTTTCTAAGAGCTTTTGGTTCTGTGCTTAGTACCCTGTCCTCATAAAGAGTACAGGGCTGTTGTGATTCTAATAAATATACTGTTTATTTTCATAACACTTGTGTGGTGCCCTTTCACTTGGTGTTCAAGGGGTATGTGATGGTATTACAGCTGGCTTAACACGCCCTCTAGAGTTTAGCCCGAAGACTGCTCGTATCCACGCTACTAGGATAGCTGGTCTAAGGTTGACTTACAACCAATCACCATAAGAGTCGTTTGGAACGATACATAGTGGTCGCTAGAATATCGAACGCTGCATATCGGGCCAACTTCTCACAAGCATTAATACCCTTTCCTCCCGAATTTATACATTAGATAATATTGTTTCATCTGTTGTTGAAATTGTACATGATGAAGTGTCTGTTTTGTACCATGGTCAAAATCAATTGCGTTCTGTTATGCAGTTTGCGTGGGCCTTACAGACGCTGAAAAATGGTAAAGTGCCTTGGGCCTGTGTTAATATCACTTCTCTGTTTGCACCTTTTAATTTGACTGAAAAACAACGTTTACTTTCCATGAGAGATGCTTCTTTTTCAATGTTACACATTGAACGCTTAGAGTCTTTACCCTTTTCAGTGGCAGAGGCCACGGCTGCAACGTGGCTAATCCACGGATTGATTACTTTACCTTTCGCGTTTTTCCAGTTTTCAAATTGCATGAAGTATTTTGCCACAGGCAGATATGAGCGCCTCGGTACCTCCTACTTACATGAAGCCTGGTCGCTCCCTTTTACTTATAGATGCCTTAGGGACGGAAAAGAGGTATATCTGAATGGGGATGAGTGTACAGAAACATCAGATCACTCGTTGATGTGTAGGCACATCCAATTGCATGGTTCATGTAACCAGAATCGCCCTAATTTAGCATGTGTTTTAAAAGGTACACCGGTGCCTGCTATAGTCCCGACTTTTACCTTATTGGTTAACGGGAGTTATTTACTTTTAAATAATGAAGATTGGTTTGGGTTATTGAAAGGCATAGCTTACGTTGTAACAGTGAGTGAGCGTGTCGTTTGCTGTAAGAATTTGCTTTGTCCACCCCCGCATGGGAACCTGGATGTTTCCATCTGGCCGAGAATTCCGGCCTTGAAGTCAGAGTTCAATAAGATGAGCAGAATAAGAGCCTTATTGTCACAAAAAGACGTTGCCCTGACATCTGCTCGCGAAACATTTGTCCTTCAGGTAGCTAACACCCGCACAGAAGTGCATGCCTTATTAAATACTGACCTTCCTTTACATTTTGGTGAGCTGATTCACACAATCTTTAACGCCTCCTCCACTTCGTTCATTTTTTTTAAAGTAGTAAGCGGTGGCTTAGTGACTTCTTTCCAGAAAATATTTGGAGTCATTCCTGCTTTCCTTCACTCGATATTCTCCGGTCTATTTGGTGGACTTCCTGTTTTGCTGGCACTGGCTGCTAGTTTTTTGTTACTATTTTGTTTATTGCAAAATGGATGTCCGTCCTGTCTTCGCAAACGAGCGGGAGCAGTTAGCACTGTTTCGCAACAGGATGCTTGAATACTATGGTGCGCTGCCACTTGCCACTTTGAGTGCATCATATGGATTATTGTTTCGATTTTCCTATTTCACCTGTGTCCAGCCTGCCTTTCATTGCCTGAGCTGCAATTTCGACTGGGCCCTGGATTTGTGTCTCTGCAATTTGGTGTCTCCTGAAGTGGATTATGATCATCTCATGAGTCCCTTAGTTGCTCATGAATTGCTTTGTTCTGACGGAGGGATTATGGCTTTTGCAGCGATGCATGGAGTTCTGGGTCGTTGGAATATATTCGAAGCGGCGCAAGATTTCTTGGCACACAGCTTCATTGAGAACCCACCGAGTTGTCCTCTGATGGTACTAGAGGCTCCGGTAATTGAAGAGCATGTATGTTCTTTTCCTCTATTAAATTGGATGGCTGAGTTGTTTTCGGATGATAACAGTGACTTCCTTTTGGAAGCGGTTGCTGCTTATTTCGCCTACTCAGTTTTAGGCTGACTCCTATTGAAGCCATTGATGTCATGATTTTTTCTTCTCTCAAAATGTTTCCAAATTTTTATGGACATTTTTTAAATAAACAGACCTATTGGCTTTACTAACAGTGGACATTACAATGTCATGCTGGTGAAATTTTGGATTTTTATGCGGACAACATTTTTTTTCCTCACCTACTCGATTTAGAACTGAGAGTTTTATTGAACTCTGCTTTCAACGATTGAGTCCCTTTTCTTATTTTGTCTTATCTTATCTGATTCGTGCTCGGATCAAGGGAGGGTGAGATATGGATAGATGTAGCCTGATTACTGTGTTAAGTTAGCATGAGCTTTTTGTGAGTTTAAACGCCATTTTTCCTTTCTGCTGCTTTTTGCACACGACACGCATCTGCTGCTTTAGCTTTGAGCCTAGTAAAATGTTTTCGGTTCATACGAGAATAATATGTTGTTAC
Organism: Lissotriton vulgaris; assembly: GCF_964263255.1. Lineage (NCBI taxonomy): Eukaryota > Metazoa > Chordata > Amphibia > Caudata > Salamandridae > Lissotriton > Lissotriton vulgaris. Next base: position 81,264 of record NW_028251642.1, on the reverse strand, counting down.
ACTGATATCAGCCTTGCTTGGCGAGCTGTGTCTGTACAGTGAGTGCTGAAACCTTCAAGGATATCAACACAGTAGTTGTTATGAGCACTGATCGTCGCACGTCCCTAGACATAACATACATGCAGCTGCAGCCAAGTTCTGGCTTTAGGCGTGTTTTATATTGCTTTGCACAAGAGCATAAAACACACTTGATGGTGCTTCGCATGCAGAGAGCTGGTTGCTGATGATGTGATCCCTAACCATTAGGATCTTGAGGTATGGGGCCGCTCTGCTAAAACCCACAAGAGACCTTCTTAGATATAATATACTAGCTAGGGAGGGTGAGAATTAGGTTTTGTTAAACCCTATTCATTTTAGCATAATACTATGCTTGCACCGTTTGTCTTCTATGGACTAGTGGCTATGCTGATTACTTTGTTACTTATAATATGTTTGCTTGTATTAGCTAAGATACTGCGCTTGAGAACATGGCATTAGTGAATAAACATTTCAAATATGCACGTGTCCTCTTTTACTCCTTGTTCTGGATTGAAATGATTGTATAACGAAAGAGTATTCATGTGTTCCACGTTACCTGAGGTGTACTAAGTTCATGAACAACAACAACTACGGATGAGTGGAGGGTCCAAGGGAATATTTTAAGACCAAAACACAGTTACAGCCCCCTTAACAGAACATATAAACTACAAGAAAGTAACTGTGGGTCTACTCTGAAAAAAGTCTATGTAGTCTGTGTGTGTCTCAGTAGAAGGTGTCTAGCATGTATACTAACAAGGCATACAACGTGATGCTTCACAGTGTGAAAAAATATCCATCAGTTACTCAAACTGTTCCGCCTTTTTCATCATTTGGACCACTTCACAGAGTGGGGAGTCCTTGTTGTTGCCACTTCACCAAAGATGAGTAGTGAAAGTGATTAGACTTAGTGTGTATATTTGGACTCTGGCGATTAACAGCTAGTGTTTTAGGTAACTGAAAGCAGTACAAGAGAAAATTCAGTGAATGAAAAGAAAAAGTGAACGTCAACGACACTTTATCAATAACCGTACACTTCCAACTTTAAAAACAATCTAAGTGCAAAGAATCAGTAGGTTCAACAAATAGCTACTGACTAGATGTTATTGGTTGACATGTTTCTGCAGATTGACTGATCCATTAGGGTATCTACTGCTTCATCAGGACCACTATGACTTCGCTACTGCTTGTTAATATAAACCAAGGACTAAAATAAATGAAAAAATATCACCTGTTTAGTCCTTCCTGTCCTCCTGTGTAGAAGATATCAAGCGTTAAAGACACCAATACAAACAACAGAGACATACAACACAGATCAACAAGGAAAGCAAGATACCAATATTTTCATTAGTTAAGTTATCTTGCAAGGGATTATAATTCCATCAGAGGCAAGATGGCCGCTGTAGAGATAAGTCGCACTACACCCTCTCTCTGACCATAGGACCTGACCCAGGTGGAAGATGCCCTAAAACAACAGTATGCTCGCCAGCATTCTGCTAGGAAAAGATCGACAAAGCAGCAAGAGCAGCAATAGCAGGCCGAAGTGGCAGTGGAGAAACGGCGCGATCTCCAGAGCTCTATGCTTATGGGAAAAGGCAAAAATAGCGTCGATATTCTTGGTGGATTCACTGCGGGACAGCTTGCTAGCGAAAGCGATGGCACAACGAGGAAAGGAGAAGCAGCAGGCATTGATCAGTGGCCCGAATAAGGAGCCGAGTTTGAAGGATGCAGGGAAAACCGGCACCATCCCAAAGACTAAAATGCTGCAGCCGGTCAAGAGATCTACTCCGGCTATCTCTGCGGCGACCAAAGCCCAGCAGAGGAAATTGGACAAAATGATCGAGAAAGAGAGAGAGTAAGCCGGCCAGGGGTGCAGCGTCTCACAATGACGGGTCTCATGAAGGAACACCACGGACTGCCTCCGAAAAGAAGAATGGGAAAGATCTTACCTACAGGCAGCCGTCGGTTTCAGAGGCATTCGGGTTGAAAGCGGCCCCGGGGGCGGCAGGAGTATACACGGCGAGTCAGCCGCCCGGTGTTCCAAGCGGCATCGTCCTCGAGGACGCAAGCGGCAGTGTTGCTGGGCAACAGGACTCGCCAGCCCTCACGCTTCTGGCGGTAGCACCAGCAACCTCAGCAGGCTCGGAGCAAGTACAGGGGACACAAGGTGAGCCGGAAAACGCTGAGGAGAATGCGTAGATGGCAAGGGCGCCGCTGGAGGGCCAGAGCACCATAATACGGCGCAAATGTTAAATGCACTAAAAGAGGTGGAGGCTGAGATGTTAGGCGAACAGGCTCCGTTGCGGGGAGCTAAAAGTGCAAGACGGGGGAGCTTGGCGAGCCTCTGCTCACAGAAGGAGCGGTTTGAGGCCGAAAGCACCGAGGGGCCAGAGGGGGACAGGTTCTTTTCGGTCCCTGAAGAGTCGGAATCTACCATCGCCAGCAGCGATGAGGATAATGATATATCGGATGCAACTACGAGCTCTGGGGGCAGCGGAGGCTCTAGGGGGAGATGCACCCAAAAAAGACGCAAGGGGGTAACTAGACGGGCGGGATCCCCTAAGAGCACCCACAAGAAACTTATCTGGGATTATTCAGCCACATCTAGCATGTATCAAGAGGAGGGTCAAGACGGGCAAAGTGAAGGGGGCAAACTGGATATTATGTTTGCCACCTTAAAGCAAATACAGGCAGAAGCCAGAGCGGAGAGCAGAAGAGCTAGGCATGATACAAAAAAATTCAAGCCTCAATCAGGAAAGTAAACAAAAAATATGAAGAGGTTGTGGAGAGAGTGGTAGAAGTGGAAGAGAGAACTGGCAGGCTGGAGGATGAAGTCACGGACTGGCAGGCATTTAAAGGAGAGCAGTCAAAGGTCGTGGAGGATCTTCAGTGGAACGTTGAAGATTTGGAAAATCGTCAGAGACGGAATAACGTTAGGCTCCTTGGGCTTGAGGAGGGGCTGGAGGGGCAGGACCCAAGAGGTTTTGTCATCAAGCTATTAAAAGGGGCATTCCCAGAGGTACCTTGGCAATGGGAGCTCGAAGTGCAGAGGGCCCACAGATTTCCTTTGACACTGAAGAAAAGGCGGGATGGGGGGCAGATACGCTCCCAAGGGCCATGCTGGTGTTTTGTGGGAATTTCCTAGCAAGACAAGAGTTGATAGAGAAGGCCAGGCCGGACACCAAGAAAGCGTTCGAGGGTATAACATTTTTTGCGAGACCAGACTTCTGCCACACGACAGTGGAGAGACGGTGGCGTCTCAGGCAACTGATTGCTGCATTTCAGGGTCAAGGGGCAGAGGCGTACTTAATGTTCCCAGCTAAGCTAAAAGTTATATCCGCAGGGCGCATAAGAATGTTTTTCTCGGAAATAAAGGCGGGGGAGTATTTGGCAGAATTAACGGAGCAAGGGAGAAACAGAAATAAGAAATAAGAACTGTAGTAAAAAGTTATTTGTAAAATTGTAAAATGTAAAATGTACAGGTGTAATGCTTTAGGCTGGCGGACTGGGCAGGGTCAGCTCTTAGCCTGGGTGTAGAAAAGGAAGGTGGAGGGCGGTTCAGGGTAGAGGGAAGGAGAGGGGGGGCGACACTACAACGCACAACAGCCACACATAGGTCATGCTTGACCTATTTGCCTGTGGTAGGGGGGTGGGTCAGAGGAAGGGGAGGGGGGAGGGGGGGACGCGTGTGGGGGTAGGTGAAGGGGGTTGGAGTCATACAGTACAGATTTTGAGAATACATAAAGGAGAGAGACAGCAGATAGACAAGTACATAGCAGGAGTTGGAAAGGTGGCAAAAGTAACCATGCATAAATGGCAGTTAGGATAGCTACGCTCAATACCTGTGGACTAAATAATGGGGAGAAAAGGCAAAAGCTTGCCGCGATGCTGCGCTTCTGGAGAATTGATATAGCTTGTCTACAGGAGACGCATGTGGCCAGCAAAGACAAGTTCATGTTGGAACAAATGGGGTTCGAGGTGCTTGCCTCTACAGGGCAGGAAGTTAGAACTAAGGGGGTGGCGATATTAGCCAGGAAAGGGGCTGCAAAAATTAAAAAGAAAAAGGAGGATCAAGATGGGAGATGAGTGTTGTTGGACTTGGAGACTGTGGCTGGGAGACTCACACTTATCTCACTGTATGGGTCAACTGAAGATGAACCAGAGCTGTTTAAATTTGTAGATAGGGAATTAGCACTGTGGCCAGAGCCCGTGGTATGTTGTGGGGATCTGAATATTAATGGCCTGGATGGCTTAATCGATAGGGATGGGGGTAGCTATCGGGGTAGGAAGAGGAAGTCATACAAAGCGGTACAGAATCTGGCCCGGCATAACGCTTTGGTTGATATGTGGCCGGAGAGAAATCCAATAGGCACAGGCAGCACCTACTATTCAGCCCCACACAAAACTGTAGCTAGGTTGGACTATTTTCTCATTTCAAGCTCATTGGTTTGCAGGGCGGTAATAGAACGGCTCCCCAGGATAGTGTCGGATCATAACCCGCTGGTTCTAAGCCTGGCATTCGTTAAAAATAGGGATAAGACGATTAATACATGGACATTTGAACGGGGGTTGTTGAAGGAGAAGGAGTATGTCGCAAGGATGCAGGAGTGGATAACACAGTTCTGGGACATTAATAGGTACTCGGCCTCAGCAGACATGGTGTGAGACGCTTTTAAGGCGGGAGTGAGGGGCTAAACTCTAAGTTATACGATGCTAAGGAGTAAGAAGGAAAAGGAGAGGATGGAAGCGAGGGTTAGAAAGTTGGTCCGTTTGGAAGAGGAGTTAGTGGCAGCGATAAGCAGGCAGGAACCGATTGAACAAATCCTGTTGGATCTAGAGGTTCAGAAGGCAGAGGCGGGGTAAGTTTGGCCCAAAGGGCTGCAGGGAACTTTTTAGCAAAAAAAGAAAAATGTTACGAATACAATGAGAGGGTGGGCCACTTGCTGGCAATTAGGACTAGGCAAACTGTAGCAGCAGGGGAAATAAAAGAAATTATGGATAGTACAGGGACTATAGTCAATAAGGTGGAGGAGGTACAGGAAGTGTTCAGGAGGTTCTACGAAACATTATATGAACAGGATACAAACAACATAGAGGGAGAGATGAAAGAATATCTGTCACAGATACCGCACGTAGGCTTAAGTTCAGAAGAGCGGGGAAAGCTAGAACAACCACTGACGCTCCAGGAGGTAAGAGAGGCGACATTTAGTCTTCCCTCTGGTAAGGCATCTGGCCAAGATCAAATCCCGGCAGAATTTTATAGGGCTTTCTGGGATGTGCTAGGAATGGACTTGTGGGCAATCTGCTGCATGGCGCAGGGGGGCAGGGTAGTCCCTCAGTCATGGGCAGGGGCGGACATAATCGTACTATTAAAAAAGGATAAACCTCCAACAGAGCCAGGCTCTTATAGGCCGATCACGCTGCTGAATGCAGATGCCAAGATATTTTCAAAATCACTGGCTAAAAGGTTGAGCAAGGTTGGGGCTGGTATCACCGACACAGCATGGCTTTATCCCAGGTAAAGGGACCACCCAACATACAAGGCAGATGATTACTATTTTAGATGCAGCCGAGGTCGCAGGAGACCCTGTCGCGGCTATTTTTTTAGATGCCGAGAAGGCCTTCGACAGGGTCTCCTGGGAGTATCTGTGGACGGCCCTGGAATGGGCGGGAATAGGCAATGGATTTATAAAGGCAATACAGGCACTCTATAAATACCCATCCGCCAGGATAAGAATTAATAAATCTTATACGAAGGCAGTCCAGATTAGGAGAGGGACAAGGCAGGGATGCCCGGCCTCGCCTCTATTGTTTGCCATTTATTTGGATCCTTTTTTAAGAATGCTCGCCCATAACTATAGGATTCCTCCAGTTAGGCTGCACGGGCAGGAATACAAATTGTTCGCTTATGCGGACGATGTAGACATTACAACTCCAGTACCGGGGGGAGGCACTGATTGAAATAGAGCAAGAGGCAAGGAAGTTTGGGGGATTCTCTGGCTACCTCATAAACAGAGGAAAGACACAGGTAGTGCAGAATAGGTTCACAGTATTCCAGGATACGAGGGTAGTGTCGGAAGCAATGTACTTGGGGGTTAGGGTGTCAGCAGATTTGGATAAATTAATCGAGATTAATATGGAGCCACTTTTAGGGAAGGTCAAAAGAAATACGGAGAGAATTAACAACTTAAATTTGACGCTAATGGGGCGAATCAATCTGATTAAAATGGTTACCTTCCCGAAATTCTTATACATCTTCAGAGCGATTCCCCTGTATTTTGATGGCATATGGTTCAATAGGATAGAAACAATTTTGAATAAGTTAATTTGGGCACAAGGGAAGACACGAAGAGCCTACCGCTTTTTGACACTACCAAGGGAGAAGGGGGGCTGGGGAGCGCCCGATTTTAGGCTGTACTATTGGGCAGTTGCCCCTCAATATTCTCAAGGGCTTTTAGGTGGTAGGGTCCAGAATGGTGAGAGAGAGGGCTGTGTGAACATCTATGAAGCAGTATTGGGGAAGGAGGCAGAGAATGCCCTATTTAACAAAGTGGAGTATGCCTACTACAAACACACTAGGTTCAAGCCCCTAAGTGCGGTATATAGAATCTGGAAGGCTGTGGGGAAAAAGCTAGGAATTGGCAGAGTCAATAGGTATTTGAGGCTGTATACAAACAATGATCTTACCGCAGATGTCTTCAGGGATTCAGTTATGAGGGATTGGGATGGTAAGGGGATTAAGAAATTAGGGGACTTGTTGGATGTAAAAGGGGTGTTCTTACAGTTTCAGGACATTCAGACGAGATTTAAGATATCAAGGAACAATTTTTTTAAATACCTTCAAGTGAGGAGCTATTTTCATAAGAAGCAGGGTGGTTCAATTGGGTTATCACACTGTAGGATTATGGACTATCTGGAGAATAGCATACGTGGCACGATTAGGCAATTGTATGCAGAGCTCTATGTACTAAAAACAGATGATAGAGAGAAATATGCCAATAGATGGGTGGAACAAGTGGGGGCGCACCCTGAGGGTTTACAAGCTTCATTAGACTTAGGTCGGTCTGTGCTGTGCTCGGCGACGTTACAAACCCAGCACTATAAAACAGTCTATTCTTTGTACCACACACCGGCTAGAATTGCCCAGTGGGGGGAAGCACTGGAATAACCTGCCCGAGGTGTAACTCAAATGGAGCTAATATTACACACATGTTTGCACAATGCCCACAACTCTATACATTAAAATTGGCAATCGAAGAATTTCTGGAGGGCTCCTTGGGGCTGAAGATTAAATTAACGGATGAGCTGATAATGCTAGGGGTAAGGGTAGGGGATAATACCGAATACCCAGAATTTTTGTTTATGGTCACGGCAGTCCTCAGGATTATTATTGCAAGGGCCTGGCTAGACAAGACGGCACCTACATTCCAGACATGGATAGCAAGACTTCTCTCCACATACAATATGGAGAAAGCCATCTATGATAGAAAAGGCAGAAGGGCAAGGGCATTGGGGGGTAGGATTTGGTTTCTTATGGAGCAATGGAAGAATAGGGGGAAATAGGCGATATAATCTGTTTTTTCCCTGGTTTTTTGGGGGTTTTTTTGTGTTCGACTTTTTGTTGCTCTTTCTCTCGAGTGATGGTCTTTATGTGTATGTTATATTTGTACTGTAAAAATGTATTGGATCAATTGGAAAAATGTGGGGGGGGGATTTAATAAAAAATATTTTTAAAAAAAAGCAAGGGATTATAATTCCGCTCTTACCATCGAAAAACTGGTGGTAGAACCTCTGGCTCACCTTAAATGTAAGAGGAACTTGCCTCTCCTCACCTGGCTACAGCTCAGGATTGTGGGGCACCGCACTGTATTTAGAAAAAGGAAATATGTGCTAAAATGTGATGATTAAGCGACAGCTGAACCAGATTGTACAGAATAAAGAGTAGGTTTCTCCATCCGCAACATAAAGTTGCCAAAAAACCATTCAATGTGAAATGCCGCAAGATGGTTATAAGAAACTGCTGACAGATATGTGGATAGTGTGTGATGTCTCATAATTCTCTGCTCATAATTTGAACTTATTTAAGTGCAATTATTTCAACTCACTGTTTGCGTAGTTAGTACTTCAGGGCGTTATTCACAGGGGATAAATCAGACCCTACAACAGATGTTTGTTCGATCCCCTCGAAACAGAGGAATAGACCCAATACCTGTAAGTAAGCCGTATGTTGTAGTCTCCCCCGTCTGCTGGCACTGCAAACAAGTGAATGCCCAGTTTACGCTGCCACTGCCAGACAGGAAAAGGCTACATAATCGTTTCAGTGACGCGTGTTGCTTATCGTAAGCATTGTGCTAGATGAACTCGATCTCAGGAAAAGGTACTCACTTGAGGCAGAAAGAGACAATATGAGGCCAGGAAGTGGGTACCCAACTTATGGTTTAAACTATTCCTAGCAAGATAGCCTCCAAGTTCGGTTTGCTGAGCCCATCGTTAAACATAACTAAGCTCATATTTGCAGCAAAGTAACAAAAGAAATTAAGCAACGAGCTCACTAAAGTTCTTCTTGTGGCACTCACCTGTCCGTCGGTACTCCACGCAGCCAACCGGGCTGTTTGGGGAGGTACCGGGACAGTGCGGGGGGCCATGTTTGTTCGCCAATGCATGCATTCTGATTGGACCGTGATTACGTCGGAATAATCTGACGTGGTAACACGTGGTGTCAACAAAGCTAAAATGCGTGTTCATTGGCCCTTTATAAAAACGTCATGACTTTAGATTCACATTAGGCGTACGCCCATCCTCTTGTTGGTGCTGATAAGCGTCGCCTACATCAGCACACCCCTTCTATATCTGGGATTTGTAGTTGCGAGGCCAAATACACCACAGCATGTATACTTAACTAAAACATGGTAACGTCTGGAGAGTGCTGACACGTTGTATGCCTTGTTAGTATACATGCTAGACACCTTCTACTGAGACATACACAGACTACATAGACTTTTTTCAGAGTAGACCCACAGTTACTTTCTTGTAGTTTATATGTACTAAGTTCATGTTCTGGTTTGTCTAAGCATTGAGAGTTTATGATGACCAATGAGACACTGATTGCTAGTCTGGTAAGGGATTTTTGGGTACCAAGGTGAGTTTTGGCACACCCTAATTCACTGAGGTTCCAAGCCTCTATGCACAGTTCTGTCTGAGCACGGAATCCCTGCGACAGTAGGTGTCCTGTACTGGAGTCTCTCTGTGACAACATGCTCCCCAATGCGTCCTGCGTGTTTTCAGGTATGATGAAAACAGGCTCGGTGTTATCAGCGACGTTGTCGGTTTCCTCTAGACATGAAAGGGCGTCCGCCTTGGCGTTCTCTTTTCCGGGACGGAACGTGATAGTGAAGTTGTACTCGTTAAAGAACAAGGTCCATCATAACTGTCGGGCTGTGAGAGCACGTGCTGACCGTAGGAACTGGAGGTTCCTGTGGTCCGTGTAGATGGTTATGGTGTGTTTTGCGTCCTTCAGATAGTGGCGCCATTCTTCGAACGCCGTCTTGATTGCCAGTAGCTCCTGGTCAGATACCGTGTAATTGCGTTCAGCGGGTTGGAGCTTCTTGGAGTAGAAGGCCACAGGGTGTAGCTGTCCTGTACTGGCGTCTCTCTGTGACAACACGTCCCCCAATGCGTCCTGCGAGGCATCTGCCTCCACGATGAAAGGCAGCTCGGTGTCTGGGTGCACAAGAACAGGGGCTGTGGTGAACCGCCTTTTCAATTCTTGGAACGCGATGTCTGCTTTCTGGTCCCAACAAAAGCGTACTGCTTTGCGTAGCAAGCGTGTGTTGGGAGCCACCATCCTGTAGAAGCCTATGATGAACCGACGATGGTAATTGGAAAACCCCAGGAATCTCTGGACCCCTTTCACTGACTCCGGAGTGGGCCACTGTAGGATGGCCTCCACTTTTTTGTTGTCCATCTGGATGCCAGCTGGAGTGATGATATGCCCAAGGAACTCAACAGTGGTAACGTGAAAAAACGCTCTTCTCCAACTTAACGTACAAACGATGTTTCCCCAACTGTTGGAGGACAGGACGTACGTGTTGGACGTGTTCCGTGATGGTCCGTGAATATATCAGAATATCGTCTATGTAGACAATACAGAAGACATCGATGTATTCCCGTAACACCTCATCGATGAAGAACTGGAACGCTGCGGGGGGCGTTGCAGAGTCCGAAAGGCATGACCTGATACTCGAAAAGGCCGAACTTGGTCCGGAAGGCGGTCTTCCATTCGTCACCCTTTCGGACTCTGACTAGGTGGTAAGCTCCCCGTAGGTCCAGTTTGGTGTAAATGGAGGCGTTCTTCACCTGGTCCAAGAGGTTTGAGGAAACAGAAATTTTATGTGGCCAGTGTGTCCCCCCCTCGCACCCTATCCATGTACCTATGCCCTATGTATGTCCATGTTATCATGTAATTCCCTTCCCGTGCCTGTAATAATAATGTCCCTGCATTTCCGTCTAATGTTAGCATGTCAGTTATTAGGCCCTCCATGAATGAAACGTTAATTCTGCACTGTGGCCTATGTTGCCAATGCATTTACATGGTACACGTTTAACAGTCGAGAAGCACACGTTTTTGTGGCCCAGCCGAGCCAGACCCTGAATTCAGGCTCCGAGCCTTTTCTGTCTCTGAAAGCTGTAGTTTAGGTATGCATACCTGACCTCTCCCTTACTCCCTGCTCAGCCGAGAGGTGCCCGGCCTGCCTGCCAAGACGGTATTTTGCCTACAGTTATCTGCTCAGCCTCCGCAAAAACACATTCCAGTCTAGTGAAAAAGGTAAACATATTCCGCCTGCAGAGCATAGGGCCTAGCCTTCCTGTCTCCATGCAAGTGATTTACTGAACCCGTTGCCATAGAAGGCCCATGGCCCCCACGTAATGCACGAAGAAATATATGTGCACACTAGCATTTAGTAATGAACAGCCTTTACTCGAGAGACCTTTACTTCAGATAATACATCCTCCAAACACAAGATATCAGATGCACTAAAGGTGCAGGTCGTTCTGACATCCCAGACTCCAGACTCCTCTACTAGTGCAAAAGTCAGCCCCCCCAGCTCTCCCCAGTTACACGTCAATCTCACGTCATGACCAGTTTCGCGCACATGTAGGGTAAAGGTTTCTGCTGACCCTGCAGACCTCCTCTATGCATCCACCCACCTATGACACACCTATGACTCATCAAGTGCACACCTACGTGTACGCCTTCTTACACGCCTTCTTTTACGCCCATGTGTTCTTATCTCTCTCTTTTCAATAGCTCCGCCTGGAGTGTTCCGCCTACTGTATTCATTGCAATTGTATGGTTTTACTATATATATTGTGTGATGTTAATAAACGTTAGATATCCCTTCCTGAACCTTGGTGGTGATGGAACCCGATTCTCCCCTGGCTCGAGCCATTGAAATAAAGCCCTTTCTGACTCAGACACCACAGACTCTGCCTCTCATTTTATGAGCTATCCTTATTCTTTATTAATGTATAGAAATTATGTCCGGGTAATTTTATTTACCACATAAATCTGGCGCCCGAATAGGGACTAGTCCCCTTCCCCACTGCGCCGGCGATGTAAGCGCAGCCCCCTGACCCCTTCTATAGCCGTGACGGACTACTTCTGTGCACATCCGCGGGATTTCCTGCTAACTCCCTCAGGCCCACGGAGGAGACGGAGACTGCGACGAGGCATCCACACGAGGCGGTGAGGATTGCGGACCATCCCGACCAGAGCCCAAGCCGAGAGAGCAAGGTCCGAGGTATCCCGAGGCCCACCTGTTCCGAGGCGCATGCGCAGCAGCCGCAGCAGCCGTAGCAGCAAGAAGCCGTAGCAGTCCAGTCCAGTATCAAGTTTCCGAGGCCTTTAGTTTTGCTTCCCGGTGAGTACCGTTGTTGGGAACGCATATAGACGGGTTCATTTATTTGAGCCCGGTCAAGACGGGTCTGGGTACACAGATCCGGTACGGACGCGTCCATTCAAGTGGATGCGGTAAAGACGTGTCTCTTTATGAGACCGGTATGACTGTACTGTTCTAGCAGTGCATCCAGAAACGAGGTTTATTTTAGGATTGTGTTATTCTATGTGTTAGCTAGTATCTGTTTCTAATGTTTTAATGTCATGGTATGAATGATTGTTTACAGTCTATTATTGTGCTTATTGTGTTTTCGTTCAAACTAGTTCAAACATGCCGTTGTTTTCGAAATTACGTCAGATAGGAACCAGGAAAGGGATACTCGAAGAGGCAGTTCCCGTCCCACCTAGGGACACTCCTGGACACTTTATGTACCACAAGCATGGCTTAGATGCCATACTGTACTTAGATTTCTGGGTAGACTACACGAAGGATCTGGAAGAGAAATATAGATGGCCTGTCTCAGGGACATGGGATGCTGATTGCATCATGAGAGTAGAGGAAGCACTGTGGAAAAAGAAAGCTAGACAATCCCAGAAAGATGCCATAGAGTTGTGGTGTAAAGAAGCGCATAGAAGAACAGAGAAAGAAATGCACAAAGCAGAGAGAAGTAGAGAAGCATCAGAAAAGGCCAAAGAAAAAGAGCTAAAAGAAGAAGGTGAACGGGTTAAGGCAGAACAATTAGACAGACAAAGAAATGCCCTTATTAAAGGCATGTATCCCCTCCTCGCCGAGGGCCTACCTAGAGTGACCCCGGAAATGCCCAGTAACTTGCCGCCACCACTGATCCCGACTAAACTCCGTAATCATAAACAGACCGCAGCGGACATTTTCTTTTCCTCCTATTTAGACGACTCTGCTCCAGAATATGTAAATGAAGAACCTCCTCCCAATCCGGTCAATGCTCCTGCCACCTTCCCTACAAATCCTTTTCACCCGCAACCACTCGTAGTACAAGACCAACCCGCATTACCAGCGGCGGCGCTGGCAGTAAAAGCCGACTCAAGCAAAGGCGACCCAAGTCTAGGAGCATCGGGAGGGGGGCCCTCTAGCATACAGCACACCCCACCACCAATGAAACGAACACTACGAGATTTAGCACTACAACACACGCCAAAACCAGCGACATTAGCAACACTTAGACAGTCCCTCACTGATTGTATATACGATCCAGTACCAGGTGAGGGCACAATGCTGATATACTCAATACGTTTAAGACGCGTTGCAGACTATTTGATTACTTTACCAGACATGAAAGACTACTTAGACAAAATCTACCACTTCATTAGAACGGGGGAGGGACCAGGAAGTATCCATGAGGCCATGGCATATAGAAAAGTGGAGCTTCAACGCATGCTCTTACAGTTTCTGGTTAATTGTTTGATCAGGGAACGAGACCAGCCAGATAAAGAAGTAACTAAAGGTATGATGAACTGGAGTGACAATATAGCTGTAGGTAAACATGATACACAGAAGTCAGTAGAAAGCATGTACAGGAAAATTCGTAAAGAAATTCTTGATATACACAAGAAAGAACAAGCTGAAAAAGAAGCAGAGAAAGAGGATGACGAAGTATCAGAGGACGATGATACAGTAACAGGGGAAATGAATAAAATGCATTATGTAGGTAGGGCAAGACCGTTTGATAGACCCATACGCCTAGATTACAATAAACGTTCCCTCTCTCCAATACCAGAATGATATTCTCTTGAGCACCTATTCCAAGCTACTGAGCAAGCACTGAAAAAACGAGTAGGTAGTAGTGAACTTAGTACTATGCATGAACAGGAACTAGCCCGGTCAGCAGTACAATGGGCCTGCAATTCTAACATATATAAAGATGACATAGTAGCGCAAACATTTTTTAGCCTTCCTCCGGAAGAACAGCGTTTAGCTGGTATTTACATGACTCAACATCTCATCACCTTGTATGAGAGTCAGCATTCTGATCCTGGTCCCTTGTATAAAATACTGGACGATTTACTCCTGGAAAGGTGGAGAGGCCTAGGTACCGAATTAATAAATGTCATTCTAGATCAACGACATAAGTACTTGACTTTTCTGACCTCGAACTTGGTTCCTGCCCCACATCGAGAAAGGAAGACCTTTTACATAGACAGACAGAACCCCCTACGAGAGGTTCATCCCGTTAGAACTACAGCGGGTGTACTTCAACGAGTATTCGTTTACACACCATTGACAAAAATGGAATTATTGGAAATGAAAAAATTACTGCCCTGTCATGATAAAGACCCAGCAGGGTTCCACCGTGAATTAAAAGACATGCTCCGCATGGGGGAGTATACATACGCTGATATCATTAAAATGTTGAAAGTACTATTACCAGCAGGTATTTACGAAAAACTTAAAGAGAAAGAGTGGGAGGTGGGAGAGAAAAAGATTAACTGGACAGAATTAGAAGACGAAGACAGACTCCGAGGCCCTGGTACTAGTCTCGGGGATAAAGCTAAAGAATTACCCGAACTATTGATACAGGTTTTGCCGAGATTATTGACTACTAAAAAAGAAGATTGGGACGCTATTTCAGCCTGTAAACAGAAACAAGATGAAGACACTAGTGATTTTTATTCTAGATTCGAAAAATGTTTTCTTATTAATAGTGGCCTGAAGACAAGTAGTGAATCGTACCCACATCTTTTTGTGACCAAATTAGTAGAGAATTCCTTACCCCAGATCAAAAATAGAGTACTGAAGGTCGAGAGTACCTAGCAAGCAAATAGCCCTTCCCAAATGTTACAAATGTTACAGTATCACCAGAACCGAATTAGAGAAGAACAGGAACACGAAAAGAGACGCATGAAAGATACGAAAATGAAAGTACTAGTCGCTCAATCAGTTCCAGCCGATGGCCAGAAAAAGGGCGCGGCACCTGTCAAAGGGAACTGTAACTACTGTAAACAGCCAGGTCACTATATAAATGAATGTGCTGTCCTGAAACACAATATAGCCACAGGCAAGACGAAAGAAAGATTGCGTCCTCCTAGAAAGGATAACGTTCCGCCGAATACGCAACAGCCACAGAACACGCAACAGACAGTAGCTGTACCCCAACCCATTGCTGCCACACAACATGTCACGCAACAAATGTACCAGTATGCACAGTCAGACTACCCAGATTATCAACAGTACTCATGAAACAGCCTAGAGAGGGAGGTTGGCTTGCCCCTTATTGAGGTTCCTGTAGATCAAGAGGGTCCCTATGTACATAGTCGTGTATTGGGAAAAGACAGAAAATTTCTGATCGACACAGGGGCGAGCAGAACTACCATCAGTCATGACGAGGTTCCAGGGGCACCCCTCTCAGGCTCACAGAATATTTCCCTGGGATTTTCAGGAAAGCCTATTGTTAACGAAGTGTCTAAGCCAGTTTCCCTAGAAGGGGGTCCATTGTCCCGTACTACAGATTTGTTGCTTACGAAATTATGTCCAGAAAACTTGCTTGGTATAAAAACATTGAAAGAACTAGGAGCAGTGATTTGTTGTTCTCCGGAAGGAGTGAGATTGTTTTTACGTGATTTTAAAGGACATTATGTGTTGAGAGATTTTGATCCCAGACTCCAGAATGTACCACAGCATTTATGGGCGCAAGGTCCGACTGATGTAGGTTACATGCACATTACACCACACCGTGTCACACTCAAGCAAGGAGTTGTACTGCCACGAATCCGACAATACAAGTTACCACCTGATGCTGTAGTTGCATTACTGAAAATTGTTGACGAACTTATTGCACAGGGAGTGGTTGTAGAAACTAACTCCAATGTACGTAATTCTCCTATCATTCCGATTCTTAAACGAACTGACCCAAATTCACCACCGGTCTACAGACTAGTGATTGACCTCCGAGAATTGAACAAATGCATAATACCACAGTACCCAGTGGTCCCAGACATTTCTTCACTATTGACTGCCATTGATTCCGAAGCGACGTTCTTCACTGTAATTGATCAAGAACGCCTTCTTTAGTGTTCCGATCCATCCAGAGAGCCAATACCTCTTCGGATTCTGTTTAAATGGACGAAGCTTCAAATTTACGAGAGCTCCTCGAGGGTTCACAGAAAGTCCTAGTATTTACAGTCAAGCATTGAAAAGACAACTAGACAGTATTCACATGCCTACTGACACTGCACTGCTCCAATACGTTGATGATCTTTTGATCACAGCACGGACAGAACGAGACTGCGAACGTGCATCACTGACAGTCTTATACTTCCTGGCAGAAAAGGGGCACAAAGTGTCCTCTTCAAAGTTACAATTCTGTGCCCAGCAAGTGGTATACCTTGGACACTTCTGTCCAAGAGGGGTAGACAGTTGACACCTGACCGCATTCAGCTAATTGCACATCTTCCACAGCCCAAGACACAAAAGGAAGTACGGGCCTTCATTGGCCTCACTTCTTACTGCAGACAATGGATTCCCCAGTACGCATATCTAGCCAAACCACTCATACAGTTGACAACACAGGAGGCAGCGACTTCGACTGTCCTCCCTTGGACTCAGGAACATACACTTGCATTTGATGAATTGAAGAAAGCTCTATGTCAAGCACAAGTTTTAGCGACACCATGTTACAGCAAACCTTTTACACTTTTTGTCACTGAACGCAATGGCACAGCATTATCTGTTCTCACACAAGATCAGGCAGGAAAGCACAAGCCTTGCGCTTACTTTTCTAGTACATTGGATCCAGTGGCCCAGGCTCTGCCTGCGTGCCTCAAATCAGTTGCCGCAACAGCTCTAGCAATCAGACAAAGCGACTCCATAGTGTTAGTACATCCCCTGACAGTACAGATTCCACACTCAGTGGAAGTTCTCTTGAACAGGACACAGACACAGCACCTGACTATAGCGAGACTGACAGGATATGAACTGACATTGTTCCAGCCACACATAGAGATCAGACGTTGCAATATCCTGAACCCTGCTACACTTTTACCCTCGAGCACAGCAGACCCTACACCACATGACTGTGTGGAAGTTATTAACACAGTGACGAAGCCAAGACAAGACTTGACAGGCATTGCATTACCCGACCCAGACCTGACACTTTATGTGGATGGTTCATGCATGAGAACAAGCACAGGAGAGTTAGTGGCCGCATATGCAGTGACCACTGATACCGAAGTTATAGAAACACAATGAATTGACATTCTGTCTGCTCAAGCAGCAGAGCTCATCGCTCTGACCCAAGCCTGCATACGTGCCAAGAACCTGAAAGTAAACATATACACAGATTCACAGTACGCATTCGGAGTTGTTCACGACTTCGGAGTCCTTTGGCAAGAGAGAGGTTTTCTGACCTCCCATGAAGCCAAAATACAGCATGGTCCCCTCATTCAAGCTCTGTTAGATGCAATACACTTGCCTACAGCAATAGCCATCATGAAGAGCAAAGCACATACTAAAGTCACAGATACTATTTCCCAGGGTAATGACCTGGCAGATCGAACAGCTAAACTTACAGCACAGACTCAAACAGACATTCCAGTTGACACGACAAAGACTGAAGTACCATCACCGACAAATTGCATGACAGTCAGGGATCCCTCACAAGATGTACTCGACATACAGACACATGCCACTCCAGACGAAATTAAGAAATGGGCGGAACAAGGAGGGGTACAGACAGATCAGGGATGGGTGACAAAGGGGAATGCCACATGGTTTCTCCCCGACTCCATGGTTCAAGCTATCATAAATACAGCACATATAGTCCAGCACACTTAGGAGAAAAAGCCATGTTGGACAGTATACAGAACATCTGGTTCAACAAGCATTTACGTGCAGCAGCAAAACAGAAAGTGCGTACCTGCATGATCTGTTGTCAGTTCAATCCAGGCAAAGGCATTCCCATGGAACAAGGTGGATTTCATCCTCCTGACCACCCTTTTGAAGTCCTCCAGATGGATTATATTCAGATGGACAGATGTCGAGGATTCAAGTATGTCCTCGAAGTTGTATGTGCCCTATCTAGATGGACAGAAGCGTACCCAGTCCCAGATTACACTGCTGTGACCACTGCCAAACAGTTGGTCCGAGAATTCTTCCCGCGATACGGCTTGCCCCGTGTCGTATACTCAGATAATGGACAGCCATTCTCTTCTGAACTTATGAAACAAGTATCTCTCCTGTTAGGGTACCAGTGGAAATTCCATTGCGTACGACACCCAGAAGCAGCAGGTCTCGTAGAGAGACACAATCAGACTCTCAAGACCAAGTTAGCGAAGATCTGTGCAGACAAAGGCGTGGATTGGATGGTAGCCTTACCGGTTGCCCTCTTTTACATGCGTATGGTAGATCATTCCAGAACCGGACTATCCCCGTACGAGGTGGTTTTTGGTAGACCGCCGAATATGTGGGGTTCGCCTATGCCACGAAAAATCACAGATGTTGACAGTTCTATGCTGACAGATTACCTGGCTTCCTTGATGTCTGCACTCCTTTCTTGTCGTTCACAGGTTGCAGCCGCCTTCCCCGACAACACCCAGGTGAAGACGCACGCAATTGTTCCAGGAGATCTCGTCTGTATCCGCAACTTCGACCGTTCAAGCCCTCTGTAGCCCCGCTGGCGTGCTCCCAAGTTGGTGTTGCTAGCAACGAGGACCGCCGTCAAGGTCGAAGGACGCAAAGGATGGCTTCACGCCCATCATGTGAAGCGTTTCCATGGACTTGGTTCAGTAAAGGACTCTGAGAACTGTCCCGAAAACACTAACATTCACTCTAAACTCCCATTGATAGAAAAGACTCTGCAACAAGAATATAAACAAAAGTTACGATCTAGTAAGTCAGACAGCGTTTAATTGTTTAAGTCCCTCTCGGGTGAAGCGGTTAGACAGGTTCCTGACATGTATAAGATCGTAGATCCAAATAGCCAGAGAGATAGACAGAAAAAAATGAAAGAAAAATACTGCAAGAACTTACGCAGTAGATGCATAGTAACTCTGATCATTATGTTTCTTCTAAGCATATCGATTATATGTATAAGCTTGACGCTACATGTTTTCTTTCCTCCTCTTGGTTCACATATACATCCTTCCTTCAATGACACTGTAGAGCACACATTCAGCGACCTGCCACCCCATGAATTGTCATATCAACTAGCACTGCGCAACAACACTTTTATTCGTATGTTACACCATACTCACCAGACCAGCAATGTAACGAATTGTTGGGTATGCGGCCGACTCCCACCTTATCAGAAAATAAAGGGAGTTCTGCCCCTCTTTCCTTATCCGTTTTTGCACAATGGTTCGTGCGGAGCATGGTTTGCTTTAATGTCATCACTAGACAGTAAGTCCACAGTTTCCCAGGACGATTGGATATGGGGAGACCTGAATACAGTTATGAATAAGGCATGTTATCCAGACGAGGACGGTCTTCCCCAAAGGAAAGGGACCGATCTAGAAAATGAAGTGTATAAACAAGGAAATGCTTCCCTTAACTTTATGATTCTGAACGTCCAGTCCGAGACCAATACAGGTTCACCGTTTATAACAGTACTACCAGTAAAAGGTGAATTATGCGTTAGAAAGAATGGTTCAGTGCACCTAGGACACAGTGATTGTAATACTGTGGTCGAATTTAATGATAAAGGAAAGTCTACTTTCAAAGCTTCCCGCCATTCCTATTTCATTTGTTGTCAGACAGCTTATGTACGTCTGCCCTTAAATTGGGGTGGAACGTGTTATATTGCGTTCCTACTGCCACCTGTTTTTCTAGCCCCATCCCATTATCACCGAGACTCACGACTCGTACATGTAAGACACAAGAGGGAGATCGAATCCCCAATCGTCGATCAGACTGAGACAGCTCTGGAGCAATATACAGATTTCATAAAGGATTCTTTTTCTTCATAGGTCCTATTCAAAATAGTAAATTAATATGCAGGTTAACACGAACTTTGGAAGCAGTAGTGAATGAGACTACTTCTGCTTTGGGAAACTTGACTGAGGAACAGTCTGCTATGAGACTTGTTGTTCTTCAGAACCGCCTTGTTCTTGACGTCATCCTGGCCGATAGGGGCGGAGCTTGTAGAGTGATCGGCTCCAGTTGTTGTGTGTTTATTCCTAATAACGCACCATCAGTGTATGCAGCAATAACAAGGCTCCATAAGATAGCTCACCAGATACACCAGAATCCAGGCACCTGGACTTGGTCTGGTTGGCTCTGGAGTGTGATATCCGCCTGGGGATGGAAAGTACTGTCATTCCTGGGAATAATTCTTGTTAGACCTGGCACCTTGGCGTGAGTCTCCCTTCCACTTTTTGCTGATGTGCCTCCGATGTTTTGCTGGTTTTCCGATACTCAGGGCACTGCGCCACGGCTGATCCGTGCCGCAGTGCAAGTGCTCCCTACTGTAAATTGTACATACGATTGGTATCCACGATTGGTGCATTGGATTTACTGTTAGTCCCTAGTAAAGTGCACGAGAGAGTGCCGGGGCTTGTAGATGCCAATACTGCTGGTGGGCCTGCAGCGCTGGTTGCGCCACCCACCGAAGCAGCCGTAAAGATGTGTCTGGGAACTGCGACCGCAGAACCCGCGTGCGGTCTCGTACTGTCACGCTAGCTGGGCAAGTGTCCCCACTTGCCCGCACCGACCCTTCCCTTGACTACATATTAGTCACCCCTATGGTAGGCCTGCGGGCAGGGTGCGTTGTAGGTGTAAGGTAGGACAAGCCCTGATGTGCGTGGCATGTCCTAGTAGTGACTTACAACGAAGACCATATTTCACTACTGAAGGCTACCTGCTCCATTAGGCCAGACTGAGCTGCGAGGATTATTACACCCTATAATCCCCGCAGGCTCAAGGAGCATGGTAGTGAGTCATGTTTAGTATGCCTGAACTCAGGATAATGAGATATTTCTTGTAGTCAAGTTTATTGTAGTATCCTGGGTTTGCAAATGCTACTTTTAGAAAGTTAGCATTTGCTTGCTTAACCATTTCAGCCGCCTCTGCTGGTATGTGTATCTGTCTGTCTGGGATGTGTGAGTGACAGGGCTGGAGGGATGACAGGTGGTGAATGCGCAGATTACACCTTAGTGGGAGGTAGGAGTGCCTCTTGACTCGAACTGTCACTGTGCTCGGCCACCACAATGCTGGCTCCACCCTCCTGGGGAGCGGCGGATGACTCTGCCGGCACCTGGCCCAGGAAGGGCGAAGCCCCCATCAACAAGGTACTCTGGCCACCCCTGTCCGGACAATGCTGGCTCCACCTCCTGTGGGGCGTCTGATGCGCCTGCCCCTCACACTGAAAGCAGAAGCCGGAGTACACCCGCCGGGGTACTCCAGAACTGAGAGTGGCTATGCAAAGGCCCCCCTGGCCTGCGAGAACAGAAGAATTGGCCTATAAAAGAAGGAGCCCTGCTCCTTGAAAATTAGATCCGGTTTGGGCCACAGAAGGACTCTGCCCTACGAGAAGGACCGTGAGAGACAAGGAAGGGTGCTGACTCTTGCCTGTGTCTGGTGCCTTGCTGCTGAAGGAGAGGAAGACAAAAAGACTACGAAAAGACTTTTGCTCTACTTGTGCCAAACTCTGCTAAAGAGATCTCCAAGGGCTTGCAACTGAACTTGCCCCCTGACCAGCGTCCCAGGACCAGTGGACGCTACCCCCTTGGAAGAAAGCGACTGCGGGTGCTGACCATCGCCGCAGCACCGAAGGAGGAATCTCCTCCAAGGCAACGACATCCACCTGACCACCGTGACCGGGGCCCACAGCAACAGCGGGAGCAAAGTAAGGACCAGCCGCTGCTGGCCCGAACACCGTGACCGCAACTGCACCGGGAGCCCGAGAGCAAAGCAAAGGAGGACCCGTCCGGTCCAAGCTCTCGAGGTGACTGCATAACGAGCAGCCACTCACCTGCAAAGACGGACAGTTGCCCTACGAGGATCCGCAAAGTCGGTAGCCTGCCCGACAGCCCAGCTGTGAGTCCACAGCTGCACCGACATTTGGCTGGGTACGTCCTGCACTTGGGGACCGTACTGCCACTTGTCACCACCGCACAGCCGCCGCCTCCAAGGTCGGAGCGGACGACGAGGAGAGGACCCTGCCGCCACAAAACACCGCTGCCCCGGAAGACCAGTGACCTGCTCGGCTGAAGAGCCGCAACGATCAGCGACCCCGGGAAGGCAACGCGACGTGGGACAGATCCCCTGGAAGCCGCCGGCTCCACAAGAACTTTGAGTAACACCGGCCTATGGGCCTCAAGAGAACTGCATAAGAACTGTGGTAACCTGAATCAAGTAACCTGCAACCGTTTCCATGAAGTATATTGACTGTATTCACAAGCCTGCTTAAAATCTATATAAAGATATATATTTTTACAGAATACAGTCTGGTCTCGTTGTGTGGTGGGTTGGTTGTAAAGGTGTACTGTTGCAAGTGTTTAACCCTATGTGCCCCAAAGATTAGCCTACGACTGCTTAAGCCACACTACCTAGAGGGTAAGCAGAGGTTGTCTGGAAGGTAACCCTCAGCCCTGACGAGGAAGAGAGAGTCCCTGCTTGTCGCTAGTGTTGCACTGCGCCAACTAGAGCCTCCCCCTTCCTACATTGGACGCAGCGGTGAGGATTTCGAATTTACACTTGCGATATCTATACCTGAGCTTCTGACCACTACACAAGGATTACGGTCCAGTTACTTAGCCACAGACTTTGCTTTTTGAATTTTGCCGAAAGAAGATTCCGAGTGCAGAAACCATGCCGGGCACAAAGAGCCTGGATGGAGCGGAGTCCACGACCTCCGAGGTGTTGGAGGTGGAGTGGGACCCCACCAAAGTGGATAAATATTCCAGGGACGAACTGAAGTTCTTTTGCAAGAAACTCAAGGTCCCGCACGCTGGCTGCAAAAACAAGACCCAGCTCTCCAAGGCCCTGGAAGCCTGGATCGAGTCCCGGAAAACCCCAGAGGAGCAAGACGTCCTCGCCGAGCAGAATGCGACGGAGGAGCAGAATGCACTTGGGGATCTGATCGATCTCGAGAGGCAAGACAGCGAACACAGCTTTGGTAAAGGCCTGTCGCCAGAGGAGCTGGCGGACAGGAAGGAAACCCGGAATCACGAGAGAAAGTTGGCAGAAATGAAAATCCAGCTGGAGCTTGAAACCAAAAGAATGGCGCTGGAAGAGCGAAAGCACCAGATGGATTACGAAATAAAAATGAGGGAGATAAGTCTCAAGGAGAGAGACTTGGATCGGCCTCCCTCTGGTGGCAGCACATCGCCAGTGCAGGTAG
Source organism: Lissotriton vulgaris (assembly GCF_964263255.1). NCBI lineage: Eukaryota > Metazoa > Chordata > Amphibia > Caudata > Salamandridae > Lissotriton > Lissotriton vulgaris. Next base: position 58,044 of record NW_028251642.1, on the reverse strand, counting down.
AGTCAAGAGTGCACATCCCGAAGGACGTAGTTAAGGAGTTCTTTAAGGGGGATGACATAGGACAGTGGTTTAGGGCATACGAGGTAGCCATGTCCCCCCACCGGGTCCCTGACAAGGATTGGGGAGCGGGGTTGTGGGGAAGGTTCCTTAGCGAAGGGAGAGATACCTTGCTAGATTTGCCCGTTGAGAATCAGAGATCCTATGCCCACATGAAAGAAGCTTTATTGAACAGGTACGGGCTTACCCCTGAAATGTATAGACAGAAGTTTAGGGGATGTACTAAGCGGCCTGGGAATACGTATGTGGAGTATGTGACTTACTTTTGCAGAGCACTGGATGGTTGGGTGAAAGGTAACAAAGTTAATGATTTTCAAGGTCTCTTTGATTTAATTGCATGGGAGCACTTGTCTGATCACTGTTTTCCTGAGTTACGCCAACACCTGATCGATAGCAAGCTGTCCAACCCGAGGAAGCTTGCTGAGGAGGCGGACCGCTGGCTCAGCACCAGGGTCCACAAGGGTCCCGTGGGAGATTCCGCCAAGAGTGGGCAGGGTCCCCAGCAGAAGAGTGGGGGGGACAAGGGGGGAAAACAGAAAGGGTTCCAAAAAGGCCCCCAAAGTAGTTCCCAAGGGAATCCGCAGCAGGGTTCTCAGCCTCCCCCACCCCCGAAGCAGAATGGGGCCCGACAGGTAAACCTGTTCCAAAGGGGCCCTTCAATTGTTTCAAATGTGGCGAGCCTGGGCACATATCCAGTGACCCCAAGTGTCGCCTATTTGGAAAACCCGCACCCACTGGTGCTCCGCCCCGACAAGTGACTAGCGTTCACCTGGGAGAAGAAATGATGGTCCCGGGGAGTGGAGATCCCGTTCACATGACCCTGGTCTCGTTAGGAGACAGCGAGATGATCCCTACGAACTACCTGCCCTCTAACACTAAGAAATATGGGCAGGTGGTGATCATCAATGGTAAGGAAGCCGAGGCTCTTAGAGACACAGGAGCCAGTGTGACTGCAGTGAGGCAGCACCTGGTGTCTCAAGAGCAGGTTGTACCCCATGCCTACTGTAGGGTTATCAACGCTGATAATTCTGAGAGTCAGTGTCCGATGGCTCAAGTTCCCTTCGAGTGGGGGGGGGGGTCTCTGGTACTCTGCAGGTCTGTGTGAGAAAAACCATGCCTGTTGACTGTTTGCTAGGGAACGACTTGGAGCACTCCCCTTGGGAAAAGGTGGAGAAAACGACTCACCTGCGGATGGTGGGTCTGCCTGACTGGGCGTGCGTGACCACCCGGTCGATGGCAGCCAGTAGGGGTGATCGAGAGGTCCTGGGGCCTGAAGGAGAGGCCCAGGAACCGGCCTTAGGGAGAAGGCGCAGGGGGCGCGGGAAGCCGGCCCCTGAAGTTCCTACGGTCCAGGAGGAGGCAGACCTTGAGGGGGATGCCCTGGAGCCTACAGGGGAACAGATCGCCGAACTGGGGGACCTGCCTGAGCTGACCCATTGGCAGCAAGAAGGAGGACCCTCCAGGGAGGAATTCTGCAGGGAGCAGAAAGAATGCCCTTCTCTCATGGGTATGCGGCAGCAGGCTGCAGACCAGGCCAATGGTGTTCAGGCCAAAACACATTACGTGTACTGGGAGAACGACCTCCTGTATTCGGAGCCTAAGGCTGCTGAACCTGGGTCAGCCCGTGTGCTGGTGGTACCCCAGAAGTTCAGAGCCTTCCTACTGGGTCTGGCTCATGATGTGCCTTTAGCAGGACATTTGGGGATGGACAAGACCTATGACAGGCTTGTCACCCACTTTTACTGGCCCCAAATGCACAAGAGTTCCGATGCTTATTGCAGAACCTGTCCAACTTGCCAGGCAAGTGGGAAGACGGGAGGGAAGAACAAGGCTCCCCTCCAACCCTTCCCTGTGGTCGGTACGCCATTCCAGCGAGTGGGTATTGACATCGTTGGGCCTCTGGACCCCAAGACAGCCATGGGCAACAGGTTCATCCTGGTCTTGGTGGACCATGCCACCCGGTACCCTGAAGCCATCCCTCTGAGGACAGTGACGGCTCCCGTGGTGGGGCGTGCACTGATGGAAATTTTCTCACGAGTAGGATTCCCTCTAGAGGTGGTGAGCGACAGGGGGACCAATTTCATATCGAAATATATGAAGTCCCTTTGGCAGGAGTGTGGCGTAACGTACAAGTTCACCACACCCTACCATCCCCAAGGTAACGGGTTGGTTGAAAGATTCAACCGAACCCTCAAAGGCATGATCATGGGCCTGGAAGGTCCGATGAGGCGTAAGTGGGACGTCCTCTTGCCATGCCTGCTTTTTGCATATCGCGAGGTACCACAGAAGTCCCTAGGGTTCAGCCCCTTTGAACTGCTGTACGGCCACCCCGTGAGAGGACCACTGAGTTTGGTAAAGGAAGGCTGGGAGCAATCTCCCAGGAAACCTCCCCAGAATGTATATAGCTACATGCTGGCCTTCAGAAACCAAACCAGACGCTTCAGACAACTTGCAGAGGCAAATCTGGAAGCAAGCCAGGAGGAGATGAAGCGGTGGTACGATCAGAATGCCACTCTGGTCGAGCTTCAGCCTGGACAGGAGGTGTATGTCTTGGCCCCAGTGGAGCCCTGTGCCCTTCAGGATAAGTGGACAGGACCATTTGAGGTTGTGGAGCGCAAGAGCCCCGTGACATACTTGGTGGACATGAAGACGCCCAGGAACCCTTTGCGGGTCCTACATGTCAACCGCCTCAAGCCCCACTTGCGAAGGTCCGAAGTGGGCATGTTGTTGGCAACCGATGACGGAATGGAGGAGGAGTCGGAGCCTCTTCCTGACCTCTTGGTGGCCTGTGAGAAGGATGGGTCAGTGGATGGAGTTAACCTCTCACCCTCCCTGACCGCCGAACAACAGGAGGACTGCCGCCAGTTGCTGGGGCAGTTTCCAGACCTGTTCTCCCTGGTTCCGAGTGTCACAGATTGGTGCGTCCATGATGTGGACACTGGAGACAGCTTACCGGTGAAGCATAAGGCTTACCGGGTAACTGACAGGGTACGGGCCTGCATCAAGGAGGAGGTCTCCAAGATGCTTGCCCTCGGGGTGGTTGAGTCTTCCAGCAGTCCTTGGTCCAGCCCCGTGGTCTTGGTTCCGAAGGCTGCTGCGCCGGGAGCCACACCCGAACTCCGGTTCTGTGTGGACTACAGAGGACTCAATTCAGTCACGAAGACTGACGCGCACCCCATCCCCAGAGCTGACGAGCTCATTGATCGGCTAGGGGCTGCCCGGTTCCTCAGCACGTTTGATTTAACGTCTGGGTACTGGCAGATCGCCTTGACCGATGGGGCAAAGGAGAGGTCGGCATTCTCAACCCCAGATGGGCATTTCCAGTTCCGGGTTATGCCATTTGGAATGAAGAATGCCCCTGCCACCTTTCAGAGATTGGTCAACCAGGTGTTGGCTGGACTGGACGAGTTCAGTGCCGCCTACCTGGATGACATCGCGGTGTTCAGCGGCACCTGGCCCGAGCACCTGCGACACCTCTGGGAAGTGTTGATGGCCCTGCGCAGAGCAGGCCTCACAATCAAGGCAAGCAAGTGCCAGATTGGGCAGGGTTCAGTGGTGTACTTGGGACACCAAGTTGGGAGTGGCAAGGTAGCCCCCTTGCAGCCCAAAATCGAAACCATCCTGGCTTGGGAACCCCCCAAGACCCAGACTGCAGTGAGAGCCTTCCTGGGGCTCACTGGGTATTACAGGAGGTTTGTCAAGGGCTATGGCACGATCGTGACCCCCTTGACAGAGCTGACTTCGAAAAAGCAGCCCAGGAATGTGATTTGGACTGACACCTGTCAGAAGGCTTTCGACACCCTGAAGACTGCCATGTGCACGGCGCCCGTGCTCCTGGCCCCCGATTTCTCCAAGGAGTTCATTGTGCAAACAGACGCTTCAGAGCATGGTGTAGGGGCTGTTCTTTCACAGATGACTGAGGAGGGCTTTGACCAACCCGTAGCCTTCATAAGTCGGAGGTTACTTCCACGGGAAAGTAGGTGGAGGGCAATAGAACGTGAAGCATTTGCTGTGGTCTGGGCGCTGAAGAAGCTAAGACCCTACTTGTTTGGGTCTCACTTCCGAGTTCAGACGGACCACAGGGCCCTCAGATGGTTGATGCAAATGAGGGGTGAGAACCCGAAACTGTTGAGGTGGTCCATTTCTCTACAGAGTATGGACTTTACGGTGGAACACCGCCCTGGCACCGATCACGCCAACGCTGACGGTCTGTCCAGATTTTTCCGCCTTAGTGATGTGGAACTCCCTGGGGAAGGGTAGTTCCCCCCACATTTCAGCTGGAGGGGACACATGTTAGACCTGGCACCTTGGCGTGAGTCTCCCTTCCACTTTTTGCTGATGTGCCTCCGATGTTTTGCTGGTTTTCCGATACTCAGGGCACTGCGCCACGGCTGATCCGTGCCGCAGTGCAAGTGCTCCCTACTGTAAATTGTACATACGATTGGTATCCACGATTGGTGCATTGGATTTACTGTTAGTCCCTAGTAAAGTGCACGAGAGAGTGCCGGGGCTTGTAGATGCCAATACTGCTGGTGGGCCTGCAGCGCTGGTTGCGCCACCCACCGAAGCAGCCGTAAAGATGTGTCTGGGAACTGCGACCGCAGAACCCGCGTGCGGTCTCGTACTGTCACGCTAGCTGGGCAAGTGTCCCCACTTGCCCGCACCGACCCTTCCCTTGACTACATATTAGTCACCCCTATGGTAGGCCTGCGGGCAGGGTGCGTTGTAGGTGTAAGGTAGGACAAGCCCTGATGTGCGTGGCATGTCCTAGTAGTGACTTACAACGAAGACCGTATTTCACTACTGAAGGCTACCTGCTCCATTAGGCCAGACTGAGCTGCGAGGATTATTACACCCTATAATCCCCGCAGGCTCAAGGAGCATGGTAGTGAGTCATGTTTAGTATGCCTGAACTCAGGATAATGAGATATTTCTTGTAGTCAAGTTTATTGTAGTATCCTGGGTTTGCAAATGCTACTTTTAGAAAGTTAGCATTTGCTTGCTTAACCATTTCAGCCGCCTCTGCTGGTATGTGTATCTGTCTGTCTGGGATGTGTGAGTGACAGGGCTGGAGGGATGACAGGTGGTGAATGCGCAGATTACACCTTAGTGGGAGGTAGGAGTGCCTCTTGACTCGAACTGTCACTGTGCTCGGCCACCACAATGCTGGCTCCACCCTCCTGGGGAGCGGCGGATGACTCTGCCGGCACCTGGCCCAGGAAGGGCGAAGCCCCCATCAACAAGGTACTCTGGCCACCCCTGTCCGGACAATGCTGGCTCCACCTCCTGTGGGGCGTCTGATGCGCCTGCCCCTCACACTGAAAGCAGAAGCCGGAGTACACCCGCCGGGGTACTCCAGAACTGAGAGTGGCTATGCAAAGGCCCCCCTGGCCTGCGAGAACAGAAGAATTGGCCTATAAAAGAAGGAGCCCTGCTCCTTGAAAATTAGATCCGGTTTGGGCCACAGAAGGACTCTGCCCTACGAGAAGGACCGTGAGAGACAAGGAAGGGTGCTGACTCTTGCCTGTGTCTGGTGCCTTGCTGCTGAAGGAGAGGAAGACAAAAAGACTACGAAAAGACTTTTGCTCTACTTGTGCCAAACTCTGCTAAAGAGATCTCCAAGGGCTTGCAACTGAACTTGCCCCCTGACCAGCGTCCCAGGACCAGTGGACGCTACCCCCTTGGAAGAAAGCGACTGCGGGTGCTGACCATCGCCGCAGCACCGACGGAGGAATCTCCTCCAAGGCAACGACATCCACCTGACCACCGTGACCGGGGCCCACAGCAACAGCGGGAGCAAAGTAAGGACCAGCCGCCGCTGGCCCGAACACCGTGACCACAACTGCACCGGGAGCCCGAGAGCAAAGCAAAGGAGGACCCGTCCGGTCCAAGCTCTCGAGGTGACTGCATAACGAGCAGCCACTCACCTGCAAAGACGGTCAGTTGCCCTACGAGGATCCGCAAAGTCGGTAGCCTGCCCGACAGCCCAGCTGTGAGTCCACAGCTGCACCGACATTTGGCTGGGTACGTCCTGCACTTGGGGACCGTACTGCCACTTGTCACCACCGCACAGCCACCGCCTCCAAGGTCGGAGCGGACGACGAGGAGAGGACCCTGCCGCCACAAAACACCGCTGCCCCGGAAGACCAGTGACCTGCTCGGCTGAAGAGCCGCAACGATCAGCGACCCCGGGAAGGCAACGCGACGTGGGACAGATCCCCTGGAAGCCGCCGGCTCCACAAGAACTTTGAGTAACACCGGCCTATGGGCCTCAAGAGAACTGCATAAGAACTGTGGTAACCTGAATCAAGTAACCTGCAACCGTTTCCATAAAGTATATTGACTGTATTCACAAGCCTGCTTAAAATCTATATAAAGATATATATTTTTACAGAATACAGTCTGGTCTCGTTGTGTGGTGGGTTGGTTGTAAAGGTGTACTGTTGCAAGTGTTTAACCCTATGTGCCCCAAAGATTAGCCTACGACTGCTTAAGCCACACTACCTAGAGGGTAAGCAGAGGTTGTCTGGAAGGTAACCCTCAGCCCTGACGAGGAAGAGAGAGTCCCTGCTTGTCGCTAGTGTTGCACTGCGCCAACTAGAGCCTCCCCCTTCCTACAATACTGCTCATAGTATTCAGTTGCTGTCTCTGTCTGCAATGTGGCCCAGCGATTTGCGGCTTGTGTGCCACTGCTTGTATTCCCCGTCCACGTCCACGTTCCCATGCACTAATGAAAAGGGATGAGCAAATGATGCTATATGAACAGATAGATGGTCTCATGAAAATAGATGTGTCCTAAAGGGCGCAGTAGGGGACAAGGAGGGAATGAGGAAACAGAAATTTTATGTGGCCAGTGTGTCCCCCCCTCGCACCCTATCCATGTACCTATGCCCTATGTATGTCCATGTTATCATGTAATTCCCTTCCCGTGCCTGTAATAATAATGTCCCTGCATTTCCGTCTAATGTTAGCATGTCAGTTATTAGGCCCTCCATGAAGGAAACGTTAATTCTGCACTGTGGCCTATGTTGCCAATGCATTTACATGGTACACGTTTAACAGTCGAGAAGCACACGTTTTTGTGGCCCAGCCGAGCCAGACCCTGAATTCAGGCTCCGAGCCTTTTCTGTCTCTGAAAGCTGGAGTTTAGGTATGCATCCCTGACCTCTCCCTTACTCCCTGCTCAGCCGAGAGGTGCCCGGCCTGCCTGCCAAGACGGTATTTTGCCTACAGTTATCTGCTCAGCCTCCGCAAAAACACATTCCAGTCTAGTGAAAAAGGTAAACATATTCCGCCTGCAGAGCATAGGGCCTAGCCTTCCTCTCTCCATGCAAGTGATTTACTGAAACCGTTGCCATAGTAGGCCCATGGCCCCCACGTAATGCACGAAGAAATATATGTGCACACTAGCATTTAGTGATGAACAGCCTTTACTCGAGAGACCTTTACTTCAGATAATACATCCTCCAAACACAAGATATCAGATGCACTAAAGGTGCAGGTCGTTCTGACATCCCAGACTCCAGACTCCTCTACTAGTGCTAAAGTCAGCCCCCCCAGTTCTCCCCAGTCACACGTCAATCTCACGTCATGACCAGTTTCGCGCACATGTAGGGTAAAGGTTTTTGCTGACCCTGCAGACCTCCTCTATGCATCCACCCACCTTTGACACACCTATGACTCATCAAGTGCACACCTACGTGTACGCCTCCTTACACGCCTTCTTTTACGCCCATGTGTTCTTATCTCTCTCTTTTCAATCGCTCCGCCTGGAGTGTTCCGCCTTTTGTATTCATTGCAATTGTATGGTTTTACTATATATATTGTGTGATGTTAATAAACGTTAGATATCCCTTCCTGAACCTTGGTGGTGATGGAACCCGATTCTCCCCTGGCTCGAGCCATTGAAATAAAGCCCTTTCTGACTCGGACACCACGGACTCTGCCTCTCATTTTATGAGCTATCCTTATTCTTTATTAATGTATAGAAATTATGTCCGGGTAATTTTATTTACCACAGGTTGGAGATCAGTGGCAAAGGATATCGGTTCTTCGCCGTGATGGCGTTCATTGCCCTAAAGTCAATGCAGGTCCTCAAATCGCCTTCCTTCTTCGACATGAAGAACAGGGGAGAGGACACCGGGGACCTGGAATGGCGGATGAACCCGTTTGCCAGAAACTCATCCAGATAGGAGCGTAGGTGGGAATTCTCCTTCTCCGTAAGGGAATAGATCCTACTGCACGGTAACGTGGAGTGGGGTATCAGGTCTATTTTGCAATCAAAGGAACGATGTGGTGGTAGGGTGTTGGCCCCTTTCTTGTCGAACACATCCACCAAATCCAGATAGGCCTCTGGTACTTCTGCTTGGGTAACCATCCCCATGCCCCATAAGGGTAACAAGCGTTCTTGTATGGAATGAACGCCAAGTGGGTTGTCATCCGTGTAACAGTTCCTGCAGCAGCGTTCCGAATCCAAGGTTATTATCCTGGACACCCAATCGATCCGTGGATTGTGATCCACTAACCATGGCAGGCCCAGTTCAAGGCAGACCTTGAACTGGGGAGCGTCAATCACGTCAAAGCTGATGGACTCAGCGTGATGATTCATGAAGGTCATGCTCATGTCTTCGGTTTGGTGCCTGATAAGGCCGGATGTAAGGTCCGTTCCATCCACTGCCTTGACTGTTTCGGGTTGTGCCTTTGGCACCGTGTCCATGCCCAAGGTTTGTGAATAGCTAGTGTCAATAAAATTGCCGGTTGCACCGGAGTCCAGTAGGGCGGTTACCAGCCATGTTTTGCCTGTTTGACTCTGCAAGGTCACTTCCATTCCTACGTGGTGACTGCTGTCGAAAAATGCAGGGATCGCAGCATTGCAAGAAGAAAAACCCAGAGGACGGACCCCTTTGTCTACTGGGTTGTCTCGTTTCTCGTCTTGTCTCCTTTGTGTCAGGGATGCCCAACGCTCTCCGGGATCCGGGTGATGCTCAAGAGGGGTCCACCTCCCGATCTCCCCAAGCTCGGTTATGTACTACACCCAGAGCTTAGAAGTGATCAGGCGAGGGAAAAAAGGAGGGGGCCGGGATGATGCTGCACGGGTTTCAGGCAACCTGAAAGACAAGAACAACTTGTTAACCTAAGGATAGACCCTTCGCTACTCAAACAAGACTCTCTAGCATGGCTCACGTAGCTGGCACTAAAACACCGGAAGTATTGATGGAAGCGGTCACAGAATGGCCTCTCTAGTGTAGATCTACAAGTGTTCTTCCCTATAAGACATAAACACAGGTTAAACACCCATACATAACTCCATTCATTCCCTCCTCCTATTCTGCCCTAGCAAGCACGTACCAAGATCTCCACTAGGGACTCCAAAGAAATAGCCAGTCCTCTCAATTCACAAGGGTAGAGAGACAAACGTGCCGAGCACGAGAATGAAAGCCTCTGTTAATACACAGAAGCACAGGACCGCTTCTTAAGTCATAAGCATCAGAGCCCAAAGAAAATAAGTGTGTCCAAAAGTTTACAACGAAACAAAACAAAACAAATCGTTCTCTATCAAGGAGGCGCCACCTCACGGTAAGGAGTCAACAAAGGCACTGGGCTCCTGGAGGCTATTTGGCTTTCTGGGTTAATCCTTAGGATTGGCGCTGAAAGAGAACAGCAGTTAGCAACCCTACTACCAAGTCACTGTAACAAGAACTCAGATCTCAAGACAGCCGTCCGTAGAAATCCGAGGTTCAAGGCTGATTATTACTCCTCTGAGCTGAACGAGTAACCATTCGGAAAGACAGCCGTCCTTACCTCCTCAGCAATGCGTCCACCTGTGGTCGAGTGTCCGTGTCTTCGCAAACACAATGCGAAGCCCCACAAAACAACCCGCCGTCAATCAGAGAGCGCTTCCGCTCTGGTTCCTCTCTTTTTTGGCAAGGGTCCGTGTCTTCGCGTACGCTTCTGCGAAGCACCACGGCACCCTCTGTGTGCATCAGCCGACGCACACCTCCAAGGTCCCGAACACAACAAACCAACCGTGCCCGTGTCTTCGCTAGAATCCAAGCGAAGCACCACAGGGCAACGAGAACTCCAACGGGCAGCCGCTCCGCTGCGGTACTAGCGTACAAAATCCAATACAACCCGAGTTCCGGGTAGACCGAAGTAATATTGTCTCCGCCCCCTTCCCACAGACTTCTGGATCTCGTAGTCCGTCGTACTCTCGGTAGGCGTGGTAACGACCCTCTTCAGTTCCTGACACTTTGTTGATGGGTAACACGAAAGGCTTTCTGCTCTGAGAGCGTGTAGGTTTCACCGGACATTCCCTGACGAAATGCCCACTTTTGCCACAGTACAGGCACTGGTTCTGTTTCTTCCTCTTTTCTCTTTCCTTGCTGGAAAGGGGTCCTCTGATGCCTCCTATCTGCATGGATTCCGGGGTATCGCCTGGAGGAGTAGCTTCTTCCTTGCCTTTTTCCGAGCCCTTGTCCCCGAAAGACAGGAAGCGGTGATCGCTGCCTTTCCCTTTTTCGGGCTAGAAGAAATTGCAGCGAGGAAGGTTATTTCAATTCTTGTGTAGAAAGCATGAAAATACGTTTCTTAGCAAGGGGCCACAACAAACAAATAATTGGGAAGGCTGAACGTAGAATCCCGGGCATACAGAGACGTGACAATTTAAAAGATAAATCGACAACAAAAAATCAAGAGATGGAAGCATCATACCTCACTAGGTACCACTGTATGAGATGGCAGGATCAGACATCACTAGGTGCCACTGTATGAGATGACAGCCTCACATGTCACTAGGTACCACTGTCTGAGATACCAGTTTCACACGTCACTAGGTACCACTGTGAGATGGTAGCATCACACGTCACTAGGTACCACTGTACGAGATACCAGCCTCACACATCTCTAGGTGCCAATGTATGAGATGTAAGCATCATGCATCACTAGGTACCACTATATGAGATACCAGCATCTCACGTCACTAGATACCACTGCATGAGATACCAGCCTCACATGTCAATAGGTACCACTGTATGAGATGGAAGCATCATACCTCACTAGGTACCACTGTATGAGATGGAGCTGTTGTATAACATGTGTTCACTGCTTGACAGCACCTTCTTTAAGATGACGTAGTGGAAAGATGAAACCACCGGGTAGCACTGTTGTATAACATGTAGTCACTGCTTGACAGGACCTTCTTTAAGATGACATTTAGTGGAAAGATAAGACCACTGTGTGGCGCTTTTGTTCAACATGTGTTCACTGCTTGACAGAAGCTTCTTCAAGATGACATGTAGTGGAAAGATGAAACCACCAGGTGGTGCTGTTGCATAACATGTATTCTCTGCTTGATCAAACCTTCTCCAACATGACATGTAGTGGAAAGATGAAACCACGGGGTGGCGCCGTTATATAACATGTATTCACTGCTTGACAGGACCTTCTTCAAGATGACATGTAGTGGAAAGATTAAACCACCGGGTGGCGGTGTTGTATTACGTGTATTCACTGCTTGACAGGATCTTCTTCAAGATGACATGTAGTCGAAAGATGAAACCATTGGGTGGCGCTGTTGTACGACGTGTATTCACTACTTGACAGGATCTTCCTCAAGGTGAGATTTCACTGCTTCACAGGACCTTCTTTAAGATGACATTTAGTGGAAAGATGAAACCACGGGTGGCGCTGTTGTATAACATGTGTTCACTGCTTGACAGCACCTTCTTTAAGATGGCATGTAGTGGAAAGATGAAACCACCAGGTGGCGGTGTTGCATAACGTGTATTCACTGCTTACAGGACCTTCTTCAAGATGACATGTAGTGGAATGATTAAACCACCGGGTGGCGCTGCTGCATAACGTGTATTCACTGCTTGACAGGACCTTCTTCAAAATAACATGTAGTGGAAAGATGAAACCACCAGGTGGTGCTGTTGCATAACATGTATTCTCTGCTTGATCAAACCTTCTCCAACATGACATGTAGTGGAAAGATGAAACCACGGGGTGGCGCTGTTATATAACATGTATTCACTGCTTGACAGGACCTTCTTCAAGATGACATGTAGTGGAAAGATTAAACCACCGGGTGGCGGTGTTGTATTACGTGTATTCACTGCTTGACAGGATCTTCTTCAAGATGACATGTAGTCGAAAGATGAAACCATTGGGTGGCGCTGTTGTACGACGTGTATTCACTACTTGACAGGATCTTCCTCAAGGTGAGATTTAGTGGAAAGATGAAACCCCCGGGTGGCACTGTTGTATAAAATGTGTTCACTGCTTGACAGCGCCTTCTTTAAGATGACTTGTAGTTGAAAGATGAAACCACCAGGTGGCGTAGTTGTACAGCATGTGTTCACTGCTTGACAGCACCTTCTTTCAGATGACATGTAGTGGAAAGACGAAACCACCGGGTGGCGCTGTTGTACAACATGTGTTCACTGCTTGACAGAAGCTTCTTCAAGATGACATATAGTGGAAAGGTGAAAGCACTGGGTGGCGCTGTTGTACAACATGTATTCACTGCTTGACAGCACCTTCTTCAAGATGACATGTAGAGGAAAGATTAAACCACCGGGTGGCGGTGTTGTATAACACGTAACCACTGCTTGACAGCACCTTCTTCAAGATGACATTTAGTGGAAAGATGAAACCACCGGGGGCGCTGTTGTATAACACGTAACCACTGCTTGGTAGCACCTTCTTCAAGATGACATGTAGTGGAAAGATGAAACCACCAGGTGGCGATGTTGTATAACATGTGTTCACTGCTTGTCAGCACCTTCTTTAAGATGACATGTAGTGGAAAGATGAAACCACCTGGTGGCTCTGTTGTACAACATGTAGTGAAAAGATTAAACCACCGGGTGGCGTTGTTGTACAACATGTATTCATTGCTTGACAGCACCTTCTTCAAGATGACATGTAGAGGAATTTGTATTGGCCGATTTGGGATTCGGTAATATATAAATTGCAATTTATATATGCAGGTAATGAGGAGAATTTTCTCTACTTTGAATAAGATTTGAAAGGCACAACTTAATTTAAGTGCTACTTTGCGTATAATACTGCATATATTGCACTATTATTGGCATGCCTGTTTCTAGCACACTTCGTACAATGTGTTGCTTTTGCAGTCGTACCAGTTTGAGACTCAATGAAACACAACCGCCCCCCCCTCTACCCCCCCGGAGGGGACGCCTAATATCGATATGTATATTAAATATGGTATTTCTTCTATAATGTACAGCATAATATGGAATAAATATACTAGCAAGGATCCTGAGTTGCGTTGGCCTATGCATGGGTCACTTGATTTACGAAAAATTCAGTATGTGAAACAATGTATGTTTAAGCAAAAGACTAGACAAGATATGTTTGACTGTATACGAATGTGGGAGAAAGAAGTGCGTGAGCGATTGAAACGAGAGCAAGCCTTGGCCGAAAAGGAGCAACATAAAAGTATTTATGCAAAAGCATTAGAAATGAAAAATAACGAAATAAAAGAAAGAGAAGATAGGGAGCGTCATTTGCAGGTAACTGGCCAATACACTGTTCAGCGACGGGAAACTCGCTCTTTGTTGACCGCTGAGCGTTCGTCTGAACTTAGATCCTATGCTCGCAAAGCCGCGTGTAGTAGTACTACTGCTTCTGAACTTATAGATAACATGAGAAACTGGCAGGAAAGGGAGCAAATATGTTTTACCAAGGTATTTGCGGTTTAGGAAATATTCTGATGAGTTGGAGCCAGAAGATATAGCAACTGACTGTAAGCAAATGCGTGATGGTCTTTATGTCTTTTCTCAGATGGCTGACTCAATCAGACGTTTGGTTAAACTGTGTGCAGATGCAGTCTATTTGTGGGAAGAGAAAAAGGCAGCTGCACAAACATCTCCAGCGTGACACAGGCTTCTTCTTCTGAAACAGATAAGAATGTGGTAGTTCATGTGAGACATATGCAGGAAGCCGCACCTTTGTATGTCCCTCCTAGAGGAACAGGTACGGATGATAATAAGGATTCTACTGATGCAAAGGGTTATTTTATTTTATTTATAATTGGGTTTATACTCCTTGGTATAGAGCAGATGTTATGGCCCTTAAAACTGCTTTGCCCGATCCATGGAAAAATCCAGCTGCTTTTTAAGAGGAATTTGAGGGAGCCATTAGCTCTTGTACCATGACTCTGTCTGATATTGATATGTTCTTTGGATTGATATTAACCCCTGACATGTGGAGAACTGTTCGTCAAGTTAATGATCGTGCGGCTTTTGGGGCGTTATGGAAAGAATTAGAACAAATGGAACCCACACAGAAACCATGTCAGTTAGTTTTAGACCTTCCCTCAGCTGTATTGGTTAAGTAAAAGACGATTATTCCCCCTAAAAAGATAGACTGGACTGTATTAGCATCTTGTAAGCAAAAAACAGATGAATCAGTTTCTGACTTCTTTACTCGTTTTGAGGAGGCATTCCACGATTTTAGTGGCCAGTCATTGACAGACGACATGGGTAGGCATCTGTTTGTCGATAAATATGTTGCCAATCTGTTGTCAGGAATAGCTAGTCACCTAAAGGTCAGTGAGAGTTCATGGCCTACCTCTTTTCCGGTTTCTCTTTTGACTATGGTTCAGTATTATGAACATCAGGAATTAAAAGCAAAGGGTAATGAGGATAAAAAGCCTAAGGAGTTAAAAACGAAGGTTATGTTGGCTCAGGCTTATGGTCCGCCCTCTAGAGGCAATGATAGAGGTGGACGTGGGTCCTATGGTTCGTATTTTTCTCCATATGCTCGTCCAACTCTGTCTTCTGAACAGTGTCGGTACTGTAATAAATTTGGACATTGGGTTGCCAATTTTCCAGCATTATGTGCTCAGCAGTGTCCACATGGACAGGGACAAATGAGAACTCGTTCAGGACATTCAGGACCTAGAGAAAGAACGGATGATCGTGCTAGGTTTGATACTAATATGCGTGGACAGAATGGTTTTAACACTTTTGATAGACGGAACCAATATCAGATGTCTGATTATTTGCCATCCGATTGGAAAGATTCTGCTTATGCATAGGACGGCCTAGGATGGGGTAAGGAATCTGTTGACGTTCTGGTAGATCAGAAAGCACATGTCTTGGGTTCTACTGATCAGATTCTGGTTGATACAGGAACTTCTCGTAGCCCATTATCTAAACAATTGGTTCCAAGTGCTCCCCTGTCTAGCTTAACCATTACATCGATAGGTTTCGATGGAACACCTTCCCTTAGCCCACTGTCACAACCACTTGCATTTCATGTTGACACTTAGGTTACCTTCTGTCTAAGGAGGGGCGTGCACTTACACCAGATCGCATTCAAGCAATTTTAGACACACCAGTACCTTGTACTCAGAAAGATGTCCATGCATTCATTGATCTTACTTCTTTTTGTAGGCAATGGATATTAGGTTTTTCACACATTGGTAAACCCTTGTTAGTGCTTTTGACCAAAGACACTCCAATGCCCCTTCCATGGACGACTGAATGCTAGAATGCTTTTCATCAAGCCAAACTTTTCGTTAAGCTCTGCACCAGTGTTAGGCACTCCAGATTACACAAAGGCTTTTACACTCTATGTACGCGAGAAAGAAGGGTGTACATTGTCAGTCTTAGTACAGACACAGGGTGACGAGCAGCGTCCCTGTGCATATTTTTCAGCTGTTCTTGATCCCGTTGCTCGTGCATTGCCTGGGTGCTTTTGTTCAGTTGCAGCAGCAGCTGTGTCCATACCTCAAAGTAAAGGGATAGTTTTGTCACATAAATTGTTGGTGCTAGTACCCCATGCAGTTGATGCCATTTTGAACCAGACTAAGACGCAACACTTGACTAGTGCTGCTTAACAGGATATGAATTGACACTGTTGGCCTCTCACATTGCCCTGAAGAGATGTGCCACTTTGAACCCAGCTACTTTGTTACCATATCCAGCGACTCAGCCTCAGTCACAGGAGTCTCATGATTGTATATTCTTTACTGAGGAACAGACAGCGGGTCGCATTGATTTGCAAGATACGCCCCTTTTAGATGTAGATGGGGAATTGTGGGTTGATGGGTCTTGTTTGAAGTTACCAGATGGCACGACCTCAGCTGCATATGCAATTACGACACGAGACAGTAGTGGAAACAGCTCGCATACCCCAGAAGTCAGCTCAAGCAGCTGAGCTAATAGCTTTGACACGAGCGTGTGAACTTAGTACTGACTTGTTTGTGAACATCTATACAGATAGCCGCTATGCTTTTGGAGTGGTCCATGATTTTGGCTGCTCTAACATATCTGACAAAAATAGCCATTGTTAAGTGTAGCTCAGTGACTGACAAGACAATGCCTTTTCAGATCACGTAGCCCATGAGACTGCGATGCAGCGAAGCACTACATCTATCTATGTATGTAGTGAAGTCACAAGCTGAACGTTGGCATGATGCTAGACAAGAAGTGCTAGACACACAGAGATCTGCTTCTGTGGAGGAACTTGAGCAATGGTCTAAAGAGGGAATGTTGGATGATAAAGGCTGTTAGCACAATGAAGTGATGGATAAGTGGAAACTGCCTATAGCCTATTTGCAGCCTATGGTTCAGTTGGCACTTGGGCCGGCACATGTTGGAGCCTCAGCAATAACGATATTGCTCACGCACGTATGGGAGCATCCAGAAATTGCCGGCACTGCTAAGAGAATAGTACAGTCCTGTCTGATCTATTGGCAGTACAATCCTGGTAAAGGGACACGGACTCCTACAGGATGGTTTGCTACACCAACCGCACCTTTTGAAGTTTTGCAAATGGATTACATCCCACTTGAACATTGCAATAACTTGAAGTATGTTCTAGTGGTGGTATGTGCCTTCAGTAAATGGATAGAGGCATACACTACAAAGGATAATACGGCTCTCACCACAGCAAAGGTGCTTTTAAAAGAATTCTTCCCTAGATTTGGTGTTTGCAAACTGTTGTGGAGTGACAACGGGCCTCATTTTATTGGGCAAGTTGTTGAGTATGTCCTGAAAGGATTAGGGATCAACAGAAGTTCCATGTAGTCTTCCACCCACAATCAGCAGGGCTAGTGGAAAGGTATAACGCTACTTTGAAGTTGAAACTAGCGAAAATACTGGCTTCCACATCTTTGAAATGGCCTGATGCATTGCCCTTGGCATTGTTGTCTATTAGATCAGTGCCACATTCACGATCTGGGCTTACACCATATGAGGGGGTATTTGGGAGACGGACGAACATTTGGGGAGTGCCTAAGCTAAATAGAAGTTTGAGCTATTGGTATTGTAAATGACACATTTGCAAAAGTTATAACTATTGGCATTGTAAATGACAAAGCTATTAATTTCGCTAGTTTCAAAACCAACACACAAATAAAAAATGTGTCATTTACAATTCCAATAGCTCAAACTTTCCTAATGCGAGACCTATTGCATTGCAAATGCTTGTTTTCCTGGTGTTTTAATGGTTTTTGACTTAGTTTGGCTGGAGACCTGCTATTCAGTGCCCCAGCCTATCTGCATTATCTTCTAAAATGATTCCATGTACTATAGGGGTGGGTGGGCAGAATTTGCGTAATCGCGTTACGCAAATCTCTGCGAAACGGTAAAAATCCCTGCGAACATGCAGAAATTCCGCAACCACGTGGAATTGCTTGTTCGTGATGCTTTTTTCCTGTTTGCATGCTCGGGGGGAAAAATCTTGTGAACACGCATTTTGAAAACGCGAACAAGCAAAAAAATTCACGAAGTTGCGGAACACAGAATTTTGGGCAATTGCGCGTTCTCCGCGGAATGCAAAATTATCCAAATTCGCTCCTCACGCTGCTCCCTGCTGAAATAAGTGGTATTGTAGCACTTCTGCCAGACTGATCATTGCCATTAATTTGAACTGCGCACTGCTCGCTCTGCTTACTGTAACTAATTGTGCCTGATCATATCGACATCGTAGCGCTATACCGCTAGACTGCTCTGCATTTATTTTTCAAGTGTGCACTTCTCGCTTTGCCTGCTTTAACTATTTGTGCCTGATTGTACCAGTGCCACTGCCCATTTATTAGCGATTTCAGGTTGTGCCCCAATCTCGTCCTGTTTCGCTTTTGAGCTTGCTGCCATTTTGTTGTTTGTTGTTGTGCCTCCCAGCCCGGCTCTCCACCCCGCTCCCGCCTCCCAGCTGCTCCTCCCTCGCTCCGCCCCCTCCACGATCCATTCATGACAGATGCCTTTGCGCTCAGCGTTCACGCACAGCGGTCGCGCGCCGAAGATGCGCCAAAGGTAAGCCCGTCTACGCCCGTCCGCGCCTGGTCCGTGCCCAGCGCCAGACCCCCTGCCCCCCGCAAATCCCACTCCACCCGCATAACGTACGACGCCACAACCCTCTCTGCACTTAACCCCGGCCCACTTCCAAACTGCTACCAAGACGCTCCAGGACACACCCATGGACCCCTCACCTGCCTTTCCTGCAAGTTCGACTGCATTAGGACCCACACCAAATCCACAAACTCCAAACAGAGCTTCGACACTAACCACCTAAAGTGCATCCTGCTCAACACCCGCTCGGTCCACAGACACGCCATTGAACTTTGGAACCTACTCGACACCACATCGCCGGACGTCGCCTTTCTTACAGAAACCTGGATGAACGCCTCCTCAGCACCCGACATCGCCATAGACATCCCGGACGGCTACAAGATCATCCGAAAGGACCGCATCAACCAAACAGGAGGAGGCATCGCCGTCGTCCATGAGAACACCATCCACATCACGACCAGTTCCGACGATGATCTCGCAGCCACCGAACACCTTCACTTCCAGATCCACACCGACCCCAAGACCACACTCAGAGGCATCCTCATCTACAGGCCACCAGGACCCCGCACACAATTCAGCAAAGACATCACCGACTTCATCAGCCCACACGCCCTCCCCTCCAAGGACTACATTCTACTGGGAGACCTCAACTTCCACCTGGAAAAGAACAACAACAACAACACCACCACCCTTCTGGACAACCTCGCCAATCTCGGACTCAAACAACTTGTGGACACCCCCACCCACTGTGCCGGGCACACGCTCGACCCTATCTTCACCTCCTGCAAGCACATCTCCTTCAATCACACCACAGCTCTCCATTGGACGGACCACAGATGCGTTCACTTCAACTACAAAAAGACTACGACCCACAACCACCCACAACCAATCCCCCGCAGAAACTGGAACAAAATTACCACCGACCAACTCTTCACATCGCTTCACCAAAACCCTCCTGCCAAATCATCGGACCCAAACTAAGCAGCCACCAACCTCACACAATGGATCACCCACAGAGCTGACGAATTAGCACGCAAGGTAGCAAAATAGCCCCCTGGTTCAATGATGACCGTAAGAAATCCAAGAAGATCTGTCGCACCCTCGAGAAAGCCTGGCGAAAAAACCCAACCACTGACAACCTGACCACCTTCAAGAACTCCACCCGCAAACACCACCAAATGATCCGATCCACCAAGAAATCAGCATTCAAGGATCGACTTGACAACAACGCCCACAACAGCAAGGAACTATTCAACATCGTCACAGAGTTTTCCAACCCCTCCGCCGGCACCAACGACATCACTCCGTCCCAAGACCTCTGCGACTCTCTAGCCTCGTTCTTCCACAACAAAATCGCTGACATACATAACAGCTTTTGGAGACCAGTCCACCCACCCACCTCCGAACTTAAACCCCCCTCCAACAACCTCTGCGCCTGGAACCCAATCACCACTGAAGACACCATCCGCCTGATGAACTCTATCCACTCAGGATCGCCAACCGACCCATGTCCCCACCACATTTTCAACAAAGCAGACTCCATTATCGCACCCCATCTCCGAGACGTCATCAACTGCTCCCTCAACTCCACGACCTTCCCGGAAAGCTGGAAACATGCCGAACTCAGCGCCCTCCTGAAAAAACCCACAGCAGACCCCAGTGAACTTAAGAACTACCGCCCCATCTCGCTCCTCCCATTCCCTGCCAAAGTCATTGAGAAAGCCGTCAACAGTCAGCTCGCCACCTTCCTCGAATCCAACAAATCCCTCGACCCTTCACAGTCCGGCTTCCGAACCAAACACAGCACCGAGACCGCCCTCATCGCAGCAACAGACGACATTCGTACTCTACTGGACAACGGAGAAACAGCTGCCCTCAACCTACTTGACCTCTCCGCAGCCTTCGACACAGTCTGTTATAGAACCCTTATACAACGCCTCAGCAACGTCGGAATACAAGGAAAAGTATTGGACTGGATCATCTCGTTCCTCGCCAGAAGAACCCAGAGAGTCCGCCTCCCCCCTTTTAGATCAGAGGCCACCGAAGTCATCTGCGGCGTACCACAAGGATCATCACTCAGTCCCACACTCTTCAACGTATACATGAGCCCCCTCGCATCCATTGCACGCCAACACAACCTTAACATCATCTCCTACGCAGACGACACCCAGCTGATCCTCTCCCTCACCAAAGACCCAAACACCGCCAAAACCAACCTGCATGAAGGAATGAAAGAAGTAGCCGAGTGGATGAAGAACAGCCGTTTAAAACTGAACTCGGACAAAACAGAAGTCCTCATCTTAGGATCAACCCCCTCCGCCTGGGACGACTCGTGGTGGCCACCGGCCCTGGTAAACGCACCCATACCAACAGAACACGCAGGCAACCTGGGTTTCATCTTGGACTCCTCCCTCTCGATGACCAGACAAGTCAACGCCGTCTCATCATCATGCTTCAACATCCTACATATGCTCAAAAAAATCTTCAGCTGGATCCCCACCGAAACAAGAAAGATGGTCACCCATGCACTGGTCACGAGCCGACTGGACTACGGAAACACCCTTTACGCCGGAACCACAGCCAAACTACAGAAAAAACTCCAACGCATCCAAAACGCCTCAGCCAGACTCATCCTAGACATCCCCCGCCAAGCTCACATTTCCGGTCACCTGAAAGACCTCCACTGGCTCCCCGTCAACAAGAGAATAACGTTCCGTCTCCTCACCCATGCACACAAAGCCCTCTATGACCTAGGACCCGAATACCTCAACATGCGCCTGTCCTTTTACACCCCCACCCGCCAACTACGATCGTCCAATCAATGCCTCGCCGCAATTCCATGAATCCAAAGATCCACCATAGGGGGAATATCCTTCTCTTACTTAGCGGCCAAGACCTGAAATTCTCTCCCCACCTACCTCCGCCTTACACAGAACCACCTCTCCTTTAGAAAACAACTAAAAACTTGGATATTCGATAAGTAAAGTACCCCCCCTCCATCAAGCGCCTTGAGACCCTATGGGTGAGTAGTGTGCTATACAAATTCTAAACTTGACTTGACTTCTAAACTTGACTTGGCGCAGGGGTTTATAACGTAACGCCTCTAAGTATATGCATCATGTTGTAAATACGGTACAACATGGGGCATGATTTACTCTGCAGCTGCATCACAGAAGTGACGCAACGGCAGCGTAAGTGTGTCACCGGGGGCTTGTAAATCTACCCCTCAGGGCATTTAGGAGCAGGCCTCAGCCAGACCCACCAGTGCAAGGGGTTTGCCCATCTCTGCACAAAGTCCTCAGACCAATAGGAAGAAGTTGGCACAGAAACTGGAATAGAAAAAGTAACATTTATTACACCTCATGAGGTGGTGCTAGGGTTCAGACACTACCCTTCGGTATTGCAAGAAGTAGCACCCCGAGCTAAGAAAGCATGGTTTATTTATACCCGCACAGGGGTATAAGAAGAAGGTGGTACAAATACAAGAGCGCAGTTTATGTGCATATAAGGTAATATCGAGAGGCACAATCGATCAGTGGGAGGAGCTAACAGTTCTGGGGGTCAACAAACACATTCCTATCTGGAACTAATCACTAACAGATGTGGACCCTACTTGACATGCGCGAAAGTGAGGGATGCTAAATATAACTTGTTGCCGGGCAGATTTCAAGCACCGTGGAGAGCAAGATAGGACAAAGCACATGGTCGACACGAGGCAGCATGCAGTAGACAAAATGGCTGCCGTGAATACAAAATGGAGTCCACTAAATGTCAAGTTAATGGCTTAAACCAAGATGTCTTCTGCTAATGCTTAATCTAATCGCTGTCAATTTACCACAGACGATCCTTTCAGCATTAGCTTAAAACATTCGCTTTCCTAGGATAATCTAAATGCTCATCTTGTATATCTATTCACATCATATCAGCTACTTCCTTATCTAGCATGTGTTGTGCTTTCATTTTCACAATATTCTCCTTAGTTGGCATACAGGTAGTAATACACATGGAGCATAACATTGGGCCACAATGAATACACATACAACAGGTAAACATCACTGCAATAACGATACATAGAACAGTCAGTAGTTTCCAACCCCAAGCAGAGACTAGAGCCCAAAACCACCTTGCAAAAGACCAAGTGCCTTTCTTTGTGTGAATATCTGTAGCTATCTTATGTAGTTTAAAAATCGCATCATACACTGACGGCGAGTTGTCTGGGATATACACGCAACAACTGCTACAGATAATTTTACATGCTCCTCCTTGATCTGCTAGCATCACATCTAGAACCATTCAGTTCTGGTGCGCAACAATTCTAGCAACTTGCAGTTCTTCAGTGATATTTCCTAGCTCTATAGCAGTCTGATTAGTGACAGCTTCTACAACTCTGGTAACCGCCTTACTTTTCTGCTATTCAGTGCAGCGCCCACAAAAGAAAACAATCCCAAATTAAAATCAACATACTGCTGTAGACTAGTGTCTGTTTGATCCACTTCATCAGTGTTTATTGTCCTTTTGTTCCTATTCAATGAAACATTTTGATACAGTTTAAAATCTCGATGATACGATGCAGGTGCCAAGAAAACAGGTGGTAATAGAAAAGACACATAACATACACCTGGCCACCCAATTGGTAATTGAGGTTTCCATTACTGCCACATACTAGATATGTGTTATGTGAAGCTAAAAAAGAACTATTATTTACTCCATCTATATTCAATACTGTAATACATTCATTCACTCCAACTGGAATCCGTCCAGTACTTTGTACACATAAGTCTGCTTTAGTCTTTGTAACAGTAATCACAAAGGGTTCCTTTTTGGCAAAGTCTCTTGTATGGGTGAAAACATATGGTGTTGAGAAATTGTCCGGTCGGTATTCCTCCCATTCCCATATAGTTCCATTGGCTTGAGGATACCCATCTTTGTCCTGATAACATTTTTTATTCAAACGGAAAAGAAGTCCACCTACTGTAGGTTTCCTAGTCGAAAATAGAAGGGTGTACCAGGCTCGATAAGAGCCATAATGCAAGAAAGGAAGTGGGATAAAAGGGGTTCCTCCTTTCTTTTGATGTGCTGGAATCATACCACATATCCAACAATTAGTGGTGTTGGTAGCACTATGTGTGTGGTGCAACATCTGAACAAACGTACTATTAAAATACAATTGACGGTGTTTCCGTTCATGATATGGAAGAGTGAAATGCTGGTGCTCCTCTGGGACTGGAGTAGTAACAACAAACAACTCACGAGCAGGAATGATCACTTCAACAGACCAAGTGATCACTGCTATAATTGTCATAGTAGCAAAGAACCCTATAACACCAAAAATGTGCTTCCTGTTCATTTTAGCAACAAATCAACTCTTTCTAAAGAAAATCAAAAATCAAAAAACAAAAATAATCGTAGGAGCTCTTCTCCCATGGGTAGACGTTGTTTTTTTCACTGAAGATCAAGACGGGTGTCACTACACTACGCAGGGCTGATCCCCCCCTTGTCATATCGGCATTCCGTTTCCACTACCAAGGACGGTTGCTCAACCTGTGTCTGAAAAAACTGTAGATTCTTTTCTTGGCCTCAAGTTGTATCTCGATGCTCCAGGGGTCGTCTGGTCCTGGAAGAACTCCGCAGATTTGTTAGATGACAAAGCTTGGCCTTTCTCCGTAGTCAGGATCTCTCGATGATCGGTCAGCACAGCAGGTTCCACCAAGGTCGACAATACCTTGCGTCAATGGGTACTATGCACCAAATTTTTCTTGTTGGTAACTCAAACCGCTGTTCTCGTAGCCAAGAGCACCTGCTCTTGTCCACGCCACCTCGGCTCCAAGCTGCTTGACCTCTCAAACCTCTTGACCATCACGTGGTCACCAGGTCAGAGCCCGTGGACATCACCTGCAGATCTGTCGGGAAGTGCTTCTCGAACCTGTTCCGAAGATACGCGACTGCGACTCTCCGGTCTGAGATTTCCGCGCAGCTTCGTCTGCGAGCTTTTTCTTCTTTTTCAAGTGAACCACATCATTTCCTAATTTGACCAATAGTCTAATCGTGTCAGCCACCTGAGAGAAAACAAAAAGACTGTCACGCATATTTTTACAATCATTTGCTATATCATCAGGTTCTAAAGCTGGAGAGAATTTCCGAAATGCTTCAACGACTTCTGCAGCCAAAGTTTCAGTAAAATACAACTGCTCCCTTTCCGTCCACCCCTGTATACTAGCTAATAGATCGGAAGCAGGATCAGTGCTACGTAATGCTTTACGAGCAGCCTGTCCGATATAAGCTGCACGTTGTACAGACAGCATAGAACGGGTGTCCCGCGCCTTTCATTGATCCGAGTCGGAATCCTCACCACCTATTAACGGAGCGGACAGAACGGCATACGGAGTTGGAGGTCGATCTAGTAACGAAAAATCATCTTGTAGATTATTAAGGACAGAATAGAGAGGCTGTCGGACAGGGTATTGGCCAGATACCTGCAATCTGTGTTCTTTTTCCTCTCTCTCTTTCAGCTCTTTCACTTCTTTCTTTCTCAACTCCAGCGCTTTCTCATACACATTCTTCCGCTGCTCTTTCTCAATCAAGGCTTGCTCACGCTTCGCTCGTTCACACACTTCTTTCTCCCACATACACAGACACTCAAACATATCACGTCTAGACTTCCGCTCAAACATACATGGCTCCACATACTCAATCTTTCGTATATCAAATGACCCATGCATAGGCCAACGTAACTCAGTATCCTTTTTGGTATATTTATTCCACAACGTATTGTACATTATGGAAGAAATACCATATTTAATATACATATCCCTATTAGGCGTCCCCTCTGGGGGAGCCAGTTTCGAGTCTTCAAGTCTAAGTCGGGCCCCATTACAAAAGCAGCACATCCTTCGAAGTGCGCTGCAAACAGTCATGCCAAAAATAATGCAAAATATGCAGTATTATACACCAAGTGGCACTAAAGGTACTTCTAGTATGTTGCGCCGTTCAAATTTGACTCACTGAAGAAAAATCTCCACATTGCCTGCCTATATGTGTTGCAACTCAACTATATCAAATCATACAAATACGACTACTCTTTACCAAATACCAAATATGCCACGGTAAGTGTTCCTAAAACTACCTTACCATACAAGGGCATCCAAACCCATAGTATGTGCCGTAAAACGGCCCTTACCAATCATAGGGTGTCCAGGTTCCAACTGCCAAGTTTTAAATTCGACCAAACGGCCACTGCACAGCGAATCGACAGAAGAGGTCTCAGTCGAAGACCGGCGCCACCTGGATGGTCAGATCGGAAAGAAGGGAAAGACGCCTTGGTTTGCCAAGACTCGGGCCTCCTCGGGCAATGATCGTCCGTGGCGAGATTCCAATCCTTCATCGCGACCACTCCTTCGGGCATCCGAGTCGCCGATGAGCCCCACGTGTCGGGCGCCAATTCCAGACCCACCAGTGCAAGGGGTTCGCCCTTCTCTGCACAAAGTCCTCAGACCAATAGGAAGAAGTTGGCACAGAAACTGGAATAGAAAAAGTAACATTTATTACACCTCATGAGGTGGTGCTACGGTTCAGACAGTACCCTTCGGTAATGCAAGAAGTAGCACCCCGAGCTAAGAAAGCATGGTTTATTTATACGCGCACAGAGGCTCAGAAGAAAGCGGTACCAATTCAAGAGCGCAGTTTATGTACATATGAGGTAATATCGAGAGGCACATTCGATCAGTGGGAGGAGCTAACAGTTTTGGGGGTCGACAAACACATTCCTATTTTGAACTAATCACTAACAGATGTGAACCCTACTTGACATGCGCAAAAGTGAGGGACGCTAAATATAACTTGTTGCCGGGCAGATTTCAAGCGCCATGGAGAGCAAGATAGGACAAAGCACATGGTTGACACGAGGCAGCATGTAGTAGACAAAATGGCTGCCGTGAATACAAAATGGAGTCCCCTAAATGTCAAGTTAATGGCTTAAATTAAGATGTCTTCTGCTAATGCTTAATCTAATCGCTGTCAATTTACCACAGGCATAGATACACCAGAGGCCTACCAGGGGCTGCAGCATGTATTGTGTCACCCCTGGGAAGCCTTCCAAAATGACACCACGGGACTGCTACTGCAGCCTGGGTAATGCGGTGCATGCACCCCTTACGTAGATGTAGGCTACCTATATCTACCTTAAATCCCTACACATATAAACCTATCAGTCACCCCTATGGCAGGCCTTATCAATCCTGAAGGCAGGGTGCTGGGTTCTGTGTGAGAGGGTGCCCATGCATGAGCAGGACCCCTCTGCAGCCTTCGGAATCTATTCTCCGGGGTTGTTCTGAAATGCAGCCAGACCATATACTCTTAAGTGCATTATAACCTTGCGGTAAATGCTAACTTTGGAATGGCTGCACAGAAACATGTTGTGTTTCATGGCAAACATTTTGGAATCATACGAGGAAGAGTCATGTACACACTGGTATACCTGGTACTAGTTTAAAAGAGCCCTGGCATCACAAAATGAATGCTGCAGCCACAGACACGGGTCTGACCTCCTGCTGCTGGACAAAACTGGCAGTGGAGGCCTGAACAATAGGTTTCCTGTCACAGGGAGGCATAACCACCTCCCGGACAGGCTTTAGTGTATTGGGACTGGGTGGGTGCACTCCAAGAGCTCTTTGAAGTCTGCACTGGTGGCACATTTGGTGTCCCTGTGCATAGTCCAGCTCAAAACGGTTGCAGGATCAACCAGCCCCTGCTCTGGCGCGAAACTGGACAAAGGAAATGGGTGTTGCCACCCCTCTTTCGAGACTCTCCCATAGGTGGTTGCCCAGAGTAAGTCCAACCCCTTCCTTGGGTATAAGAAAGGAACCCCTGACTACAGGACTTTAGATTACACCTGGATAAAACTCTGATACTGAATCCTGGAACTTCGACGATCTGCACGACTCTGGATGACTGAAGAATCCCCCTGGAGTAAAGGAGATACTCCCCTGCTTGGCAGGCACCAAAGACGCATCTGCCGGTTTGCATCTCTGAAGCTGCCGCCAGACTCTGAAGTATTTGCAACACAGGAGGTGGGTTTCCAGCCTTCCCAGAGGCTGAACTGAGTCCCTAGCAAAGCTGAGAGCCGCAGCCCTTGTGGGTACCGTGGAACCAGAACCCCTGGACACCGTGCACATTTGCAAGTGCATCAGTTTCTCGCCGTTGCTTGAGGCTGTGCTTTGGGTTACTTGTAGCTCAGGCCTGAGCACCATTTCTACTGAAGATTACTGGCCTACACTCCACAAGTGTTCCATGAGCCGGTCCTTTGTGCTTTCGCACGAGGCCACTTCGCGATCCTTGGTCTGTCGACTGGTGGGTGCCTGTGAAGGAAACTCTGACTTTAATTGGGTGTCCCTGGTTGCTCCAAACGTGCCCTGACTCTCCACCACTTGGTGAGTCCCTCGGATCTTGCTGGTCTGCACCAAAGCATCTTTCCTCTTCCTTTGTGGGTTGCTGTTTCCAAGGTTTGTTGGGTCCAATGCGGGCACCGACACTGCAGCACTCGACTTCCTTCGTTGTGGAGAACCGTGCCTTATGGGCCAGGCGGCGCATGGCACGCCTAAATCCCCGGATTCACCTGCCTTGTTACTGACAGAGACACGAGACACTCCGTTGAGCGTGGAAGCCATTATTATTAGCTACAGCTAAGCACAGTTGTCCTAGAAGTACATACAGGGTGTAAGTTCTAAGGAGACTGCCACTTCAGTCCGTGGCGTACAATCTCTTATACTAAACACATTTACAATATCCCACTCCCCGTACACACAAAACAAACCAATAGGAAAAGTTGGAAAACAAGCTATCAGATATCTCAGTATATGTCTCTTTCTCGGACCCCGTGTGTCACCCCTCCCAACAAATTAATCAGTGATGGTGTTCACAATCCCCTCTCGCAGGTGGCAGGACATGCTGGTGTGTCTCAAAGGATAGTTGTGTAATAGGAGCATACAAGGAGAGAATAGCGAAGGCCAGTCGGATAAGATAGTATAAGGGATGAATAGGAGAGGGCAAATAGTCGTCTGAGACAGGGATCAATCGAACCAGACATGGATTAGCGAACTCCGCCAGACCCTGACATCGGGTTTCATGAACAAGGACAATAGAGTAACTTTTTAACTGAAAGGACACGTAGCAGCTGGAAAAGCAAAAGCATTGCGTTCGCCGTGCCGCCTGAGTGAGGGCAACACAAAATGGCGATAGGATACAAAATGGTGGCTAGATACGGGACGAAATCTGAAATCGCAGAACCTCAGACCCTCCTCTTGGCATTACTCAGGCAAAACATCACAGACTCAAGTCAATCTGAATCGATATCAATGGCCATGAGGTCATCGAGCTGTTGCTGTAACATCATCCTAATATTCTCTGTTTTTCGTGATGCAGGCTTCGGGACACACATAGCGGCACAAAGACCACATATTGCAGGTCCACACTGCACACAAAGGCAACAAGAGAAGATAATAGCTAACACCATTCCAAGGAAAGTTAGTATCTTCCATCCCCATGTGGACAGTAGTCCCCAAAACCATCCCATCACAGACCAATCTCCTGTGTCCTGATGTATAGACTTGGAGATGGTATTTAACTTAGAGATAGCTTGGTATACTGTAGGGGCATTATCAGGAATGTAAACACAGCAACTAGACCGAATCAATTTACAGACTCCACCCCTATCTGCAAGGATAATATCTAAAACTATCTGATTTTGTAAAGTCATAAGACGATCTGCCTGAAGCTCGGCTGTCACATTACTCAAGGCTCCGGAAGTTTCTTTTATGGTAGCCTCAACAACACGAGCCAGGTGTCTGATGTCTCTGCTATTGGCCATTGGGCCCCAGTAAGGAAGCAACCCTTTGATAAAGTCAGCTGCCTCCTGTCCTGCTGTGTCCTTCTAATCAAAGACTCCCCTACCATGTCTCTTTTTGTAATGACTTGAAGGAGCGGTATATGTTGGGGGAAGAAGAAAAGCCACATAACATGTTCCTGAGAAGTAAGTAGGAAGCCATGTATAGGCTCTATCATGACAGATGAAATATGTGCCTTGTGATGGCACTAGTGCTGAGGGAATCTGAGGTGTATAGACATAGGTATAAGAACAGATACTCCTCTCTGGCTGATTCTTGACATTCTGACCATTAATTTGTAAGCAAAAATTACCTCGATGAGGTACAGTCCAAATTAGCGGAGAGCTCCTTAGTTTAGCCTTCTCTGTAAGGCTAGTGACATATCGTGTTATGTTCCATCCATCATATCCTCTCTTCTCATCTACAGGAATCTTACTAATCTGAGCAATCTTAGCCATAGTCACAATTCCCTTAATCAAAATACTATGACTGCTCCACCACCATATGTACTACCAGGAGGATATCGCAGCTGATTTTGATAAAGATTAAAAAACATAGCCAGATAAGCCCAGGCGGAACCTTCATAGGAAAATGGAAAAACCAAATATGGCATGCCTCTCTCTGTATTATGAGGCATGAGCCCACAAACCCAACAATCAGTAGTATTCATTACTAATTGGTGTTGGTGTAGTAGCTGAATGAACGAATTGTTGAAATATTCGGTCCTCCTAATCTCTTCGTGTGCTGAAAGTGTATAGAACCAGTTTCGGGAGGCAGTAGCAGGAAAAGATACGGGGACAGAGGTAGGGACAGGTATCGGCTGTAGGACATAAACAATCCAACTTCCACAGGCTAATAAAATACATAAGCATATCAAAATACATAAGGTAATCCCACATGGACTTCCCATCAGTTTCTTAAATCGCTGTTTCATATTTACAGTCTGATTATTAATTTCCACTTTCATATCCATTACTCTAAAGGCGTTGCTCACGGTAATCTTCCTAGATCACTTAGCTGTGATTGTTAGCCGTCCTATGACACTGCAAGTCCTGTGGAACCTAGGTCACTACTCAGGTCACAGCTTAAGACTCCTACCGTGACCCTGCAACTTGATGGATAGTGGAAGAAAGTACATAAACAAAATGTATTTTCAAAACAAAAAGGTATAATAATAATAATAATAATAATAAGCATTTATTAAGCGCCTGGCTGCACAATACTGTGTGTCCCCGCGCTGACTGCAAATGCCAAAACTACCTAGAGGAAGAGAACAGGAGAACGGGGATTAATTTTTTGGAAATAGGTGAGTTTTGAGTCTGGCTCTGAACCTTGTTTCAGATGGCTCCATACGTAGTTGAATTGGCAGGGCATTCCAGAGCTTAGTGGCCAAGAAGCGGAAGGATTTTCCTCCCATCTTCGCTTTGGTGATGCGGGGGATTTTAAACAGCATCGTGCCCGCTGATCTAAGATTTTTGATTGGCCTGTGGATGGTCAGGAGGCCTCTTAGATAGCTGGGGCCTTTGTTTTGGGCAATGCGATGTGTATAGCAGAGAGTTTTGAATATTATTCTTTCTTTAACAGGGAGCCAGTGAAGCTTGGCAAGTGCATTTTTTGCCGATGCTCTACGGGGGAGACCAAGCACCAGTCGTGCTGCAGAATTTTGTATGCATTGCAGCTGGTGCAAACTCTTTTGATTAAGACCCAGTAAAAGAACATTACCATAGTCTAGATGGGGAGATATTAAAGCATGGACTATAGTTTTTCTTGCTTCAATTGGGAGTAGGTCAAGTACTTTGCGCAGTACTTTAAGGGTGCTGTAGCATTTACTTGTTACTTTATTTACCTGGGCTCTACCTGAGAGATTAGGGTCAAGCATGACACCGAGGTTCTTCACCTTCTCTGCAGGCACAGGAAGTTCTCCCAATTCGCTAGGCCACCAGGCGTGTGACCAGATGGAAGGGTTCTTCCCTACAATCAGTACCTCCGTTTTATCTCCGTTCAGACGGAGACAGTTGGCGTTCATCCATGTCGCTATCTCTAGCATACAGTTTGAGAAGTTGGAGGCTAGGTCTCTACTGTCTGGTGTTATTTTGAACACCAACTGGGTGTCGTCAGCATAGCTGACAATGCCCACCCCAAATTCCTCTACAATGTGAGCCAGGGGTTCCATGTAGATGTTAAATAAAGTAGGGCTCAGGCTTGAGCCCTGTGGAACCCCATGGCTAACACTGCGAGGAGATGACTTGAAGGGGGGGCAGTGAAGTTGGAAAGTTCTGTCAGAGAGGTATGACTGGAACCATTTGAGAGCAGAGTCTTTAACTCCCATGTCTGAGAGTCGAGACAGCAGCGTGGTGTGCAGCACGGTGTCAAATGCTGCACTTAAGTCCAATAGGACCAACGCTGCTGTCTCTCCCTCATCCACCAGTTTCCGGATCTGCTCGGTGGAGAATAGAACGGCAGATTCCGTTGAATGACCTGCTCTAAACCCTGATTGGGAGGGGTGGAGGAGAGATTCTTTCTCCAAAAACTCCATGACCAGAAAAATTATAAAAATTCAATTATCCTCGACCCTTCTCGGTTGCAAGTTATATCGAGTCTTATTGGGGATCATCTGGTCCTTAAACAAGGTTTCTGGATTCACAGTGTTCAAACGCAGATGTGTTGGGACGGCCTCCTGTAACACGTCGTCGTCTTCTTTCTCACAGTTCGTGTGGTCCAGGCGTGCACTACTAAATGGTACAAATCTAGGCACTGTCTCACTTTCGTTGTCCGCTATACCCTCTCAAACCCATTGGTCAAAAGGCAAGGGCAGGGGTATCTTTTTACAGTGCACGCCGTGGACCCAGTTCTTTTTCCCAAAAACCTTCACCGCCGTCCGTGTAATCAGTAGCACTTGACCCAGTGGGCCCCAACGAGGTTCTAGATTCCGCTTCCGCTGAAAATTCTTGGCGCAGACCCAGTCGCCAGGTTGGATGGAATGACCTGGGTCTGCAGAGGCCTCCGGCAAAGCGTTTTGAACCTGTTGATGAAGAACACGCAATTTAGTGGTGAGGTCATGTATGGAACATCAGAGTATTTTTTAGGCCGGGGAACTCCCCAAACATTTGCTGGTCGTCCAAAAACGACTTTGTATGGACTCAAACCTAAACGAGAATGGGCAGTAGTTCTTGTAGATAGAAGTGCTAATGGTAAGGCATCAGGCCAGGCGAGACCTGTGCTCGCCTGAATCATTGCCAATTTGAGCTTGAGAGTACCATTATAACACTCTACCAATCCTGCTGACTGAGGGTGGTTTGCCGCATGGAATTTCTGTTTGATACCAAGACCTGCACATACTTTCTGCATGATCTCGCCAACAAATTCACTCCCATTGTCAGACCAGACAATGCGCGGCAAACCAAACCTCGGGAAAAACTCCTTCAAAAGAATTTTAGCAGTAGATAAGGCAGTATTGTCCTTTAGGGGGTAGGCCTCTATCCATCTGGAAAAGGCACAAACCACCACCAGAACATACTTGAGGTTATTGCAACGATCCATATGAATGTAATCAATTTGCAATACCTCAAAAGGATACGTAGGGGGAGCAAAATGACCTGCTGGAGTTGGGGTTCCCTTTCCTGGATTATGCCTTAGACAAACAATACAATGCTTCACTACCTTTTCTGCACATTTAGGAATTCCATCATTCTGCCATACTGGAGCCAGGATTTTACAAATGCCCTTTGCACTAATATGGGCTGGACCATGCGCCATAGTAACTACTGGTAGTACATAGGCGTCTGGTAACAGCCATCGTTGATGCTCTGATAATTCCGTCCAACAACCAGTCGCGTCAAACATTCCCGTACTTTCTCTCCACTTACTCAACTCTTTCTCAGTAGCCTCCTCTTGAATCATTCGCACACTTTCTATGGTGTCCTCACACATTCCTCCTTCTCTGATCCATCTTGCAGGGCCCGCAATGTACATTCGACTCGTAACATCTCTCGATGTCTCTTTCGCTACCTCGTCTTCAAAAGCATTCCCTTGACCCACATCATCGGTAATCTTTTTGTGAGCGCTACATTTGATTATTGCTATTTGTGTAGGCAAAGCAAGTGAGTCAAGAAGATCAGCCACCAACTGACAATGCTGTATTTTAGTCCCATGGGAAGTAAAGAATTCTCTTTCCTTCCACAAGCGACCAAAACTATGAGCCGCACCGAAAGCATATTGGCTATCGGTGTAGATGTTTACTCTCCTTCCTTTCGCCAAAACACATGCTCTCGTTAAAGCAATTAACTCAGCTGCTTGTGCTGAATTCTGTGCAATACTTGCTGTCTCCACTACAGTATGCAAAGTAGTGACAGCATAGGCTGCAGTTGTCTCTCCATTTGGAACCTTGAAACAAGATCCATCCAGCCATAGGATCCCGTCCGGATCCACATGTGGTGTATCTTTTAGATCTATTCTGCCTTTCGTTTCCTCCTCTGTTCGGAGGAACCAATCATGCTGTTCCTGAATGCCTTTCTCATCCGGTATGGGCAACAATGTCGCTGGGTTCAGAGTATTAAACCGCTTGATATGTATATGGCTAGCCAAAAGTGTTACCTCATATCCAGACAAGCGAGCACTCGTAAGGTGTTGTGTCTTAGTCCTTTTCAAAAGAGTATCTACTGTATGTGTTACCATAACAACAAGGGTGTTGTCCAATACCAATCCAGCAGACTGACGAATAGAAATTGCTGCCGTTTAAAAGAGCCCTGGCATCACAAAATGAATGCTGCAGCCACAGACACGGGTCTGACCTCCTGCTACTGGACAAAACTGGCAGTGGAGGCCTGAACAATAGGTTTCCTGTCACAGGGAGGCATAACCACCTGCCAGACAGGCTTTAGTGTATTGGGACTGGGTGGGTGCACTCCAAGAGCTCTTTGAAGTCTGCACTGGGGGCACATTTGGTTTCCCTGTGCATAGTCCAGCTCAAAACGGTTGCAGGATCAACCAGCCCCTGCTCTGGCGCGAAACTGGACAAAGGAAATGGGTGTTGCCACCCCTCTTTCGAGACTCTCCCATAGGTGGTTGCCCAGAGTAAGTCCAACCCCTTCCTTGGGTATAAGAAAGGAACCCCTGACTACAGGACTTTAGATTACACCTGGATAAAACTCTGATACTGAATCCTGGAACTTCGACGATCTGCACGACTCTGGATGACTGAAGAATCTGCCTGGAGTAAAGGAGATACTCCCCTGCTTGGCAGGCACCAAAGACGCATCTGCCGGTTTGCATCTCTGAAGCTGCCGCCAGACTCTGAAGTATTTGCAACACAGGAGGTGGGTTTCCAGCCTTCCCAGAGGCTGAACTGAGTCCCTAGCAAAGCTGAGAGCCGCAGCCCTTGTGGGTACCGTGGAACCAGAACCCCTGGGCACCGTGCACATTTGCAAGTGCATCATTTTCTCGCTGTTGCTTGAGGCTGTGCTTTGGGTTACTTGTAGCTCAGGCCTGAGCACCATTTCTACTGAAGATTACTGGCCTACGCTCCACAAGTGTTCCATAAGCCGGTCCTTTGTGCTTTCGCACGAGGCCACTTCGCGATCCTTGGTCTGTCGACTGGTGGGTGCCTGTGAAGGAAACTCTGACTTTAATTGGGCGTCCCTGGTTGCTCCAAACGTGCCCTGACTCTCCACCACTTGGTGAGTCCCTCGGATCTTGCTGGTCTGCACCAAAGCATCTTTCCTCTTCCTATGTGGGTTGCTGTTTCCAAGGTTTGTTGGGTCCAATGCGGGCACCGACACTGCAGCACTCGACTTCCTTCGTTGTGGAGAACCGGGCCTTATGGGCCGGGCGGCGCATGGCACGCCTAAATCCCCGGATTCACCTGCCTTGTTACTGACAGAGACACGAGACACTCCGTTGAGCGTGGAAGCCATGTTTATTAGCTACAGCTAAGCACAGTTGTCCTAGAAGTACATACAGGGTGTAAGTTCTAAGGAGACTGCCACTTCAGTCCGTGGCGTACAATCTCTTATACTAAACACATTTACAATATGCCACTCCCCGTACACACAAAACAAACCAATAGAAAAAGTTGGAAAACAAGCTATCAGATATCTCAGTATATGTCTCTTTCTCGGACCCCGTGTGTCACCCCTTCCAACAAATTAATCAGTGATGGTGTTCACAATCCCCTCTCGCAGGTGGCAGGACATGCTGGTGTGTCTCAAAGGATAGTTGTGTAATAGGAGCATACAAGGAGAGAATAGCGAAGGCCAGTCGGATAAGATAGTATAAGGGATGAATAGGAGAGGGCAAATAGTCGTCTGAGACAGGGATCAATCGAACCAGACATGGATTAGCGAACTCGGCCAGACCCTGACATCGGGTTTCATGAACAAGGACAATAGAGTAACTTTTTAACTGAAAGGACACGTAGCAGCTGGAAAAGCAAAAGCATTGCGTTCGCCGTGCCGCCTGAGTGAGGGCAACACAAAATGGCGATAGGATACAAAATGGCGGCTAGATACGGGACGAAATCTGAAATCGCAGAACCTCAGACCCTCCTCTTGGCATTACTCAGGCAAAACATCACAGACTCAAGTCAATCTGAATCGATATCAATGGCCATGAGGTCATCGAGCTGTTGCTGTAACATCATCCTAATATTCTCTTGTTTTCGTGATGCAGGCTTCGGGACACACATAGCGGCACAAAGACCACATATTGCAGGTCCACACTGCACACAAAGGCAACAAGAGAAGATAATAGCTAACACCATTCCAAGGAAAGTTAGTATCTTCCATCCCCATGTGGACAGTAGTCCCCAAAACCATCCCATCACAGACCAATCTCCTGTGTCCTGATGTATAGACTTGGAGATGGTATTTAACTTAGAGATAGCTTGGTATACTGTAGGGGCATTATCAGGAATGTAAACACAGCAACTAGACCGAATCAATTTACAGATTCCACCCCTATCTGCAAGGATAATATCTAAAACTATCTGATTTTGTAAAGTCAAAAGACGATCTGCCTGAAGCTCGGCTGTCACATTACTCAAGGCTCCGGAAGTTTCTTTTATGGTAGCCTCAACAACACAAGCCAGGTGTCTGATGTCTCTGCTATTGGCCATTGGGCCCCAGAAAGGAAGCAAGCAACCCTTTGATAAAGTCAGCTGCCTCCTGTCCTGCTGTGTCCTTCTAATCAAAGACTCCCATACCATGTCTCTTTTTGTAATGACTTGAAGGAGCGGTATATGTTGGGGGAAGAAGAAAAGCCACATAACATGTTCCTGAGAAGTAAGTAGGAAGCCATGTATAGGCTCTATCATGACAGATGAAATATGTGCCTTGTGATGGCACTAGTGCTGAGGGAATCTGAGGTGTATAGACATAGGTATAAGAACAGATACTCCTCTCTGGCTGATTCTTGACATTCTGACCATTAATTTGTAAGCAAAAATTACCTCGATGAGGTACAGTCCAAATTGGCGGAGAGCTCCTTAGTTTAGCCTTCACTGTAAGGCTAGTGACATATCGTGTTATGTTCCATCCATCATATCCTCTCTTCTCATCTACAGGAATCTTACTAATCTGAGCAATCTTAGCCATAGTCACAATTCCCTTAATCAAAATACTATGACTGCTCCACCACCATATGTACTACCAGGAGGATATCGCAGCTGATTTTGATAAAGATTAAAAAACATAGCCAGATAAGCCCAGGCGGAACCTTCATAGGAAAATGGAAAAACCAAATATGGCATGCCTCTCTCTGTATTATGAGGCATGAGCCCACAAACCCAACAATCAGTAGTATTCATTACTAATTGGTGTTGGTGTAGTAGCTGAATGAACGAATTGTTGAAATATTCGGTCCTCCTAATCTCTTTGTGTGCTGAAAGCGTATAGAACCAGTTTCGGGAGGCAGTAGCAGGAAAAGATACGGGGACAGAGGTAGGGACAGGTATCGGCTGTAGGACATAAACAATCCAACTTCCACAGGCTAATAAAATACATAAGCATATCAAAATACATAAGACTCAAACCTAAACGGGAATGGGCAGTAGTTCTTGTAGATAGAAGTGCTAATGGTAAGGCATCAGGCCAGGCGAGACCTGTGCTCGCCTGAATCATTGCCAATTTGAGCTTGAGAGTACCATTATAACACTCTACCAATCCTGCTGACTGAGGGTGGTTTGCCGCATGGAATTTCTGTTTGATACCAAGACCTGCACATACTTTCTGCATGATCTCGCCAACAAATTCACTCCCATTGTCAGACCAGACAATGCGCGGCAAACCAAACCTCGGGAAAAACTCCTTCAAAATAATTTTAGCAGTAGATAAGGCAGTATTGTCCTTTAGGGGGTAGGCCTCTATCCATCTGGAAAAGGCACAAACCACCACCAGAACATACTTGAGGTTATTGCAACGATCCATATGAATGTAATCAATTTGCAATACCTCAAAAGGATACGTAGGGGGAGCAAAATGACCTGCTGGAGTTGGGGTTCCCTTTCCTGGATTATGCCTTAGACAAACAATACAATGCTTCACTACCTTTTCTGCACATTTAGGAATTTCATCATTCTGCCATACTGGAGCCTGGATTTTACAAATGCCCCTTGCACTAATATGGGCTGGGCCATGCGCCATAGTAACTACTGGTAGTACATAGGCGTCTGGTAACAGCCATCGTTGATGCTCTGATAATTCCGTCCAACAACCAGTCGCGTCAAACATTCCTGTACTTTCTCTCCACTTACTCAACTCTTTCTCAGTAGCCTCCTCTTGAATCATTCGCACACTTTCTATGGTGTCCTCACACATTCCTCCTTCTCTGATCCATCTTGCAGGGCCCGCAATGTACATTCGACTCGTAACATCTCTCGATGTCTCTTTCGCTACCTCGTCTTCAAAAGCATTCCCTTGACCCACATCATCGGTAATCTTTTTGTGAGCGCTACATTTGATTATTGCTATTTGTGTAGGCAAAGCAAGTGAGTCAAGAAGATCAGTCACCAACTGACCATGCTGTATTTTAGTCCCATGGGAAGTAAAGAATTCTCTTTCCTTCCACAAGCGACCAAAACTATGAGCCGCACCGAAAGCATATTGGCTATCGGTGTAGATGTTTACTCTCCTTCCTTTCGCAAAAACACATGCTCTCGTTAAAGCAATTAACTCAGCTGCTTGTGCTGAATTCTGTGCAATACGTGCTGTCTCCACTACAGTATGCAA
Source organism: Lissotriton vulgaris (assembly GCF_964263255.1). Classification (NCBI taxonomy): domain Eukaryota; kingdom Metazoa; phylum Chordata; class Amphibia; order Caudata; family Salamandridae; genus Lissotriton; species Lissotriton vulgaris. The sequence goes on along the minus strand of NW_028251642.1, from coordinate 19,563 downwards.
AGTAGTGACAGCATAGGCTGCAGTTGTCTCTCCATTTGGAACCTTGAAACAAGATCCATCCAGCCATAGGATCCCGTCCGGATCCACAAGTGGTGTATCTTTTAGATCTATTCTGCCTTTCGTTTCCTCCTCTGTTCGGAGGAACCAATCATGCTGTTCCTGAATGCCTTTCTCATCCGGTATGGGCAACAATGTCGCTGGGTTCAGAGTATTAAACCGCTTGATATGTATATGGCTAGCCAAAAGTGTTACCTCATATCCAGACAAGCGAGCACTCGTAAGGTGTTGTGTCTTAGTCCTATTCAAAAGAGTATCTACTGTATGTGTTACCATAACAACAAGGGTGTTGTCCAATACCAATCCAGCAGACTGAAGAGTAGAAATTGCTGCCGCTGCTGTAGCACTGACTACTGGATCCAACGTAGCCGAAAATTGGCACATGGCCGTTGTTTGTCTCCAAATTGTTGTGTTAAAACTGACAATGCGCAACCTTCTCTTTCATGCACATAGTGTAAAAGGCTTACTATAATCCGGAGTACCTAACACAGGTGCAGAACACAAAGCACCACGTAAATCCGAAAAACTCTTTTGGCATTCATCAGTCCAAGGGAGAGGTTGTGGCGTATCTTTCAACGTAAGCGCCAGCAAAGGCTTAGCTAACAAAGAGAAATTCGGAATCCATTGTCTACAATATGAGGTAATGCCCAAAAAGGCACGTACCTCTCTCTGTGTGGTTGGCTCAGACATTTGTGCAATCGCTTGAATTCATTCTGGGGTCAATCGTCTTCCCTCCTTCGACAAGATATGACCTAAGTAGGTAACCTCTTGGCGGCAATATTGCAACTTAGAAGGGGACACTTTATGATGTAAATCAGACAAGTGACGCAACAAATAAACCGTCACATCTTTACAAATATCTTCTGAATCAGCAGCAATCAGCAAATCATCAACGTATTGGATCAAAGTAGTACCTGAAGGCAAAGTGAACGCGTCAAGCTGAGATTTCAAAGCTTGACTGTAGATAGAGGGACTTTCACAATAACCTTGAGGAGCACGCTTGAACCGGAAACTTCGGCCTCCAAGAGAGAAGCCAAAAATATCTCTACTTTCCTCAGCAATGGGAATACTAAATAAAGCATTCTTCAGATCGATAACCGAGAACCATGCCGCTGAGGCGGATATCATAGTAAGCAAAGCAGTGATATCTGGGACAACAGGAAACTGGGGGACAACAATCTTGTTGACCTCCCGAAGATCAATCACAAAGCGATACACAGGTGGTTGAGAAGGATCGCTGCGTTTAAGAACGGGAAAAACAGGACTGTTACAAACATTGCTTCTCGTTTCTTCAACCACGCCCTTCTGGACCAGATCGTAGATAATAGCCATCAAGGCTCGCTCACCATCATTAGAAATCTTGTACTGAGGAATACGTGGCAGCTTAACATTAGGCTTGATAGTAACCACATAAGGAGGAATCTGTAACAAACCAACATTGTTCGGATCTGTTGCCCAAAGTGTAGCAGGAAGAGATTGCAACTCAGGCGGAAAACTATCCTTCGATAGATATATGGGAGAAACCAATTTCCTACCCAAAGTAAGACGCACACCAGAGAGGGAACAATACAACGTTGCATGAAGATGTTTCAACAGATCCAGACCCAACAAATTCTCTCCACAACCAGTTGTTAAAATAAATGGAGCTTCCAGATCGTAAGGACCAATCGAAAGAGGCAATGGACAAGAAACTGGGTTAGCAACTGGGGCACCAGAAAATCCTACAGAAACGTTTGTTAAGCCATACAAAGGTGCCCCAGGGAGTTTAGAATGGATCATAGAACTTCTCGTTGCACCAGTATCCAACAAGAACGGCTCCGCAACACCCAAGACAACTACCTTAACATAAGGCCCATTCTGATCCACTGGAACTGATTTGACTCCCTTACTTTGTCCATGGCTGTCCTAACTGGAATGAAAATCCTGAACCTCACCTTCAACACAATAATCATCATTGTCATATTGCGCGGACTGAGTATTCTGCTGATCAAAATAATTTGACGAGTTCTGATGGGGAAAGGAACGCTGTCCTTGAGGCAATGCACCTCGCCCTCTACCCCTAGGTGCTAATTGAAAACCACCACGGCCTCGCTGTTCTTGAAATCCACCATTACGCTGCAATAAAACCGGACAACTATTCTTAAAATGGCCTTCCTTTAAACAATAGGCGCACTGATTCAGACCCAGGAAAGGTCGTGGAACAAAAGGCTCAGGTTTCTGCAGCAACCTTTGAGATTGGATAGGCTGCTGGAACTGATGCTGACCGGAACGAAGAGGATAAACCTGCTGAAGAAGAACTCTTGTTTTTAAATCCTTAGTCTTCTTCTCAGCCTTATCTTTTTCCTCCTTATCCCTATTCTCATAATATTGGGCAGTAGCCAATATTTTGGCAGATGAAGAAACAGCCCAAGAACTTTCCGAATCTTTTAACTTATGAGACAATTCAGGAAGCAGATTGAAAACAAATGTATCCACAAATAATCGCTGTCCCCCTTCAGTACTCAAATCCTGACCACTATGGTCAATAAATGTCTCCTCAAACCGAGTAAAGAAATCCCAGTTAACACGTAAGGCGGGCATCATCGTCTTCATTAAAGTTATAATTCTACCAGGCAACTGTGTAATCAAATCATCGGGCTTAGCACCACCCACTTGTGCTGTATCTGCAGCATCTATATCAGCCCAAGTACCACCTAAAGCTTGGTCGTGTTCCTCTCTGCGAATCCCAGCCCACAATGCTTGTGGAACTACATTCCCCATCTATACTACTATTATAAAGAGAGAACTGTGTTCTTTGAGCCAGGTAAACTCGAACAGTACACCACCAATCACAACACCCAATACAGCGTTGGAAAGGGGAGGTCCGGGAGATGGACATAGGCTATACATCAACACACCATATACATTGGGGGGGGAAAGAACGTTAGGGGAAAAGTAGTCCGTATGGGCATATGCATACAGTGATTAGACGTGCGGCATCCCGCGTCACAAAGCTTGCGAGAGGTGCAATGGCGTGTGGGCGTCGCGGCGTTGGGTGTCGGACAGGAGCGCTGGAAGGAGCAAGGGACTGATACCCGACATGCGGAAGTGCCCAGCTGATGGAGTGCCCAGCGCGGGGAGGAGACATGGCACAATGCAAATATTGTGAGTAAGTAGTATAGATTCACACTTTACATGTTTGACGCCGTGTAAGGAATCACACTTGACCGTGTTAGCAAAACGCTCTTTCACGCTGAACATGTAAATACAGCGGGCTGTGAGTGCAGACGGTGCCATTTGCTTCTCAATCTTAGCTGGGGGAGGGGGGCTTAGACATGTAGGCCCCGGCGCGACCCACCGCAGCTTGCACCTCTTCACATTATCCGGGGGAATGTCTCCCATTCCAGTAAAATGTGCACCCCCACCACCTTAGGATCTAGCACCCTCTGACTGTCGCATGGCACTATCTCCCCAAAACGATAACACCCCCACCCACCGCAGGATCGCCACATCAACAGTCAAGTGAGCCCTCCTTCACACAGCGCCGTACACTCCAACTGCACTTCACCATCACCTGCAGGGTGACAACAACAGGGCGCGCAGGGGTGATGAGCCACTTCAGCGGGCCTCAGTAAAGTATGGGTTCGGACAGGCACTTCAGAAGTTCACAGCAGATGAAGTGCCCAGCGCGGGGAGGAGCGGCGATGCAGGTGGGGGAGGAGCGGCGATGCTGGTCAGTACTCTCAAAAAGCCTACCCGGACAACGTCGGGACAGGCTGCTAGTTAGCATATAAACATCAGCCAAATTCATAATACATGCATCAACAGTCTGGGACAACTCTTTATAATAACCAGCAGGATTTTTACGAGGGTCCGGCAAAGACTGCTTAAGTGCTAAAACTTCTGCTCGTTTTCAAGGAACATGTACCCATACGCGCTGAAAATGAGCAGGGACACGTGGAACATTACCTGGCTGCGGAACTTCTTCCCTCCATACTGGAATAATTCTTCGTTTTCTGTCTAACTGCAGGATCAGGTTCAGGAATAGTCTGGGAAAAATACAAGTACCTGAAAGTAACAAGCATTTTTATAGCGCCTTCAACATCAGGACCCACTATAAGTCCTTTATCGAACTTATCCTGTAACTCCGAGGAGTTAGATCCAATTGCATATCCTCCCATCCTTTAGTGAGTGCGTCACACATAACATTAAAAACATACCGCTGCGTAGGCGCATTCCACTGGAGAAACGTACTCAGTATGTTAGGTACACTATACAATGAACCATTCATCATCCATTTATGGGCAAGAGAATCAAACACAGCTCGTTCCTTAGAATCTGGAATTTGACTACGAGATTGCCTTCGAGAAGAAGCAGGAGACCTGTAGAACAAGCCAAAAAGGGGGGAGAAAAAACCAGAAACAGTATCGACTAACCGATTACGAGTCAGAGAAGAAGTAGGGAGTAAAACTGGAGACGAAGTATTAAGCAAAGGTAGAGAAGGGCTACCCGTTGCAAGAGACACAAAAGGCAAAGGGGACTGAGGTACAGAAGTTTGTGGCAAAGGAGGTGCAGGCGGTATTCCTGGAAGAGGCAAGGGTGCAGGAGCCGGAGCTCCTGGCGGAACAACATGTTGCTGCACAGGTGGTAATAATACAGGTGCATTAGCACCTGGCGCATAAGGCGAAGGCAATTTCAGCAAAGAGACATTAAGGCATCTTCATCAAGATCTTTGCGTTGTGGGGGTAACACAGGATAGCACCTATCTATTGCCATCCGATGCTGTCTATCCGAGACCTCAATCGCTCGATCCGTCTCATCATCTTTAAATTGCTGAGCAGCCTGTATACCTGTCATATCTTTCATTTTCCTATCTCTTTTGCTTGTTTAATTTCTCTCTGTTTGGCTTCCTTACGCCAAAGGTGGAAAGAGTCAAACATTGCCAGCCGGGCTTTTCTTTTGAACAGATTTGACTCTAAATTATCTAATATATCAGGCTCAAAGCTACCATTTTGTGGCGACCATAATGTAATGTTATGTTATAAAGTTTTTGTATAGCGCCTATCACCGCCGGTCTCTAAGCGCTTAAACAGAGAGAACATAACATACTGTCACCCCGAAACCCTCTGCCATCTCTGATTAGGCCGGAAGTATTGCCTTTTTAAATAGGTACGTCTTCAGTTTCTTCCTGAAGGAAAATAGCTGTGAATCTTCCTTCAGACTGGCCGATAGCTCATTCCAAAGTTGCGGAAGAATTACCGAGAAGGCTCTGCCTCCTTTAGTTTTTAGTTTAAATCTGGGTTGAGTCCGATTGGAGGCCTGACCTGAGCGCAAAGTTCTGCCGGGAACATACCTCCTCAGGCACTGCTTAATGTACTCTGGGGCTTTACCAAAGAGTGCCTTATGGGCCACACAGAGACATTTGAACTGAACTCTGAGCTGCACAGGCAGCCAGTGCAGCTTCCGAAGGAGTGGGGTTGCATGTGAATTTCTCGGTAGAGAAAAAATCAGTCTAGCTGCGTCGTTTTGCACGACCTGCAGCTTTCTCAGCAACTTCTGTGGCAGACCAAGATACAGATCGTTGCCATAGTTTAGCCTCGAGATGACTGTAGCAGAGACAATGGTTTGTAGGGTGGAGGCTGAAAGAATAGGGGTCAACTTGCGTAATTGCCTCAACACACCAGTGCAAGAGCCTACCACAGCCGAAACTTGAGGGGCCATGGTAAGATCTGCATCGATCTTTAGACCTAGACTTTTTACCACCGAACCGGGAGTAGGAGTTTTTCCTAATTCTGGGGGCCTGTACAGATCACCCCAAGGATTTGCCTGGTTGGTGAGAACCAGTACCTCCGTTTTCTTAGCATTCACCTTCAAGAGGTTGTTGGTCATCCAATTGACCGTGAATCTGAGCAAGTTCCTCACTGATTCCTGAGCCTCCCTGTATCTTCCAGCTGCACCAGCAGCTGAGTGTCATCTGCGTAATTAAAGATTTCACAATTCCTAAGTATGAGCTCCTCCATCAGTGGTTGTAGGTAGATGTTAAAAAGTAAGTGGGAAAGTGCAGACCCCTGGGGCACACCCCATGTCACCTCACTAATCCCTGACAACTGGTCCCCCATCTGAACCCTCTGAGTGTGTTCTGCAGGAAGGATTCTAGCCACTTGAGTGCCTCCATCTTTCTTTGTGTATCGGATCCATGCATCGTTAAAGGCAATGGGACCAACACCATGCTTAGAATAGAGCTCATAAGTGGGAGTTCCAACCGGAGGAAGCGGACATGACTCCTCAAGCCGGGAATCCCTAGTACAGCAAAAACAACAAAGTTTCCTAAATCCACTCAGACCAGGCATTTTAAGCACACTGATCCGTTTACTAACTTCGAGGAGTGAAAGCAAAGAACACAGTACAAAAGTACTCACCCCTCGGCTTCGACTCGTGCAATAGGCGAATAGCAAAAATCAAAACAAAACAAAGAAGTGGGCGCTACCCACGAATACTTAACTAAATGGTCTTCTCACGCCAACGGAGGTCCGTCTAACGTCTCGCGATACCAATCATCACCAGAGGGTCCAAGGCAGGGCGGTAGTCAGGGCAGCAGTCATCAGCAGCCGTCAGAAAGGAGTAGCCGCGCTGCAAGAGACCTTTGGTCCACTTCGACATACAGGGGTCGCTTGGCGTGGCTCGCGAATCCTCTGGAATTTTCTTGCGGGGCTTCTCACGACCCTCGGGCTGAACCGCTACCACTGAAACCGCCCCACATTGGGCGCCAGTTGGAGAACCGGGCCTTATGGGCCGGGCGGCGCAGAGCACGGCTAAATCCCCAGATTCACCTGCCTTGTTACTGACAGAGACACGAGACACTCCGTTGAGCGTGGAAGCCAGGTTTATTAGCTGCAGCTAAGCACAGTTGTCCTAGAAGTACATACAGGGTGTAAGTTCTAAGGAGACTGCCACTTCAGTCTGTGGCGTACAATCTCTTATACTAAACACAGTTACAATATTCCACTCCTCGTACACACAAAACAAACCAATAGGAAAAGTTGGAAAACAAGCTATCAGATTAAGCATGGGCGGAAAATCCGTTACGCTCGCGGATTTTCGGGAAATTCGCAATCCGCGAGATTTGCGAATTTCCCGCAAAATCCGCAAATTCGCACGCAGCGGATTTTTTTTGCGGCGCGCGGCGTTGGTGATACAATTTTTGCGGCGCGCGGCGTTTATCATCGTTTGCCGAGTTGTTTTTCTCGATAGTTTGCGAGTGCTGCGCCATTTTGGATCTTGCTGTGTGATCCCGCGGGAATTGGCGAGCGCGATTACGTCATCGCGGCTTGCCAGTGATAGTTTGTCAACGCGAGTACGGCGAGATCACGTCTTGCGGTACTTCGCAATTGCGAGATTTGAGATGCGGCGAGCAGCAAGAATCTCGCACAATATAAAATTTGCAATTCTGCACAAGAAATCCACCAGCAAGCAGCATAAACCTTCTTGAAATGATGAATTTTATCTGAATAACTCCTTAGGTTGACATTTGCCTGCACTTTTTTAGCGAGGAGTCCATTTTGGGGAGGGGGGGGAGGGGGGTGGGAGGAAGGAAGTGCCCCACAGTCTTCAACTTCCTGTTCCTGTTCAGCAGGCTCCTCCCAGTGCTTTGTCCATCTCCTGGTCACTTTTAATTTGGATCTGGAGCTGGAAGGATTACTTTTTGTGGATGCTGCTGGATCTTTGGATTTGAGGCCTTTTTGACTTTCTTTGGATCACTGTTGGATTAGAAATTTTACAAGTAAGTTTGTTTGGGGCATTACAGTTGCTGCAACTAAAATTTTGGAATTTTCGATTTTTGGGCTGTTTTGGGGCCTTTTGCCCAGGGGTACTCAGTGGTGGGTGGACTGAGTCTTTCTGTGGGTTGTCTTGAACTTAAACATCATGGAGGGCATGGATGGATTGGGATTGTGCTGATTTTTCAGTGATTTTCGTTTTTTGGGGCTGTACTTGTGGCCTTTTCACCAGGGGTATTTGAGTCTAGCATGGGCCTAGTCTTTCTGTGGGCTGTCTTGAACTTAAACATCATGGAGGCCATGGATGGAATGGGATTGTGCTGATTTTTCAGTGATTTTCGTTTTTTGGGGCTGTACTTGTGGCTTTTTCACCAGGGGTATTTGAGTCTGGCATGGGCCTAGTCTTTCTGTGGGCTGTCTTGAACTTAAACATCATGGAGGCCATGGATGGAATGGGATTGTGCTGATTTTTCAGTGATTTTCGTTTTTTGGGGCTGTACTTGTGGCCTTTTCACCAGGGGTATTTGAGTCTGGCATGGGCCTAGTCTTTCTGTGGGCTGTCTTGAATTTAAACAGCATGGAGGGCATGGATGGATTGGGATTGTGCTGATTTTTCAGTGATTTTCGTTTTTTGGGGCTGTACTTGTGGCCTTTTCACCAGGGGTATTTGAGTCTAGCATGGGCCTAGTCTTTCTGTGGGCTGTCTTGAACTTAAACATCATGGATGGAATGGGATTGTGCTGATTTTGCAGTGTTGTTCTATTTTTGGGGGTGTTCATGGGGAGGGACAGGCCATGTGGCTGGTGGCCATTTTGAGTGCTGCTACAGGCACTGGCCATGTGCTGGGAGAGGCAAGTGGCCATTTTGAATGCAGGCTTTGTTGTTAGGCCTGCAACAATTTTGCCTACTTTTCAACCTTTATGCCCAGGGGTAGTGAGTCTTGCATGGGCCTAGTCTTTCTGTGGGTTGTCTTGAATTTAAACATCATGGAGGGCATGGATGGATTGGGATTGTGCTGATTTTTCAGTGATTTTCGTTTTTTGGGGCTGTACTTGTGGCCTTTTCACCAGGGGTATTTGAGTCTAGCATGAGCCTAGTCTTTCTGTGGGCTGTCTTGAACTTGAACATCATGGAGGGCATGGATGGATTGGGATTGTGCTGATTTTTCAGTGATTTTCGTTTTTTGGGGCTGTACTTGTGGCCTTTTCACCAGGGGTATTTGAGTCTAGCATGGGCGTAGTCTTTCTGTGGGCTGTCTTGAACTTAAACATCATGGAGGCCATGGATGGAATGGGATTGTGCTGATTTTGCAGTGTTTTTCGATTTTTGGGGGTGTTCATGGGGAGGGACAGGCCATGTGGCTGGTGGCCATTTTGAGTGCTGCTACAGGCACTGGCCATGTGCTGGGAGAGGCAAGTGGCCATTTTGAATGCAGGCTTTGTTGTTAGGCCTGCAACCATTTTGCCTACTTTTCAACCTTTATGCCCAGGGGTAGTGAGTCTTGCATGGGCCTAGTCTTTCTGTGGGTTGTCTTGAATTTAAACATCATGGAGGGCATGGATGGATTGGGATTGTGCTGATTTTTCAGTGATTTTCGTTTTTTGGGGCTGTACTTGTGGCCTTTTCACCAGGGGTATTTGAGTCTAGCATGGGCCTAGTCTTTCTGTGGGCTGTCTTGAACTTAAACATCATGGAGGGCATGAATGGACTGGGATTGTGGTGATTTTGCAGTGTTTTTCGATTTTTGGGGGTGTTCATGGGGAGGGACAGGCCATGTGGCTGGTGGCCATTTTGAGTGCTGCTACAGGCACTGGCCATGTGCTGGGAGGCAAGTGGCCATTTTGAATGCAGGCTTTGTTGTTAGGCCTGCAACCATTTTGCCTACTTTTCAACCTTTATGCCCAGGGGTAGTGAGTCTTGCATGGGCCTAGTCTTTCTGTGGGTTGTCTTGAATTTAAACATCATGGAGGGCATGGATGGATTGGGATTGTGCTGATTTTTCAGTGATTTACGTTTTTTGGGGCTGTACTTGTGGCCTTTTCACCAGGGGTATTTGAGTCTAGCATGGGCCTAGTCTTTCTGTGGGCTGTCTTGAACTTAAACATCATGGAGGGCATGGATGGATTGGGATTGTGCTGATTTTTCAGTGATTTTCGTTTTTTGGGGCTGTACTTGTGGCCTTTTCACCAGGGGTATTTGAGTCTAGCATGGGCCTAGTCTTTCTGTGGGCTGTCTTGAACTTAAACATCATGGAGGCCATGGATGGAATGGGATTGTGCTGATTTTGCAGTGTTTTTCGATTTTTGGGGGTGTTCATGGGGAGGGACAGGCCATGTGGCTGGTGGCCATTTTGAGTGCTGCTACAGGCACTGGCCATGTGCTGGGAGAGGCAAGTGGCCATTTTTGAATGCAGGCTTTGTTGTTAGGCCTGCAACCATTTTGCCTACTTTTCAACCTTTATGCCCAGGGGTAGTGAGTCTTGCATGGGCTTAGTCTTTCTGTGGGTTGTCTTGAATTTAAACATCATGGAGGGCATGGATGGATTGGGATTGTGCTGATTTTTCAGTGATTTTCGTTTTTTGGGGCTGTACTTGTGGCCTTTTCACCAGGGGTATTTGAGTCTAGCATGGGCCTAGTCTTTCTGTGGGCTGTCTTGAACTTAAACATCATGGAGGGCATGGATGGATTGGGATTGTGCTGATTTTTCAGTGATTTTCGTTTTTTGGGGCTGTACTTGTGGCCTTTTCACCAGGGGTATTTGAGTCTAGCATGGGCCTAGTCTTTATGTGGGCTGTCTTGAACTTAAACATCATGGAGGGCATGGATGGATTGGGATTGTGCTGATTTTTCAGTGATTTTCGTTTTTTGGGGCTGTACTTGTGGCCTTTTCACCAGGGGTATTTGAGTCTAGCATGGGCCTAGTCTTTCTGTGGGCTGTCTTGAACTTAAACATCATGGAGGGCATGGATGGATTGGGATTGTGCTGATTTTTCAGTGATTTTCGTTTTTTGGGGCTGTACTTGTGGCCTTTTCACCAGGGGTATTTGAGTCTAGCATGGGCCTAGTCTTTCTGTGGGCTGTCTTGAACTTAAACATCATGGAGGGCATGGATGGAATGGGATTGTGCTGATTTTTCTGTTTTTTTCCGATTTTTTTTGTGGTGTATAACTGAACTGATGTTCCTCTGTCTTCCATTGTTTTTAGGTGCACAAGACTCAAGAGAACCACCAGTGCCAGGAAGAAGTCCTGCAGCGGTGTGTGTGTGCAGCATAACGTCACGCGACGTCATGTCTGGCCTCAGACAACTCTACAATTCGTGCAACTGCGGCCTGCTGTCTGACCTGCTCTGAAGAAGATGGCCCCAAAAAAAGTTCTCCGTAGCTCCTCTAGCAAGAAAGTTGCTAGTAAGGAGCAGAAGAAGCAAGTTACCAAGGAGGCTGGTGTGCCAACCGCCACGTTTTTTTGGAGAAAAAAAAAAGTACGCCTGCAGCAGCAGCAGGATCTGCTGGGGACCAAGCTGGGAGCAGCACCCCTGCTCCATTGGGTTCAGTGCTTCCACCACCACGCCAACTTAAGTCAAAGCCCTTGAGTGCTTCAGAGGCAGTCAGTGTACTTCTCCAATCACCATCGACCAGTGATGTTGGCTCATCGCAAGAAAGTAGCAGCAATGTCCCTGAATCAACACAGGTTGTTGTAACTCATCTGACAAGTGTTGAACAACCACAGCCGCAACAACAACACCATGTGCAAGTACACGCCCAAGTACATGTGGAAGGAGAGGCAGCAAAAGGAGATGCGCAAGCAGAGGTGCATGGAGGGTCACAAGTCCCCACAATAGTTGTTCCTCCCGAAGTAGGGGCACATCAGGAAATCGACAATGAAGCCGAGGTATCATTGGAAGCCACTCCTCCTGATGATCACTCATTGTCTTCCACATCCCTAGCAAGGAAAAGATCAAGGGGGGTGTCTACATCTTCTTCAAGCCCACCTCCTTCTGATGCAAGTGATCCATCTTGGGAACCACCACTGCGGTCTGACAGTGAGGCACACCATGATCTGACAAAGGTACCTAAGCGTAAAAGGAAGGTCGTCGAAAAACTCATAGCTATGGATTGTGATGAGGCTCAACAAGAAGTGACAGATACTGCTGGTGATGAAGCCTCTCACGATGACGACGAGCCAGTCATCACAAAGGTCACTGCAGCCCCACCGGGCATGCAGCAAAGAGACATTTTGACCCTATCCCGAGAAGCTGCTGAGCGTGATGATGATGTCGACGAGGAGGCAATGGAAATGGAAATACAACAATCATTAGATTTGGAGTTAAGTAGTACACCAACACCTACCGCTTCCATATTTCTTCCTCGCAAGAAGGTACCCACCTCGACCTCAATTCGTGGTGGTGAAAGTGCAAAACGTACTGAAGTTCGGCAATCCACATCCTCCACTTCATCTGGCATTAGCAGCAGGACCACCACCACCAGTATCGCCGCCTCCTCCGGCCCCCAAAGACATTTCAAGTCTCCAGTTTGGGACTTCTTTAGTGTTTGCCCAAAAATGGAAAACGTAGCCATTTGTAGCATTTGTAAGCTTCGAGTTAGTCGTGGTAAGCTTGGTTCTAACTATGGTATCGGAGGCCAGAAAGGTCATCTTAGGAGAGCGCACCCTGTCCAATGGTTTCCGCACCTAGAGGCGGTCAAGGAAGCCGGAATTGCACGTAATGAAAACGTTGATTTTTCATCTGATGATGACGAGGAGGAAGAAGACGATTCAAACACTTCACTTACACCCAGTACCCCTGTCAGTAGCACACCCCATGTGAGGCACACTAAGAGTGTGGGAGAGAGTGAGACATCAATGCGGAAAAGTTCATCAGCGAGCGTAACTGGGTCGAAGATATCATCATCATCCCGTAAATCCTTGGTCCAGGGCAACATTAAAAAAATGTTGTTTACAGAAGCGCAATATGAACGCAACCACCCACTGACGCGTCTGTATAACACTAAGCTGGCTAAAATGCTAGCTCTGGACCTTCTCCCTTTTTCTTTTGTAGAAGGGGTTGGTTTTCTAGAATTAGTGGCAGCGCTCTGCCCTAAATGGAAGGTTCCTAGCCGGTTCTATTTTGCCCGAGTTGCGGATCCAGCACTACATGAAGATGTTCTGAAGGTGATTGGGGCAGCTTTGCAGAAGAGTGCTGTTCACACTATACATCTGACAACAGACATGTGGACCAGTGGCGCAGGCGCTGATTACATGTGCATCACTGCACACTGGGTCTCTTTTTCAGGGGCTAAAGCAAAGCTAAACGCAGGTGTTGACGCGGACATTGTTTTTAAAGCTGCTCGGAAACATGCAACACTAGCCATGTTTGGTTTGGAGAAACGTCACACAGCAGAAAACATTTTGGATGTCTTTAACACAAAGGTCCTTAACTGGCTGTCCCCACTAAAACGCCAGTTTGGTTATGTTTCCACGGACAATGGCTCCAATATAGTTAAGGCCATGAGGGACGGTCACTATTTCAGAGTGGCGTGTTTGGCGCACTGTATAAACCTGGTTGTCCAAAAATTCTTGGGTAATAAAGGTAGTGCAGCGTACAGTGTATTGGACACCTGCCGAAAAATGTGCAAGCATTTCAGCCATTCTTTTAAGGCCCGGAAGCAGCTGAGGAGCCTGCTATATCAACGTCAAATGCCAGTGAAAGCACTCCTCCAGGAGGTGGTAACACGTTGGAACTCAACCTTCTACATGCTTGAGCGTCTGTATGAGCAGTATACAGAACTCGATCAATATTTCCTTACAGAGGGTACAGAGGAGCTGAGGATGGGTGCGGCGCAATGGAACATAGTTCAAAGCCTGACACGCATGCTTCGTCCTTTTGAGTTCTTCACGCGTGCAGTCAGCAAGGAGGACTCTAATTTGGGAAAAGCTATCCCATTGTTGTACATGCTGGAGGACCAACTGAAGGAGGTGTGTTCTGTGTTTGAAAAAGATGAAAAAAACCAAGACTCTTTGCTTCTGGCTGAGAAATTATTAGAGCTCCTACAAGGTGATGAACGTCTTAAAAAGATCCACTCAGAAGAGCATTACATTTGTGCTACTATTCTGGATCCACGCTACAAAAAGGCGCTGGCATGCCAAGCATTCTTTCCTTTTGATGATGAACATGTTCCAAAGTACAAACATTGGCTAGCCTTGTCAGCCAAGAGGTTTGAAAGAGAACGGCTGAAAATTGAAGGAAATGGCAGTACATCAGCAGGCCATCCCCAGTCAAAACAATCCACTTCTGCACCTGTGGCTGTGGCACACGTGACCTCTCAGCCATTAAAGACACCGGCAACCGGATCATCTGCACGAGACACAACAGAAACATTGGAGGCTGAAGAGGATTGGCTAGCTCTGCGTGGGTTTGGTTCTCAAAAGGTCAGAGGCACAGCAAGAGCTAAGCAAAGTGGAGGAACCTTGGATGAGGACCTTGAGTCGATGGTGAAGGACTATCTGAATGACTCAACAGAGGTCTATGTTAATTCTGACCCATTGGCGTATTGGCATGGGAAAAAAGAATTGTGGCCACAGCTCACCAACCTGGCTTTAAACTACTTGTCTTGCCCACTCGCAAGCGTGCCTTCTGAACGGGTTTTCAGTGCTGCTGGTGGCATTGTAACTCCCAAACGGAGCCACCTCTCGCCCAAAAATGTGGAGAGGTTAACAATGATCAAGATGAATCAGCACCTCATACCACCAGATTTCAGAGTACGAGAAAGCGTGCCGGATGAAGAGGAGGTGGCCAGCAACATAGATGAGGGAATTTCTACTCTGTCAGGTGACACTGAGCTCACCCTGCCTGAATTCACAGAGTATGATGACGAAGCCTTATTCTTATTCCTGGACCGTGATACCGAGCCCTGAAAATGAGACAACGAATCAATAACTTTCTTTTTCGTCCTTATTCACTTTTATTCCTGTGTGTCTGTCTTTCTTTGTTGTGCACAGTTAATATATTTCAAACTTTAATCAGATAATCACAAAATCAAGCCCATCAGCAGAACTGTCTTCACTGGTTTGCTAATTGATTTGAAGTTGCTGCAGTCTGCATTCCTCAGGTTCACAAGTTCAGAAGAACATGCTCCTCTATCCTCCTCCTCCAGACTCCTATTTCCATCAAACCAGAGGGCTGGTTTACGCCCAATGAAGAAAGACTCAGCACTTGTGGGGGTGTTGTTGTACCTCTTTGCTGGTGAGTTGACGGCTCTGGGACCATTGTTGGGAAGCTCTAATACCGGATAAAAGTGGTTTGGACCAAATCCCAGGCGGAATTTTTTTTGTGTTTTTGATGACTTGCTTGCCTTTTAGGTGCTCTTAGGGGGGGTTCCGTCTGTTTGTGGGTGAGTTTCGTGGTCTGGGAGCACTGCTGGGACACTCTAATCTTGATTGCATTTGCTTTTCAGGAAATCCGTGGGGGCAACCCCGACTTATGGCCTAGCCACGCAGCGCGTTTGGACCGAAGGCCGAGAAATATTGCAAGTATGAGATTTTGCTTTTGGCCTGTTTGGGGGTGTTATGCTTCTTGGCGGGTGGGTTGGCGGGTCTTGGGGCATTCCTGGGAAGGTCTAATACCGGGTAGAAGTGGTTGGGACAAAATCCAGGCCGATTTCTTTTGTGCTATTTTTGACATTTTGCTCAATGTAGCGTTTTCGGGGGCCTGTTAGTGGGGCTACCTGGTGTTTGTGGGTGAGTTTCGGGGTCTGGGAGCACTGCTGGGACACTCTAATCTTGATTGCATTTGCTTTTCAGGAAATCCGTGGTGGCAACCCCGACTTATGGCCTAGCTACGCAGCGCGTTTGGACCGAAGGCCGAGAAATATTGCAAGTATGAGATTTTGCTTTTGGCCTGTTTGGGGGTGTTATGCTTCTTGGCGGGTGTGTTGGCGGGTCTTGGGGCATTCCTGGGAAGGTCTAATACCGGGTAGAAGTGGTTGGGACAAAATCCAGGCCGATTTTTTTTTGCTATTTCTGACATTTTGCTCAATGTAGCGTTTTCGGGGGCCTGTTTGTGGGGCTTCCTGGTGTTTGTGGGTGGGTTTCAGGGTCTGGGAGCACTGCTGGCTATGGATACTTTACTTTGCAAGAGGTTTGAAGCAAATCCATGGTTGCAGAGGGGAGTTAGGGCCTAGCTGCAGAGCGCGCGCGGAGTGTTTTGGGAAATTGGAAAGAAAATGACTAAGTCCCCATTTTTGTACTTTTGCTTTTTGGCTGTTTGGGGGTCTTTTACTAGTTTTCTCCTGGGTTGACGGCTCTGGGGCCATTCCTGGGAAGGTTTAATACCGGGTAGAAGTGGTTGGGACAAAATCCAGGCCGATTTTTTTTTTTGGCTATTTCTGACATTTTGCTCAATGTAGCGTTTTTGGGGGCCTGTTTGGGGGGCTTCCTGGTGTTTGTGGGTGGGTTTCGGGGTCTGGGCGCACTGCTGGCTATATATACTTTACTTTGCAAGAGGTTTGAAGCAAATCCATGGTGGCAGAGGGGAGTTAGGGCCTAGCTGCAGAGCGCGCGCGGAGTGATTTGGGAAATTTGTGAAAAACTGACTAAGTCCCCATTTTTGTACTTTTGCTCTTTGGCTGTTTGGGGGTCTTCTACTCGTTTTCTCCTGGGTTGACGGCTCTGGGGCCATTGCTGGGAAGCTCTAATACCGGATAAAAGTGGTTTGGACCAAATCCCAGGCGGAATTTTTTGTGTGTTTTTGATGACTTGCTTGCCTTTGAGGTGCTCTTAGGGGGGGTTCCGTCTGTTTGTGGGTGAGTTTCGTGGTCTGGGAGCACTGCTGGGACACTCTAATCTTGATTGCATTTGCTTTTCAGGAAATCCGTTGTGGCAACCCCGACTTATGGCCTAGCTACGCAGCGCGTTTGGACCGAAGGCCGAGAAATATTGCAAGTATGAGATTTTGCTTTTGGCCTGTTTGGGGGTGTTATGCTTCTTGGCGGGTGGGTTGGCGGGTCTTGGGGCATTCCTGGGAAGGTCTAATACCGGGTAGAAGTGGTTGGGACAAAATCCTCGCGGAAAAGCCTTTTGGCACTTTTTGTAACTAGCAGCAGGATTGCATGTGTTTCGGGGTGTTCTAGATTTTTGCAACTGAGTTCTGGGGTCTTAGAGCACTCGTGAGAATGTGTAATTTTTGGTTGCAAGTCATTTGAAGAAAATCCATGGTGGGAAAGGGGGGATTTGGCATAGTTAAAGAAAGCCTTTGCCACTATTCTTAACTTAGGGTTTGTTAGGGTTAGCAGTATTTCTATTGCATGTGTTTGAGTGGGGGGGATTTCGAGTCTTGGAGCGATGCTGGCTATGGATACTTTTGCTTGGTTGCTTGCAAGTGGTTTGAATGCAATCCACGGTGGGTAAGGGTTAATTAGGAAGGGGGTACTTCGGCCTACTTTTACTTTCAAAGTAAGTTTTGTCACCAGTTTTCTGCTAGGCCTCGTTTTTTGAGATTTGATTGGGGGTCTTCTACATTTTTGCGACTGGCTTTAGTAAGGGTCTGGGTGGGAGCACTGCTAGGAAGATCTAATTTTGTTCTAAAACACAGTTTACAGTACACCTAGCTTGAGGGGAAAGATCCGCTACATTAATTTGCCCCTACTTATTTATCCTTCAAAAGGTGACTCAGACAGAGTACGCACTTTCAAAAATATTGTACTGTCTACTAGGAAAATCAAATTGTGACTTTTTGCACTCCACAGCCTACATACCTTATATTTATTTATCAGTGGTGTTGTAATATTATATCACTTCCTGTTTTTCGTTGAATAATTACAGGCCGGGTTTCAGTCTCTGCAATGGGGAAAAAAGGATGGAGTCAGGCTTCACATTAGCGAGCCACAATTCAGCATCAGGCAGGCAGTGGACAGGGTGTCTTCTGGTGACCAACATCAATGGACGAAGCGCCGGCTGCAATGGAGGGGTGCCGCTAATAAGAGGATTTTTTTTCTGCAGGCAACTTACTTACCACTTCCAACAGGACAACTACAACAACATAGATACAGTATCCCTTGCCTTTTTCTCTGACTGTGATTGCATTTCTTGGATCTCTCTCTGCTTCTAAATTGATCCCTTAACACATCACTTAGTCCACTCCACTATCACATCTGCACCACACCTAGTCATTTGTAAGTGCTCCTACGTAATTCACAAGTCGCAGCACGCCCCAGCCCGTAGAGGACTGGGATGGCCCCAATGATGAAGCATGTCACCAAGGGGCAACCCTGGTGAGTGAGGGGACACCTAGAAAAAAAGCAATTTCTCCTTTTCTATCTACTATACCTTCCAGACCAACCCCATTGAGTGTTGTTGTGAATGGATTTATAGTGACCAGCAAGGCTCTCAGGTATCTGGCTACAGAGACCTTATGTTGAATTTAGTTATCAATAATTCCACACACGCCCTGTACTGTCACATTCTTTCTTCCACAGTTGTCGAAAGTACTACTTACTTTTCACTGACATGCATGCAGTAGTGCATGCACTTTCAAAGATTGATGGATAGGTTTGTACCCAAATAATTGTTTATGTTCAATTGTTTGTCTATGCTGTGCTTTTTTTACAGGGTGTCTTCTGGTGACCAACATCGATGGATGAAGCGTCAGCTGCAATGGAGGAGTGCCGCTAATAAGAGGATTTTTTTTCTGCAGGCAACTTACTTACCACTTCCAACAGGACAACTACAACAACATAGATACAGTATCCCTTGCCTTTTTCTCTGACTGTGACTGCATTTCTTGGATCTCTCTCTGCTTCTAAATTGATCCCTTAACACATCACTTAGTCCACTCCACTATCACATCTGCACCACACATAGTCATTTGTAAGTGCTCCTACGTAATTCGCCAGTCGCAGCACGCCCCAGCCCGTAGAGGACTGGGATGGCCCCAATGATGAAGCATGTCACCAAGGGGCAACCCTGGTGAGTGAGGGGACACCTAGAAAAAAAGCAATTTCTCCTTTTCTATCTACTATACCTTCCAGACCAACCCCATTGAGTGTTGTTGTGAATGGATTTATAGTGACCAGCATGGCTCTCTGGTATCTGGCTACAGAGACCTTATGTTGAATATAGTTATCAATAATTCCACACAGGCCCTGTACTGTCGCATTCTTTCTTCCACAGTTGTCGAAAGTACTACTTACTTTTCACTGACATGCATGCAGTAGTGCATGCACTTTCAAAGATTGATGGATAGGTTTGTACCCAAATAATTGTGTATGTTCAATTGTTTGTCTATGCTGTGCTTTTTTTACAGGGTGTCTTCTGGTGACCAACATCGATGGACGAAGCGTCAGCTGCAATGGAGGAGTGCCGCTAATAAGAGGATTTTTTTTCTGCAGGAAACTTACTTACCACTTCCAACAGGACAACTACAACAACATAGATACAGTATCCCTTGCCTTTTTCTCTGACTGTGACTGCATTTCTTGGATCTCTCTCTGCTTCTAAATTGATCCCTTAACACATCACTTAGTCCACTCCACTATCACAGCTGCACCACACATAGTCATTTGTAAGTGCTCCTACGTAATTCGCAAGTCGCAGCACGCCCCAGCAGTAGAGGACTGGGATGGCCCCAATTATGAAGCATGTCACCAAGGGGCAACCCTGGTGAGTGAGGGGACACCTAGAAAAAAAGCAATTTCTCCTTTTCTATCTACTATAGCTTCCAGACCAACCCCATTGAGTGTTGTTGTGAATGGATTTATAGTGA